>NW_006159754.1:7994172-8025462 GCF_000334495.1 Tupaia belangeri chinensis | reverse complement strand
CCTTGTGTCCTGGGATTTGGGCTAAGAGCTCAGGAAGATGATCTCAGGCAGAAATAAAGGAGAATGGCAGGGGAGGATATAGGGGCAGGGCAGGAGGGAGGGGGAAGCATGGGTAACACAGGTTTGCACCTAACAAATGTGGAAGGGTCGATTACAATACCCCTGCAAAAGGGAGCTATTGTCTGTGTAGACTGTCTTACCCTTTGTGTTAAAGATCCAAGTTGATAAGGTAGAAGAGATCCCTTTGTAAAACAATGACACCAACAGCTGATAATGGCTTTCTGTGTCAGGCAGTACTCTGACTGCTTCCCAAGTATTAGTCACTTACTTCTTAGGACAGTTTGGTGGGATGAAGAACTGATGTATCGGGGAGGAGAGTCCTCAGCATCCCGGAGACACGTAAGAGTACATTGCGAAATTAGGTGGAGGGCGTTTTGTCTCCCAGCTGGTGAGACCATGACTATGTGCTATGTGATGGCTACTACTGAGCTCCCTCCCTGACCACCAGCCTCATTTAAAGAGCACCCCCTCACCTACAAAATAATGATGTTATATCCCCAGATCGTTACGAGAATTAGAGTTAATATTTTCAAAGATAAGGAGACATAAGAATAGGCATTGTGTTTAAAAAACTGGTAGATAGTGCAAACATTGCATACAGGCAATCCTCTGCTTGACATCCCTAAAATGTCTATAAATGGCACCTTTTGCAATACTGCAGGTAGCTTATTCAGTTGAACGCCTGATGGAAATTTGGTTTGTGTTTAGAGACCATGTTTGATGGAAAGTATCTATCTTTAAACTTTAAAATTCAGAGCAGTGAGGTGGTAGCATAGCAATAGCTCTGAGGGGAAGTCTGAGACCACCCAAGGGAGCAGCAGGTACCTCTCTCTCTTTTCGCACTCATTCTGGTGAATACATTCAGTGAAATACCGAGCAGAATCGCCTATTGCTTATATTAAATAACTCACTCTTGGCTGTCACTATCTGAGCATGTGGCTGCATTTGTAAGTTACCTCTATGTGTGATTCCATGTCACTCGACTAAAATCAGGAGACTAGCCCTGCCGCAGCTACTATGGGACCTTGGGGAAGCCATTAAACCTCCCTGGCCATTAAATGATTACTACCAGAGCAAATGGTCTGTGATTTTATTAGGCCCAGAAGGGAGCTGATGAGAATAATCAGGTATCTAATTTGTGCCTTGCCCTACTCTCTGTGTTAATTGGGTGAGAAGTACAGTGGGACTTTATTATTTGAACTGTGGGACTAGAGGGAGGATTGCCTGATCTCAAAGCCCTTCCCTTTAGCCTACATGGCAATGCTATCAAGTTCAATTTCAGTGTTTAAGTTCACGTTCATGCTCACATTCTGTGGAGATTTATCTAATCCCATACTCCTAGGCAGAGTTTTTTCCGTCACTGCTACTCGATTAGTGAGTGCATTGGAGCAAGTACCGAGATCACCCCTTGGGCTGAGAGAGGGGCAACTTCTACTGCCCATATAGCAAGAACCCAGCCCAGAGGGTTGCACTGGTTCCCATGTCTAGGTTCCAGAACGCAGGGCACCAGACAGTGGGTCCAAGAGCTGCTTCCTATGCTCTCTTTCCTTTCATCCTCCTTTTCTCTTTCACTTTTGTGGAATCTGTTTGGGGGAAAACCTGGAAAATATTGGGCATTTTTGTTGCTTGTCCACTTGTTTCCTTGAGGCATAGAGAGAAGTGAAAGGATGTATAAAGAAGAAACAAGAGAAAGATAAGCGTGTGGTGTTTTTGTTTTGTTTTTTAAGGTTCAAATTAAATTCTAGAGAAACCCAATAATTTTTGACAGAACTCTTTGAGACAAAAGTAAAGAAAGCTTACGTAAGGATCATCAGGCCAGGATCTGTTACTCTGGGCACAGGTTTCCAAGTATCTTTTCCAAGTTCCCATTCTGAGCTCATGCCATTCTGCTAATGGCTACGTTTGCCATTTGTTTCTCTTGCAGAAAGTATCAATGGGGACCTCAAATGCTGGAGAAAAGTGACCTCTCATGGAATACAAAGGATACCTGCTGCTACATGTTTTTGTCCTACTACCTCTGATTCCTGAAACACAGACTCTCCAGATCTGTAGAGAGTCAACTGATCAGACTTTTCACCATGCATCAACTCTTCAGGCTGGTTTTGGGACAAAAAGATCTTTCACGAGCTGGGGACCTCTTCTCCCTAGATGACTGTGAGATTGAAGACAGCCTGACAGAAGCTTTGGAGCAGATTAAAATAATTAGCTCATCTTCAGTAAGTAAACTGGTTTATAGCCTAGATCCCTGACTGGACCTATTCTAGAGCCAAAGGATTATGTATTTCCTGGGGGAAGGATCTTTGCAGGGGCAAGAGGAAAGACCACTTATATTGGTGTCTCTGAACTCTGTTTTATGGTTTAGTTGCCATCTAAGAAATAATAGCAGGAGAGTTATTTACTTGGAGGCAGGAAAGGAGTCGGGTCAACTTTTGCTCATTCATGAGACCAGAACTCTAGAAATTGCAGACTGGAGTAGAATCCTCACAGATGGATTGTTTAGGAGTTATTTCTTACATCCTTGACATGACATGGAGTGGAGAGGGAGCAAATCCAGGCAAAGCAGACCTGCCAAGCTGTACAACAGCATCCGTAAACAAAGCAGGGCGTGCAGTGGAGGCTGAATAATGAAAGAAGGCAGGATGACACCTCCTGCCACGCAGGTAATATGAGACAAGGACAACGATCACACCACTGCCAGAAGTGACAGTTGCCCAGGGCTTGATAACACTGGTTCTGTTTCTGTGTTGTCTCTCTCTCTCTCTCCTTTTTTTTTTTTATTTTCCAAATCTTTTCTTTGCCATTTTAAAAATACCTCTATTCCCATTCAATCCAACTAGTCCATGATCAATCCTCAGGTGATTGGACAGATTTTAAGTCTTCATCAGCCCCCTTCCTCCATTTCTTAGATGCTCTTCAATGTCAAGATTGTATATTCTGAAACAACTCCCCAAAGGGTACAGATGTGGAGTGCCCAGCATAGTTTGATCTTGACCTTCTTGGTTGTGCTTGAACCCTCCTTGGGATTGGGCCCTTTTCAGAGGCCTAGGACAACAAATATCCTCTCAGATCCTCCCAGCCCCACAGCATTTCCCAAGGCTTGGCACAGGCACCCATTAGGAAGAGGAAAGTGGGGGACTCAAGCCATAAAACACCAAGCTGGCAAATGTATACCTAGGCAGACATAAAAGCTCTCTTCCATGATTATAATGAAGAAATGTTTAAAAGGCACACTGGCAACCAGCGTGGCCTCCTCCTCAAGCCTGTCAGCATGTTCTCTCACCGCCATCAAGATGCCCAGTTCCCCACTGACCAGTGAAGTCACTTCACAAACACCCCTTCTCTTCTCAGGTACTGTCGTTGACAGCAATTAATGCAACCACGTTTCTTTCCAGAACATAATCAACTTAGTCTGACTTGAAACACAGTGTTCCTGGTACAGTTCCACTTTCTGGTGAGGACTTTTGTGCTGTGTCCAGCGGCCCCTTCTTTCATACACCTCTGAAAATAAATTGGCTGAATATGCCAGTGATTTTCATTTTCTTAGTAGAGAACCAACCATTAAAACAAACAAAAAACCCTCAAGTTCTCTAAAGCCTACTTCCACTAGAGGTCACTAGTCGCCAGTGATTGCTTTGGTTTCCTTCATCAACCTCTTTGTCTCAGATATCAAACTCAGAATTTTAGGATGGTAAGTTCGATAATATGTGCCCACTCTTAAGACTGGTAGGACACTTGTCATTAAGAGCATTGTTTGTCCCATAAGCTCTCCCATCAGCACCACACTTAACCAGCAGGTCTAGGGAATTGGTATGTATTCATCTAACTCCATCCCATCTTGCTTCTTTGATTCCTCTCTCTGTACCCATGGCATGGAGCAGAAGAAAGCTGGAAACTCCTCATTTAGATATGTTAATTTTGAGGTGACAAATGCCTGTAGTTCCTTATCTTCCTGTTTTGATCAGTCCACTGAACCACCACAGTGAGCTCTTTAGCTTCCTTCCGTTAGCTGTGCCCCATCTTTTTTTCATAACTAAGCCAAGATCTTCCTTATTAGGCCTTCCCTAATGACCCTGGGACTCAGTAATAATTCTACTTCTCAATTTCTCTTCAGAAGCATAGAACAGGGCCAGCCAGAGTGACACATGATAGCACAAAGTTTGACGATACTGAAGCAAGTTGGGAAGCGACCAGGCTTGCTTCCCAAAGTCTCCCTATCCATGCTGCATGCACATGTGCCCGTGATGCTGGCCGATGGAGGATGGGGTGGATTGCAGTGTGAAGACCCTGTTAGAGGTACCAGTTTGTCTCTCTCATGAAAGAAATCAATAAACTTTAAGAAAAAAAATGGAAAGAAAAAAAAAAAAAGGAGCAGAATGGAGGCTTCTAAACTTTTCCAACTTCCGTCAAAGAAATCCCTTCCTTAGGATTACTTAGGATTGGTAGGCTGTCCTTCTACGCTTGCAATAATGAAGTTACAGTAGCTTTTTTATTTTTATTTTTCCTGCTCCTCAATTTTCCTTTTGAGAACTGTCTTTTTCTGTTGCTTAAATCCTGGATAGGACATTCATTCATCAAGGTTCCCTTCTACTGACTATTCTCTACCCTACCCTGCCAGGGAAAGGGGAGGAAGGAGGAGGAGACACCTGACTTAAGCTTGCCAATCAGAATTTCTTTCAGAAATCATTGGAGGGTTACTTATCATGAGGATGGTGGCCCAAAGAGATGACCCTTTGTTTCCTACCCTCTATCACTATGGCTACATCATCCATTTCTCTTCTAAGGCCAGGTGCTTCAATTTATTCTTCACATATTTGAGCCATCTCATACTTTTAATTATTGTCTATAGTTGTCTAGGTCTTTTCTGTTGTTTATGATCAAAGGATTCTCAATAACAAAGAGATAGCTGTTTTGTTGCTGGAAGCTAAATGGTTAACATGTTCCACCTTTGGGCCAGGTGAAATCTGACCCTTTGTCTCTTTGAAACTATTGTACTTTGTTCTATTCTCTGTCCCCAACAATCAAAAGAGTTTAACCTCTGTTCCCATTAAAAAAAAAAAAATTTTTTTTTAAACCTTTGTAGATAGACATCAAGTCTCACCTCTGGCTTCTCTGGCTATCTAAATAGCCTTATCGTCTCTGGGTTTTTCCATGACAAAGAAGGAGACTATGTCAGGAAAGGGTTATCCACCTCACATGGTAGCAGCCTGACTCTCAGATCTGGAAAAGTCCATTTTATCGTACAAGAGAAATGCTGTCCAAACCGGGACACCCAAATAACTGAGTTAGAAGCATGAGTTAGAATGCCAGTTTAGTGACTTACAATGAAAGTTATAACTCATAGGGGTCAGAAGTCTTGCATGCTCTATACTCTTTTCTCCAAGTCTATATCTTTAGATAAAATATGTTAGTTTTTGTTAAATATTATCATCCTCTATTATAATCACATGATAGCCTTCCCTCCCTGGATTTACATCTGACTCACCTCCGAGTCACCCACGTACAGTTAGTGTCTTAGTTTAGGTCTGAAGCTGATTAGGCCCACTCCTATACATGAACTTTCTTAGTTTCATCTTCAAAGAGCAATCATGTTTCCAAGTTCTTACAAAGCACTTCATTGCAGCTCCCTAGTATGGTTACATTCCCATCATTTTTATCATCGTCCCTGGAATCTTACTAATTTGTTATTATAATTTATCATTGCCTAGTACTTGGACCAGTTGCTTTCAGTCGTTGCTGATATGAGTCAGAGTCTCTGTTGCTAACATTTCTTTTCAATACTGACATCACCAGTTGTCCACATTTATCCTGCAATGTGTTAAGGCCCTCGGATCGAATCAATATTTATTTATTTATGTTTAAAGAATTATTTTATTAACTTTATTTATGTATTCATTTGTTTATTCAATTTGATCAGAGAGGGACAGAGTGAGAGAGAGAGAAAAAGTGAGAAAGCAAGCTGCCTGGTCTGGGACTCGAACTGCAGTCAGCCATGTGGGAATCCAGTGCTTTTAACCACCACGCCACCTGCTGGCCTCCGAACCAATATTTATAATTAGATAACTTTAAAAACATTTAAATGTGTTGTATCACATATTAAACCATTGCAAAAATATTCTCGTCTGTAGGCCCTCCTGTCAGCATATGCATGCCTTTTGAACATCATGCTTTCATCAGATATATTCGTTATCATTCCCAGCTTTACAGAATCTGAAAATTTGACAAGCAAGTCTCTGAGCCTTCCTATAAAGTCATTCACCAAAGAGTGGAAACTTGCTCTGCATGTCTCATTCTCTATCAGTTATTCCAGACTACCGCTATAAAATAGGTTGTCCTTCACTTTGCTTTGAAACAAATGTGACTTTTCATTCAAAATTCTCTCCAAGTTCCCAAACATTCCTTTAAGTTATGTCTTTTCGTTTCATGCTCTTTTTGGACCACCTTTACCTAATAATTATTTCTTGAACAAACTTGATTTTCCTCCAAGACTGCTTTGAGTTTGTCTCATCTTCTCTTCTCTTCTTCTCTTCTCTTCTCTTCTCTTCTCTTCTCTTCTCTTCTCTTCTCTTCCCTTCCCTTCCCTTCCCTTCCCTTCCCTTCCCTTCCCTTCTTCTCCCACCTTGGCGTTGATGTTCGCCCAGTCGATTCACCCATCTTCCACTTCTTTCCATTCTTTTTAACAATGAAACTTGTTAGTTACACCGAATCACCTCATCTACAACATTAGGTACAATCAGATCACTTGAATATCTCTTTCTACTCCTGTTCTCCTCCCTTATGGTACCCTTAAGGTAACTCGTATCCTGAATGGGTATTTATCACATATCATTTTATTTCTTTGTTATATCATGTTCGAAAATTATTTATAGTATTGTGTTTAATGTTTTTAAACTTTAACTAAGTGGTGAGTCATAATGCTCAATGTTATGTTTTATCCATGCTGGTACATGTATTTGGTAATGTATTTGGGTCGCTGGGAAAATCATGACACATTTTTGCAAAACAGAAAATAGGCTGACCTTCCTGATGACTTCATAGTTCCAAATTATTTATTTTCACCAGGACAGAGTATTTAATTAAATGAACATGCACAGTTTATTTATCTATTCTTACTTTGATGGACATTTTATATTTAAATAGTGCTATAGTAAATGTAATTATCAGTTTTAACAAATATGTATTTCTAAGGTACACAACTAAAAATGAAACGTTGGTTTTGAGATTTTGTGTGGCAAAAGGCATTTTCAGGTGCAACATAATGAAAGATCTTGAGATGGATAGATTATCTGGAGTATCTGGGCGGGCCCAGTAGAATGATAAGGCTCCCTTATAAGAGGGAGGCTACAAGAAGGTCCAACGTGGAGGAAGGAGATCTGGCAAAGGAAGTAGAGGCTGGAGTGATAGGCTTCGATGATAAAGGAAGATCGTGAGCCAAGAAATGCGGGTGACCTCTAGAAACTAGAAAAGATAAGAAAAGGCATTTTCCCCCTCAGCATCTCCAGAGGGCACTGGATTTTAGCCCAGTGAGAATGAATTTTTGTCTTGAGACCTTCTTAACTAGAAGGAAATAAATTTTTCTACACCAATTCTTGAGCCACAAAGTATGTGATAATTACTGACAGCAGTAACAAGAGAACAAATACTGTCTCCCTTCTCTCTCACTGAGTCTAGATTCCCCTCATCCTCAGCAATCACCTTTGCTGATTTAAACTGATTCCTAGAGGGGTGATTCAAGTGCTTTTACCTGAGGGAGCTAAGTCTCTGGTCTCTGGTCTCTACACCCTTCACACATTGTCCACTTTCCATCAAAATTGGCCAGGAGAGTACCAAGAGTTGCCCCCACTGTGTAACAGATGCCTACCTGCTCCTAATGATTATGGTTGATTAATCTGGTCAGGATGGTGATTCCTTTCTTTCTCTGCTGGGCTCTTCACACTTCAGAAGCCTGAAGTGACTGAGCTCCCAAGCTCAGGTATTCTACCTCTGGGAACACAGCACCAGGCAGAGATCATAGTCAGTTCATATCCTGACTCTGGGAGGATGGTGCCTATCTTCATAGAATATTAGGTTGAATTTCTCCTTTGAGAGCTTGCTCCATCAACCTATCAGTCCAGCAGGTTTTCTTGTTGTTGTTTTGGTTTGGTTTTCATAGTTTACTTGTTTTACTTCACATTTTTACTTAACATAATTTTTATTAGTCCAGTTAAAAAATATTATTATATACCTTATCATCAACAGATACTTTTCCATTTTTGTGTCCCTTAAATGTTTTGATTCTTTTCCCAGCAGTATTGAGATGGTGGAAGAAGGAGTTACAGTACATGATAAGATGAGTGAGTCATATGTGCCCACTGCTAGACACTCTTTTCTATCAAGTAGTTTTTGATCTGATGGATTGTGAAGTGTAGGATCTAATGTTGGTAGACCAAATACTCTGTGATTCCCTCAAACAGTAGTTCAGGCTTAGACCTTGTGGGCAGGAGTAAAAATTGGTAAGGCCTCTCTGGAACATAGTTTGGCCACATATATCATAAGCCTGAAAAATGTTTCTATGATTTGCCTCAAAAATTTCCACTTCTGGAGAATCTAGATTATAGATCATCTATATTCTATAATGTAGAAAGGGTTTTGTGCACAAGATCCTCACTGCTCCAGTATTAATAGCAGAAAACACAAAAGGCTGTTAGAGCTGGATCTTGCAGTTAGACAAGTTCATCACTTCCCATCTTTAGCTGCACACACATGATGACATAAGGACCCATATATGAACCCTTCCTGCTTTGATGTTTCAAGGGGGCTTTTTTGTTTGTTTGTTTTTAAGATTTTTGCCATAGGGCATATGCGCTGCCAGAGAGAGACACAGAGACAGAAAAAGTGAGAAATCATTCCCCCAGAGGGGATGGCCATGCCACAATCCCTTCTCTTCCATTCTTCTCTCAGGACATTCAGCATGCACACACATGCATGCGTACACACACACACACACACACAGTGTGTTTTTCAAGCTGTTGGGTCTGGAACTCCAATCACGCAGTCAGCCATGTAGGATCCAGTACCTTAACCACCATGCCACCCAGGGTGTTTACAGTCAGACCCGTTTTCTAAACAACAGTGATGGCCCTATTTTTCACATGTAGATGTTCTAGAGTCATATTATCTCGCTGTAAAGAGGATGAGGTATTTGAGGAAAATTTTAAGTAGTGAAATAGAAGGAAATTTGGAAAGCTAAAATGGGTTTGGTAGTTACTTCGGTTGAAAAGAGGAGATAAAATGACATGTTCTATTATATCCAGAAAGAGAGAAAGTTATTGAGGGGAAACTGGAAGGCAATTTGTAACATTTCACAAAAGTTACTGATATGACAGAGTAACTGCCACCATATCAGTAACCCCTGTCTTGTCATGGATTTAGAAACTGAAATAGCCTGAAGATTGTCACTCCCTTGCACATAAGTAATTAAGCTCCTTGATACTGTCCCTGCTCCTAGTCTACAGGTGAGAGTAGGAACCTGCTCCTTTGGAATCTGTATGTATGTCTGACTATTCCACAAGACGATGTTCTCCAAAAAGGAAGACCATTATTACACTGAACTTTTGCTTTCACCACTTAGCACATAACCTGGTACACCCATTTTCTAAAAGACTGTGTTAGTATTTTGTCCTTTGAAGGATCACTTTCTAGAGCATTATTTAACATGAGGCTTTCTTTCCAAATAGGATTACCAAACCAATAACAATGACCAAGCAGTGGTGGAAATTTGTATCACAAGAATCACAACAGCCATCAGGGAGACAGAGTCGATTGAAAAGCATGCAAAGGCCCTTGTCGGACTCTGGGATTCCTGCTTGGAACACAATCTGAGACCTTCTGGGAAAGATGAAGACACTCCTCATGCAAAAATTGCATCTGATATCACGAGCTGTATTTTACAGGTATGTCAGTGTTCAGTATCAGGCCATTTGATACTAGGTAGGCAACCTAGATGAACATCCATGGTCTCTGGACCAAGAGCCCATGTGTCTGCTGCATTTAGATACTGTGAAAAGAGACCACAAACCATCAATAGCTAAGCAGATGGGCTGGTAATTAATAGACCGAGAAAGTTCTATTGAGCCCTTACTATGTGCGAGATACGCCATAGGGAATTCAAAGTAATACCACAGCAAGCCTCTGATCTATGTGGAGAGATAAAGTGTGTGCATTTAGGGGGTGATTTCTCGCTTTCTGTCTCTCTGTCTCTCTCTGTCTGTCTGGTGAGCACACTTGCCCTATAGCAAAAACCTCTCCAAAAAAAGAAAAAAAAAAAAAAGCTAATAAGTAAGTAATAGGTGCCAAGATCAAAATAAGGCATACTGAAAAATTCAGAAGAGGAAACCTCTTTCATTCATTCAAGGAGGCCAGAGAGGACATGGGAACTAAACCGAAGGAAAATGAGCTTGGGATATGCGGAGAGATGGAACTGAGTCATTTTTCAGTGTATTTCTATATGTATTGTGAAATCTCTAGGACAATATTTGCCTGTTCTGGACATATTTAATTCCTTCTTCTTCTGTAAACATAAACTTGGAATTTGGGCTCAGTTGCAAAGCAGTTGTGTAACATTAAAATGTAGGGTGTCTCTTACCTTTCAAAGCCATAATTTCTTCCCTATAAAATGCAAATGAAACGAATTGTCTATGAAAATTTTTACCAACCAGTGAGAATGACAGATGTTTGTCAAAAAAAGAACTCTGTATTCAAATAGTCTAGGAAGCACTGACGTCAATTTTTCTGTTTTGAATATTCACTATGTTTCGTAGCATAGTAAAGGCTCCCAAAGTCCTATAGTAAAGAAAGCTGGTTAACTTTGTTTAGTTCAGCATCTTTGATCCAATTTGACCATGGAATGCCTTTTTCCTCTCAACACAACATTTATGAATAACTCTCAGAACCAGGGATCCGCTGAATACAGTTCAGAAAATTCTGGTTTTGCTAAAATGCGAAGCACTGTGTGTGGCAACTTATATTACTTCTGTTTTCTTTCTTTTCCTCCTCCTTCTCCTTCTTTTTCATAGTCTTTCATGATTAACTAAAGCATGTTCCATTTTATCCTGCTCAGTCCAAGGACTGGTCAACTCAGCAAAAGACTGTATGTACGGGAACTAGCAGTTAGCGTAATGACTATGTCGCTGGACTCCCACGTAGTCGACTGCAGTTCACATCCCAGACCCGGTGGCTTAAAACTCATGCCGGGCACGTGTGCGTGCGTGCCCAAGATCCCGAGAGGAGATTGGAGGAGAAGGAATTGCGGCGTGACCATTCCCCTTGGGGGGTGATTTCTCACTTTCTGTCTCTATGTCTCTGTCTGTCTGTCTGGCAAGCGCATGTGCCCTGTAGCGAAAACCTATCAAAAAAAAAAAAAAAAAAAAAAACTGTATGTACCACACAGTTTTCCTTTGTCTCTGGGTTTGGGGATGGGTGAGATGAAATGATGATTTCAGCAAAATTGACATGAGATTAATGGTACTTAGAAGAAACCCCACATATCTAATACTTATGTTCTTCCTTAGTGATCCTGTGTTTGTTATTGATATACATGAGAAGCATAATTATTTCACTCCAAGCTATACATGCCACAGATATTCAGACCAAAAAGACATTCACATATCAGCCATATTCTCCAGCTCCCTCTATCAGTTCAAAAACCACTGGTCTACACTTCAGAGCACTATCCAACAGAAATCTAACACAAGTCACAAATACAAGCCACATAAGTAATGAATTTTCTAGTAGCACATTAATATGCAATAAGAAGAAACAGATGAAATTGATTTTACTATTATAATTTCTTTTACCCAATATATCCAAAATACTGTTGTTTCCACATGTTATCATTTCAAGATAGTTTACTTTTTTAAAAATACTGGGACCAATAGTTGGCATAATGGTTACGTCGCTGGACTCTCACATAGTCCACTGTGGTTCAAGTACTGGACCTGGTGGCTTAAACTCATGCTGGGTGCGTGTGCGTGCATGCCCAAGATCCTGAGAGGAGAATGGAGGAGAAGGGATTGTGGCATAGCCATCCTCCTGGGGGTGGGGGGTGATTTCTCACTTTTTGTCTCTCTGTCTTTCTGGCGAGCGCACACACCCTATAGCAAAAACCTCTCAAAAAAAATAAAATGCTAAGTCTCATAAATCTGGCAGGTATCTGAGCACATCTGACTTTAGACTAGTCACATAGCCAGTACCTAGAAACTTCCATGAAGTTCTGGACTAGTCACATAGCCAGTAGCTAGAAACTTCCATGAAGTTCTGTGGCTCCTGTGTTAGCACAGGTTTAGAGCCAGGGGGATTTCCTGGATGGAGATCAAATTTGGAACAAGTTATGAGCCATGAGCAGGAATTTCATAAGATAAGCAAGGTGGAATGACAAGACCTTCTCTGAAAAAAAAAAAAAAAAAAAAGAAACCTGTTTATGTAAAAGTACAGATTTATGAATAAGACCAAAGTCAGAGAATTTTAATCTTATTCCCTTTCTAAAATGCCCCACATTCTAACAAACAGAGATGTTTTATTCTGGGTAAGGCATTACGTCTTCTATAAAAAAGGGAGGAAATAAAGCAAATGCTTTTGAGCAATAGAAATTCTAAGCTTACTGAGGCCAGCAGATGGCATGGTGGTTAAGGATGCTGGACTCCCACATGGCTGACCATAGGTTGAGTACCAGACCTGGCGGCTTACTTTCTCATTTTCCCTCTCTTTCCTTCTCTCACTCTGTCCCTCTCTGGTCAAATTAAAATAAATAAATAAATGAATAAATAAAGTTAAATAGAATAATTCTTCTTTTAAAGAATTGCTTATTTTTATTTTTATTCATTTATTTATTTTTATTTGACCAGAGAGAGAGAGAGAAAGTGAGAAAGCAAACCACCAGGTCTAGGACTTGAACCATGGTTGGCCATGTGGGAATGTCCAGCACCTTAACCACCACGCCACCTGCTGGTCCTTTTATTTTTTAAAGAATTGTTTATTTTTAATTTTTAAAATTCATTTAGAATAATTCTGTTTTAAAAAATAAATTCTGGACTTACTAATTATCAATGACTCAGTGTAAACGAGTTTGTTAGATTGTCAAGAGCAGGGTCCTGAGGTCAAGACTGATAGTTTGGGAAGGGGCAGAGAGCACTGGGGCATAGACCTCCTCGTTGAGACAGACAAGTGAATCACAGAAGTGGGTGACTCCAACCTGTAGGACCAATGGGGATGGGATGGCCACTGTGTGCCCTAGGGAGGGGCAGAAGCCACTGTAATGAAAGGCAGGAAGCGTTAACACCAAACTTGCCTTTCAGCAAAGTTCAGCATCTTGCCCAAGTCACCCCTGGGATATGGCCTCAGAAAGTCAGCCTGGGAACCAAAGGCAAGGTTGTGATCCCAGGACTTACATTTTAGTTTTCACCACTTTTAAGAGTAACTTTCTGGGTTACGTAAACATCGAAAAGATGACTTTTATACTACTTGTCATTGAGTTTCTCGTGTGAATCATGCAGAAATCCAGATCATTCATTTTCTTTTCTTTTCTGTTTTCAGTAAAATAGAATAGTAGAGCAACTTTAAAAGGTTTGGCCTGCAGCATTTTTAGCTTGCATAAAATAAGAAAAACGTTTTAAAGAAGTGTTCACCCAACCCTACCTTCCGAGATAAGCAGTCCTAGTACTGTACATCTAATCAGGCTAGGGCCCAGCCATTTCTTCCTACACCCTTGACCATTTCATTACTTTTTTTATTATTATTATTTTATTGAACTTTATTTTATTTATTTATTTAAATTTGACCAGAGAGAGACAGAGAGAAGGGGGTGGAGTGAGAAGGCAAGCCGCCAGGTCCGGGGCTCAAACCACAGTGGGCCATGTGGAAGTCCAACGCTCCTAACCACCATGCCACCTGCTGGCCCCTCATTGCTTTAAACCTACTTTGGGTGATCAATTCTGATCCTCTTTTATTGGCAATTATATCAAATTATGGCAATTATATCTAAATCCTTTCTTTTCTTGACCCCTATATTTGTGAACTGGCCACATTTATCTTAAAATAACTTAACATTTCAGAATTCATCGTCTACTCTCTCTTCAAGACAAACTTAGTACGCGTGTGCAGCATGCACTGGTGAGCTGTTTTATTTTACTTTATGTTGCCTTGGACCATGTGCTTCTACCAGCTCATCCTGTATCTTAGACTAGTCCCTCAACTTGTGTATAAAACAACAGATCGAATGAGATCACCTTACAGTCTGGAGTTATGATTCTCTCAAGAGATGCTGAGAAGTAAAACCGCAACTAGCTTGAGAGCTTGAAATCTTCCGTCGTACAGATCTTGGTCTTGTTAGACAAGAGACTGGCACGTTATTTACTCTCACTGGCAATGCTCTGTTCTGCCATCTCTAAAACGGGGATTGTATTACCTACGGCTTGGGACTGTTATGAGGGTTAAAGGTTATATTACATATACAGGGCTGACGGGGTACAATTTCTGCATAGCAAATGCAGTGAAAGTAGTGGTTTGTAGCTGGCAAATAAAGCCAGAGTCTTGTAGGGCAAGAGAAACGAGTATCCATTTGGCTCCATTCAAGACATCAAACCATTGACATTTCGTGCTTCTAATTGAAGTGGTAGGTACACACGAAGAGGCCCCTTCACCTCAAAAGTTATTCCACTTGAGGCCTAGCCACTACATGGAAACACTTAAGTCAAAACACAACTTATTCAGGATTCACAGCTTCCTCAACCAGATTCATCTGTCAAATTGACCATTGCCCATTTCTTTTCCCATCTGAAAATCCTGAAAGGGAAAATAACCCCATAAGGCATACTATACTCTAAGATAAATACAAACTTGGAGAGGGTTCATGAAAGTTAAAATGCCTTTAGGGTCACTATAATTATTGACATAGCTGATATACTAGAATAAATTCTAGAGAATTGATGGGCAAACCATCATGAAACTGATAGCCAATGCCTGGTTTTATCCTCAGTGTATAATTATACAGTGACAGCCTTGTCCCAAACTGAGTCCCTTAGCAGAGCCGGTTGCTAGGTATTTAACTCTGCATTTTATCAGTCCCCCATCTCTGCTGCCACTGTTGATGACTATATGAACGGGGTATAACCAAAGAGGGCTTTCTGGTATAGGAGGGGAAATACAAATAATCCCCAAATTCACCCCTGGAAAATCAGAAAGAATCTTGTTTTTCCTCTTCATAGAAGGACCCACTGTCCTTTCTCCTTGATTCCATCATTCCCTCTTCCCCAGTCAGTCCATATGAAGATTCAAACCCTGCCTCTGTTGGCATTGCGTACAAAATGCCTTAGACAGTTGAGAACATTCCTTTGTAACTCTTAGAGGCAGAACTAGTTATGTTAATTTAGAAGTTTTTTCCAATAGGCAATTCCAGTTCTACCATTTCCTGATAGTGTGATCTTGGGCAAATGAATACCTCTGTGCCTTCATTTCCTCACCTGTAAAATGCAGATAACAGGAGTAGATGAGGTCCAGTCCCCCAGTACTCAGGGAGCTGGATTTCACATGGCTGGCTGCAGTTCAAATCCCAGCCCTGGCAGTTAAAGAAACATACTGGACACATGTGTATGCATGTCCAGAGTCCTGGTGGGGTAGAGAAATGGTAAACGAAGGATTGCAGTGTGACCATGCCCATTAGGGGGCGCTTTCTCTCTCTCTCTCTCTCTCTCTCTCTCTCTCTCTCTCTCATGAGCATACACACCCTCTGGCAATAAAATAAAAAGAAAAAGAATAACTGTCTCATGAGTTTGTGGTGAGGATTACATGAATAGACATTAAATAACAGATAAAATATTTAGGACATTGGAAGTGCTATGTATTAACTCTGGTTAGTATCAACATTACCACCGCCATCATCTGCAAGAGACTATAAAAGCACTGAATACTGGGACCAGCGGTTAGCGTAATGGCTATGTCGCTGGACTCCCACATAGTCAACCGCGGTTCGAGTCCCGGACCTGGCGGCTTAAACTCATGCCGGGCGCATGTGCATGCGTGCCCAAGATCCCAAGAGGAGAATGGAGAAGAAGGGATTGTGGCATGGCCATCCCCCCTGGGCGGCGATTTCTCGCTATCTGTCTCTCTGTCTCGGTCTGGTGAGCGCATGCGCCCTATAGCAAAAATCCTCCCCCCCCCAAAAAAAAAAGCACTGAATACTTTCTAATAGGCTGGTAACTTAATTCTTTATTATAGCCATTGTTTATTGCCTGTTTCCCCTCTCCTCAAATTATAAGCTTTGTTTTATTCACTGAAATAGTTTTATCATCTAACATAATGCCTGGCACATAGGAGATACTCAAATAATATTTACTGAATGATGGATTGAATGAATAAGTGAATGACTTAGTAGCTAAGGAGACGTGACTGTCTCTGGCTTCCATGGCAGCTGTGCTTCTCTCTAGTACGTAGTCCTCAGACAGTGGCATGAAATGGGGAGACCAGGACATGCACATCCTGGATCCCGAGACCTGTCCCCTTATTACCTGTCAGAAAGTACTTCGGGGGAACTTGGGCATATGCACCAACTAGATTTAAAATCAAACATTTTATATATATAAATCGAAAGTTATTTTAATGGGGGCCAGCAGGTGACTTGGTGGCTAATGTGCTGGGCTCTGACACGGTCTACCATGGTTTGAGCCCCAGACCTGGCAGCTTGTTTTCTCAGTATTTCTCTCTCTCTCTCTCATAAGCACATGTGTCCTGTAGCAAGTTAAAAAAATGATAATAATAAATAAGATTAAATAAATAATTACTTTAAAAATTTACCTTGATGACAGATAACCAAGGAACCCTATTTTTAATAAATGCAGTGTAATATTTCTTGAACTTAATTCTTTTTTATGACTCAGTTGAACTCAAGTCCTGAGAGACAACAAGCTTTTCAGTGGCTATCCCCTCCGATAGCTATCCCTTTACTTCACTTTATTCTTCTCGATAATACAACACTGGGAAACATTCCCAAAAGTACATTTTCCAAAGGAAATTTTTCACCCCAAAGCTCAAATGGCGCTGATCTAGTTAAGAACTGTAATTCTTGGCATCGGGAGAACAAGGCCCTTTTGTGGTACCTCTTCAGCTAGATCTGACTGTCCCCGGGAGCAAGTCTCAATGTCTGTGCTGCACTTCACTGCATTTGTTCCTTGAGCACAAGACTGCGTAAGACGATACTCATCCCAACACACTCATGTCTGCGCTGAGAGGCAAGGTCTGTCGTTATCGGTCGCTGTTAAAGTGTTCTGTTGGAAGGACTGTACTCACAGAGCTGTCTCTGCATGCGTGCCATTAGCATTTCTGTGATCCAAGCAATTCTGAAGATAAAATAAATGTGCGGGCCTGAGATCTACCGCATTAGCAACTCCTTTCTCTGCCTTTGGAAGTGGAGCTCCGCCGTTGGATGGAGATCAATTGGCCTGTCAGGTCCATGGGACCCTGGTGTGTGCAGCCTTATCTTGGCCTCCCAGCTCCCCACTCACATCCTTTTGCTGCCAGCAGTGCCCATAGCTTCTTGCTACCCCAGGAACTACCTAAACTCTGGAGATTGAGAGCCTTTGGTGCTAATTCTTTGGTGTTTAAATGAAGTTTGTGGAATCATTATTTTGGCATATTTACCCAATGCTACTGGAAGAAAAGGAGAAATAAAGACTGTTTCTGTTGCATTGAAAGTTCCAGAGAGGACCAGACAGTGGTATGGTGGTTAAGGCCCTGGATCCCACATGGCCAACTGTGCGGTGCTGGTCCTGGAACCAGCAGCTTGAAAACCATACCAGGCGTGTGTGCAAGTGTGCCCAAAATCACAAAAGGAGAATGGAGGAGATGATTTTTCACTCCCTGTCCATCCCCCCACCCCATCTCTCTCCAGCAAGTACACAGGACCTATAGCAAACCCTTTTTTTTTTTTTTTTGGAGAGGTTTTTGTTATAGGGTGCGTGTATTC
Source organism: Tupaia belangeri chinensis (assembly GCF_000334495.1). Lineage (NCBI taxonomy): Eukaryota > Metazoa > Chordata > Mammalia > Scandentia > Tupaiidae > Tupaia > Tupaia belangeri. The sequence goes on along the minus strand of NW_006159754.1, from coordinate 8,007,413 downwards.
ACCAGAAGACACAGAGACAGAGAGACAGAAATCAAGAAATCACTCCCCGGGGGGTGGGAGGGAGGGGGGGAGTGGTGACCACGTCACAACCCCTTCTCCTCCATTCTCCTCTCAGGATCTTGGACACGCACACACATGCGTGTGTGTGAGTTTAGGACACTGGGTCTGGGACTCGAACTGTGGTCGACTACATGGGAGTCCAGCAACATAGCTATTATGCCAACTGCTGGTCTCTATAGCAAACCTTTTTAAAAAAAGAATAAAAAGAAACTTCCAGAGATGAGGATTCACTTATAGGACAGAAGTATTATTTCGCTGTGGCCTAGATGAAATGTCCCTCAGGATCTCTTTGCTGTGTTCTGATTTTGTGGCCCACAAGTGAACATTCTGGTTTCTAATCTGGCTCCTTGGCATCCTGAAAATGTGAAAGGTGTCCGACCCCAAGAAGCTGCTCACTGTGGATAAGTGCATAGGCATGCCTGGTTACGTTCCAGTCTTTGGAAAGTTCTTTGGTGTGAGTTAGTCCCCATGAATCCAAACAATTTTGTGTGCTCTGATCAAGTGAAGTCCAAACTTCTAAATGGGAGAGCCAGCCCCTGGGGTAGGGGAGGGGAGCACCACTGTTCCAGGAAGGCCTCCCAGCTCATCCCATCAGTAATGGGATGTTTTTCTCTTTTCTCTCATTGATAATACATTATGAGTTGGGTTTGTGAAAATCTTTGCCTACTTTGAGGCCATCAAGATGTTCTCTATTTCTTTACTTCTTTTTTATTTTATTTTTCTTTCCTTTTTTTTTTAATTTTAGTTTTTGCTGTTGTGTGTATGTGCTCACCAGATAGAGACATACAGAGAGAGAAGGAGGAGGGAAAGTGAGACACCCCCCCCACACACACACACACACGGGGGACAGCCCCATCACAGGCCATGTCCCTTCTCCTCTTGAGATTTTGGCATATATGAGCACGCACTCAATGTGATTTTCTAAGCTGCTGGATTTGGGACTTGAACTGCTTAGTCGTCCATGTGGGATCCACTGCCTGAAACTCCACAGCACCTGCTGGTCCCTTTCTCTACTTTCTTCTCCACATTATAAAAGAAATTTCCCCTTTAGAAGGGCATCTATTTACAGTGACTTCTGTTATGGTGAATATAGAGATTGGGATATATATTTTTCTTTTAGATGAACATCCAGTTGACCCTGCTGTCTCATTTCTAAGATGACATAATATTGCTCAAGCACCCTAAGTAATGACAATTTTTGCCTCCTACCCTTTCTTTTGTCCTTAGAGGGTTTATGGTATCAAGGTTAAAGTCTACATTTCATTTTATCTAAGGATCTAGCCATCTCTTTAAGCTACAGAGAAACAGAAGAATGAAGATGGCCCTGACTTCACATTGTGTTAGTCAGGGTTTAGGCTCAACTGCTATAACTAATGTCTAATTATAAGGGAAGGTTAGAGTAGAACTTTGTCTCTCATCTACTACTTCAAAAGTAGGAGTCCAGAGCTGATATGGTAACTCTCTGGTGACACACACCTAAGCTTTTGCTTTTTCTTTGTTACAAAATACATGGCTTCCGGGACCAGCAGTTAGCGTAATGGCTATGTCGCTGGACTCCCACGTAGTCGACTGCGGTTCGCGTCCCGGACACGGTGGCTTAAAACTCAAGCCAGGCACGTGTGCGTGTGTGCCCAAGATCACGAGGGGAGAATGAAGGAGAAGGGATTGCGGCGTGGCCATCCCCCCTGGGGGGTGATTTCTCGCTTTCTGTCTCTCTGTCTCTCTCTGTCTGGCGAGCGCACACACCCTATAGCAAAAAACCTCTCCCAAAAAAAGAAAAAAGAAAAATACATGGCTTCTAACTTGTGATCTAAGATGACAGGTAGAATCTTGTTACCATATCCTCATTTCAACCAGAATTAAAGGGAGAAAAGGAATAAGAGGCCAAATCACTTCATGGTAGTCAGAACTTTGAAGTTGAACTCATTACTGCCATCTCTATTACATTGGCCAGATCCTTGCACACGGCCACATCCAATTGCAAACACAGAAACACAGCCCTTCACCAAGTAGGCATGTCCTACTGGAAATTCAGAAAAATGTATTACTGAATAAAAAAGGAGTGGATAGTTATTGGACCGATGATTTAGTAGTTTCTGTCATAATTCTCTTGTTCATCATTCTAGGTTTTCCCTCAGTATTGTCAGTCTGATGCAGAAAAGCCTAAATACTGATCACCTAAATGTGGACCTCAGTCTAGGTGGTAATAATTACCCACTCTATGAGGTCGGTGGCCCTTCAGCAGTCTATAAAGTCTCCTGTGCTAAAGAGTTGATGCCATATCTTCTTTGGGATCTTTTTATCCAATTCCATTTGACTAGGGAAAAAAAAGGATAATCACTTTTCTAAGTGAGGCCTAGAGAGTTGGATGACATCTCTATGATCACCCCACAAGAGGGTAGCAGAGCTGAGATTAGGCTGCGGAGTTTTCCTTCCCTATCAGATGTCCTTCTCACCACGTGGTGTTCCCAGTGACGACTATCACAATGGGTTTACAGTTTCTTTATTAATCATTAAATGTTCAATGAAGGCCTACCATGAACCCAGAACTGTGGGAGGTAGAGTAAGCCGAAATCCATGGATGGGAAGATCAGCACTTTTCACGTGAACAGATAGAGAAATACAAGCCCACTTTTTACCTATAATAATATGCGGTCAGAGTCTCCGAATGTATTGCACACCCTGTGACTTCTGCCCTACAGTCAGTCTAAGGGATGGGGTTAGTGGTCAGCAGTAGTATGTTTTTAAGAAAACAATTTGTATTTCCAAATAGTATTCCCAAATCAGGTAACAGAATGTTAATAGCACTATTTTACATGTGAAGACTTTCATGTTCTGTCACAAATTAAATAAAGAAGAAAATTATTTTAGGAAGATAGAAAATAATGATTTAATGATCCAGAATTCCTTTAGTTTTTAGTCTTATGTTCATTTTTAAAAAATTATGAATCTCATTTGCTTAACCTGTCATTTTTATGATACAGTCAGAAAGTGGGACCAGCAGATGGTGTAATGGTTATGTTACTGGACTCCTACATGGCTGACCATGGTTCAAGTCTCAGACCCCATGGCTTCAAACTCATGCTGGGCATATGTGTGTTCATGCCCAAAATTCCAAGAGGAGAATGGAGGAAAAGGGATTACAGTGTGGCCATCGCCCCTGGGGTGCGCTTTCTCACTTTCTGTCTGTCTCTCCAGTGAGCACATACACCCTATGGCAAAAATCTCTCTTTAAAAAAAAAAAAAAGAGATAGTCAAAAAGCAACTTGTACAGTATTCTTGTGGTTATTTTCTCAAGTATAAATCGGATAAGTTATTTCATCAGTGATTCCTGATCACCCTCAAGATCAGTTCCAAACTTCTTAGCTTAGTGCGCCAGAACTTTCATAACCATGCAGACCTCCCCTTTCTCCTCCCCAGTTTCCCCACACATCCCACACTCCAGCCGGACTGATGAGTCACAGCTCCCCAAATGCACTGAGCACCCCCTCACCTCTGTGCCTTCGTCTCACTCTTCCTTCTGTGCACTCTGTCTTGCTGTCACCTAGCCATCTCCTTTTCATCCATTAGACCCCAGCTAAGACATCACCTCCTCCAAAGTCTTTCTTGACACCCCCCAGGGCTGGATTAGGTGCTGTTTCTTCTCTCCCTTAGCACCTTGCTCTTTGCCTGCCATGGCTCTCATGAGCTTATCTGTTCACTACCTGGTTGCCTGGAAGTCACTCAAACAAGACTAAGAATTCCCAGAGTTTAAAAAAAAAAAAAAAAAAAGGTAAACAAGACAGGGCCTGCATTTTTCCAGCTGTGCTCTGGGAGCTTAGTTCAATAAATGTTTTTTGGATGAATGAATGAATATCGAGTCATGTTTGTATGTATGTATGTCATTTATTATTTGTTGCTTTCTTATACTTTCTCAGAATTACAACCGGCCCCCTGTGACGGCATTGGCCATCCCCATTGCAGTGAAATTCCTCCACAGGGGCAACAAGGAACTGAGCAGGAACATGTCTAACTACCTGTCCCTGGCTGCCATGAACAAGGCGGATCTCCTGGCCGACCACACGGAAATGATCATAAAGAGCATACTTCAAGGTACGGTGCCAAGGCTGAGCTTGGGGGACACATTTTGGAAGTTGTTTAAAAGTATTTTCATGAGACATTTATGATTTGTAGAAAGCTAGAGCTAGTGTGTCATGGGCAAGTTCAAATCTCTGCTTTGCCACAAGTTGACGCGTGAGCATGCCCAAGGTGGATTGAGCTGGCAGAGGCAGATGAAGTATTTGGACCCATTCGATGAGTTGTAGGCTTCCTTCCAATGCTGCATTTTCCGGTTTGGAGAAGTGTGTTTCCTGTGCTTCTGGTCACCTTACTCAACTTCCAGCCATGGAGAGCTTACTCTGTTTACTTAGTGGAATATGTCCTACATTCAGTGGTAGATAGAAAACCTCTTCGTTAAGTTTCCAAAGGCAAGAAATGTCTTTTGTTAGATGAAGTACACCAGGAGATGTGTAATAACTTCTTAAATGTGAATGCCATTTAAATCAAATCAAGACACCTCTGTTCATTCTTCCAACATTTGAATGAAAAAGGTCAGTTTAGCACATGCAAAATATTCTCCTTTTTTGTTGTTGTTGTTGTTTTTCTTTGGTGTCAGACCTATCAGAAACCATTAGATTTGAGGTCAGAGAACAGTACAGTGTTGTTTGATGTGCATCCAAATGTCTTCAGTCATCATTAAGAAAAACGCAACAGATCTAGGAGTCTCTCAGCTCGCATTTCACTGACACAACCCCCAACATGCTCAGGTTGAGCATCAGTTCCCTATAAAGTGCTCTCTGTCTCAGTATCTCTTAGGATCTCCAAGGGATCCTACCGTCCCCCCTCCCCAAGGTATCCAGGCCGGTCCAGAGCCTGTGCTGCTGTTCCGTCCATGCTTCTGTCACAGCAGGTGTGGTGATATGCTCCTCCATCACTCAGAAACCAGCATACTCTTGGGCTCCTGCAGTGGAGATCTCGGGGCTGGATTCCACTTTTTGGGACTCTCTGCTGCCCAGCTAGGGATGGCAAACTTCAATACATGAAGCTTTAGGATCCATCAGTCCACAGCCTACTAATTCCACATTACTCTACATTGCCGCCTGTGGCAGGATGGAATACAATGCCATTCTTTCTCTTTGGCAGTACACCTTGGTAGAGAGACCCCAGAGTAGACTGCCTGGCTCCTAGTGCCAAACTGTTTATCATATTTGCAATAAAACGCATGGCTTTATTTTATCTAAAATTCTCTTTCCTTGGGACTAGCAGATGGTGTAATGGTTACATCACTGGACTCCCACATAGTCAAACTTGGTTCAAATCCCAGACCCAGTGGCTTAAAAATCACTCCAAGTGTGTGTGCTCGTGTGCCCAAAATCTCGAGGGAAGAATGGAGGAGAAGGGATTGCAGCATGGCCATCTCCTTGGGGGGTGATTTTGCACTTTCTGTCTCTATGTCTCTCTCTGTCTCTCTTGCAAGCACACATGCCCTATAGCAAAAATTGATCTCAAAAAAAAAAATTCTTTTCTTTCTGCAGACTCAATTATCTATTCAGGGAGTCAGGGTTACCAACAAAATAGTCCTTCAGTTTTCAAAATGCTCACTGTCTGATAAGGACTAAGGTTTTATCCTAAATTAAGCTTATGACACCACACATTCCTGAGGGTTCCAATCACCACCCCAGACTTTTGACCCAATGGTCTGCCCCAATGGTCTGCCAGATGCCAAGATAGAGCCAAACTCTAGCATGATAGTGAGTTCTCCATTGGATCTATGCTCCCATCAAAAGACTTATCATTTATAAAACTAGTCAGTATTTTTATTTCTAATTTATTTTGACTATCAGATTAAATTGCTAATTTCACTATATAGGTGATATTAAATTTGATAAAAGTCCAGAAAAGCAATTATACTTTTTATACCCCTTTGGCTACAATTTGGAGAAACAATTTTATAGGAATTACAAATGCTTAAACACAACACATTTCAAAACCGTGATAGTTAGACGTACAAGTAATGGATTTATGAAAAAAAATTGAATTATCTTTTTACAGCTGCCAAGGACTTAGCTCATCTATTTTTTTAAAAATACTTTTTCAATGACAAAGAAATCTTTGGAAAAACAAAATACACTTTTAAAATTCACTGAAAACATTTGAAATAAACTAATGATTTTGTTTATTTGATCTGGCCCTATGAAAATTACCATGAAATAAATGGTAACTGGATCTATAAAAGGTTGAGACTAAATATTTCAAGGTTTAGATTTTTAGGACTGATGTGACTGTAAAACCAGAATCACCCTTGTGAACCTATTACATTTTGAGTTTTGTTTTATCATTGTTTTTGTTTTTAAGAATTAGTCTATTTGGGACCAGCAGTTGGGGTAATGGCTATGTTGCTGGACTTCCATGCAGTCAACCGTAGTTCAAGTCCCAGGCCCACTGGCTTAAACTCACACCGGGCGCATGTGGGTGCATGCCCAAGATCCTGAGAGATGAATGGAGGAGAAGGGATTGCGGCTTGGTCATCCCCCCGGGGGGTAATTTCTCGCTTTCTGTCTCTCTGTCTCTCTTTGACTTTCTGGCAAGCACACGTGCCCTGTAGCAAAAACCTCTAAAAAAAAAAAAAAAAAAAAAAAAAAACCCCAAAAAAAAAAAAAAAAAAAAAAAACAAAAACAAAGAAAGAAAGAAAAAGAGAATTAGTCTATTTGACTTGACTTATGTATTTTAATTTGACCAGAGAGGGACAGAGTGAGAGAGAGAGTGAGAAAGCAAGCTGCCAGATCTGGGACATAAACCATGGCCAGCCATGTGGGAGTCCAGCACTTTGAACCACCATACCACCTGCCGGCCCCATACATTTTGAGTTTTAAAGCAGAAGAAATCTTGCTGTCTCTAAGCATCGTTCAGTTTTCCACTCAGCAAAGCTTTGTCTTACTTCCCCTGCCAAACAGCGTTAGGAGTCATCATGAGATTTCTTTTTTACTACCTATAGTTTTTCTCCCATGTATACTTTCTTTATGTTGTTATTTATTTATTTTGTTAATTCTGGTTTATATATAATCATACACCTTTGTGGGGTACAATATGGTTTTTCAGAGCATGCATATAGTGTACAATAATCAAATCAGATATAAACATATTCACCTTCTTCAACATTAAACATTACATTATGTTATGCAGATTAGATATAATTCTAGTTTTTATAAAATGTATATTGAACTGTCAATGACATTTTTTACTCTCTGTGGTATACTGTTCCATAACATATTCCAGTTATTTACATGGATTTTTATGTCTATTAATTATTTTCTTCTGAATCCTACAACCTCACTATTCCCCATCCCCATCCCCACGCAGCTTCTGGTGTCAACCTTTACTCCTTCTATTCATGCCATTGAGTCTTACAGTTTCAGTTATAAAGTGTGGGTATTCAGTATATGTTAAGCAGGGATGTACACTATTATTTTTTTATAGCCTGACTTATTTCACTTAGCATTTTATCTTCTAAATTAATCCACTCTATTTCAAATGACAAGATACTGTTCTTTATGAATGAGTAGTATTCCATCGTGTATATGTGCCACATTTTCTTAGTTCATTCAGCAGTTGTTGGGCATTTGTGTTGATTTCATGTCTTAGCTATTGTGAATAATGCTTCAGTAAACATAGATGTGCAAATGTCTCTCCTACAGAGTCATCTTCTTGTCCTTTGGTTGAATTCCCGAAATTAGAATTACTGAGTCATATGGTTGTTCCATTTCTAGATTTTTGAGAAAGCTCCATACTGTTTTACACAAAGACTATACTAGTTTACATTCCCACTAGCAATGTATGTAAGTTCTCTTTTCTCCCCAACCTTGCCAGTACTTGTTATTGTTTATAAGTGGGCTGCAAACTATAGTGAGTGAGTATTGAAATCCTCAACGATTAATATATTAGAGTCAATCTCTCCCTTTAAGTCTAGAAGTCTTTGTTTCATGTATTTGGGTGCTCCAATTTAGATGTGTAAATATTTATAATTGCTATATCTTCTTGGTGACTTGATACCTTTAATACTATGTAATAATTTTCTTTTCTCTTTTTACAGATTTTAGTTTTGATATTAGGATAGTAAATCCTATTTTGTTGTTGTTGTTGGTGGTGATTTCCATTTGCATGCATTGACTTTTTCCAACCTTTCATTGTCGGTCTGCGTGTGTCTTTACCTATGAGGTATGTTTCTTGTAAGCAGCTCATAGAGGGTTCCTGGTTTTTAAAATCCGTTCAGCCAGTCTATATTTTTTAACTTGGGAGTTTAATTCATTTATATTCAATGCTGCTGTTGATAAATACAGACTTATTCCTGCTATTTTGTTGGTTGATTCCTGGTTGTTTGTGTTTTCTTATTTCCTTTATTCTTCTGTTATTGTTTATTTTTGTTATTAGGAAGTTTCCATCATGGTAGGAAAGGAATGGTTTTCTCTTTTTCTTTGTGTTGTTGTTCTACAACACCAGTGTGAGTTTTTTATCTTGATGTGTTTTCATGGTAATGTTTATCTTCCTTTTATGTCCAGATGTAGTACTCCCTAAAATATTTCTTGAAAAGTCTCTCTAGTATTGATGAATCCCTTCAATTTTTTTTTGTTTTGAAATAATCTTATTTTCCCTCTAATTTGAAGGATAATTTTTCAGAATATAGTATTCTTTACTAAAAATGTGGGGTTTTTTTTCAGAATTTTGAATATTTCATTCCATTCCCTCATATCCTGTAAGGTTTTGGCTAAGAAGTCTGAGGTTAATCTTATGTAGTATCCTTTATAAATAACTTAGCACTTATCTTTAGCCATTTTTAGGATTTTATCTTTATTATTGACTTTTGACATTGAGACTATATTCTGCCTTGGAGATGATCTTGTATTTATTCAGTATCCTTTGAATTTTCTGGATCTGAATGTCTATATTTTCTTTAAATATAGGAAATTTTCAGCTAATATTTTATGAAATAGATTTTTCTATGCTTTTCCCATCTTTTAATTTCTGAGATATGCAGATATTTGGTTGCATAATGTATTCCAAATTTTCTATGTGTTATCTTTGTTTTTAACCATTATTTTATAAATATGACAAGCTGATTTTAAAATCCACAATTAAAGTGGAAAAGATAGCCAAAACAATTTTGCAGAAGGAGAACAAGATGGGAATTTCAGGGAACAAGGGAGAGGCAGTATATGTCCTATAGCTATTCAAATATTATAAAATCATAGTAATTAAGACAATGTAGCAAGAGCAGGCAAATAGACCATGGAATAGAATAAAGAGGGAAGAAACAAACTCATACATATCTGAACATTAAATATACAGTAAGGGAACCTTTGCAATGCAATAGAGTAGACTATTCAATGAAAGGTTCTAGAACAGTTGTCCTTAACCCAAAATACATAGATTAATTGCAGGTGAAATAATGACCTAGATATAAAAGACAAAACTTTAAATGTTATCTCTAGTTAAATTCTAAGTTTGTTCATCATAAAACAAAAGTCAAAAAACTCTCAACACAGTAGCATGAGAAGAAACCTGTAATATATGTAGGAAAAAAAAAAAAAAACTCTTAACTAAAAGTGCATCTAATGAACTAATACTGAATGTTTCTTCTTGAATTAAAAAATAAGATAAGGATGCCACTTGGGTGATTAATCTGTTCATTATTTAAAAAAAAAAACTAAAAAAACTCCCATCAAACTAGCATTAGATGAAAAATCTTTATTCTAATACAGCATATCAAAAAAAAAAAAAAAAGAAAAAAGAAAAGAAAAGAAAGGAAAAAAAAAAAAAAACACCCTTACCTAAAATTGCATCTAACACCTAATGGAGTAATACTGTTTTTTTCTCGAATGAAAAAATAAGATGAGGATGCCACTTGGATGATTATTTTCTTCTTAAATAATATCAGAGGTAATGTGATATTTTGTAACATCAGACCTTTTCAGAGGGAGAGTTGTTTTCCAGTGCTCTTGAATAATTCTACACACTCTTTCTTTGCCATATTAAGATGAAATATAAGCCCGCCCAGTGCTAAAAATACAAGCATAACCAATGCTTAATGCAGCCTGAGTAAGCACATTTTACTCAAGAAGTTGACAATATTATTGAGCCCTAAATGAGAGTGTCTTCATCAGTAAGAGATCATTTGAGGGCTTGTGGAGAAGTCCTTTCCACCTTTTGATCTGGAACTCTGTAATGCAATACAAACCACTTCTATGAAACCTGAAGGCAGTGGTGTTTCTCAATATATTTGAATCACTGGTCATAATAAGGAAATATATTGGGTTTTCAGAAAAGTCATAATGTATTTTTTGTTTTTCTATGCAAGGATGTGTCACGACTTTTCCATCAACCCAGTACTTCTCCATCAATCTGCCTTTTGCATGGTCCTCTGGCACAGGTCACAAAATGATCATGAATGATTTAAAACTTAAGTAAAAAGTCTTTGGAAAGAAAATGTAATATTGTCTCAGGAAGAGTTCAAATTCCTTTGTGACTTTTGAACTGGCAATAGCCTGGAAAAGACTGTCCTGTTAATTATGATAAATTCACCTCATTTCTTTCTCTATAGAATGCAAAGTTCAAACCAAAGATTGGTGAGCTGCCTTAGAAAAATGGAGGTAGAAAAATGACCTTCCGTTTATTACGGGAGTAATACGTGCCAGATAAAGTGGATGAGGCTTAAATAGATAAAGCATCTCTACTTTGCAAAATGCAAGCCTGCAGTTCATCAGTGGTCACATTCTTCTGCTGCTTCTGCTGCTGCCTCGCCTCTTTCTCTTTCTCCTTCTCCCCCTCATCTTTTTTGTTCTCCTCCTCCTCCGCATCATCACCCTTATCGTTGTGACGGTTGCCATCACTGATTGAGTATTTGCCAGGCCCATGTTAAAATATTGGAGCCAAAACCATATGTTTTTGGAGTTTCATAATCCCTCTGGATATACTTACCCATTAAAAAATGTAGGATACAATTAATCTCAGAGGAAAAAGTTTTAAGTTCACCATAGTACAAGTTAATAAGAGTTTATTATCTAAATAATCTATAAGACAAGCTACTAAGCACTCTTAGTAAGCCTATTCAAAGTGAATGTTAAGACACAGAGAGAAATATTAATATAGTATTGTAAAAAGTCAGTCCAATATGGATCGAGGAATTGAAATGCATCCTGGAACAGAAGGGCACCTCTTCTGAACTGGCAACCAAGTCCAGGATCTGATGTAAGTCTGTTTGCACCTTCTTAGCTTCACCAGCAGATGCTGCTGTGAAGTTGAATAAGGCCTGCACAGAAACAGACATCCCCATGCCAGATTCTGAAAATGACTTACCCACAATGCAAGGAGTCCTTATATCTTGTTTGTTTGCTCTTATCTGTTTTAGTCTACTAGCAACTACTTGGGGTAAAAAATAAAAAAAAAAAACCTTTTTTGAGTTGACTATTTTATTTAGAATATTATTGTATGGTTTCAAAAGCACTTGTGTTTACATTATCCTCTTAATAACACTTGAACAAGATAGGCAAGACTTGTTACCCCTAATTGCTCAACTAATTTGAGGCTCATAAGGATGATTTTGCAGGCCCAACATCCTGCGGTTAATAAGTTAGTAGGTGATGATGCCAAGATTGAATGTAGGTTTTCTGACCCCAAGCAAGCTTTCTCTTATACTCCAGAGTTATAAAAATGATTCAGAGGTCAGCAATATGAGATTTCATGTTCACTGAATCCAAGAGTATATAAACGAACATATGCAATTACTTCCACCAAGATGTTTAACATTAGGAGTGCTATTTGTAAGTGGCTAAGAGACAATTTTGGAAATATTTGATTTTGGCAAATTTCTTAAAGAAAAGCTTTCTAATACAACACTTGTCAAGAAATTAAATAAAAATCAATGACAATTTATTGTTTGTTTGCAAATCTAATTCTTTGTTAAATTAAAATCAGTTAAGTAATTGTATATTAATATGTAAAATCTAATTTATATCATAATAGGTAAGAAAATATATCAATCATAAGATTATGCATAATGATCATGCTTTTTTATACCATTTCTGCAAAAATGTGTCCTACTGGACATGGGTACTAGAGTGACAAACTGTCCCATTGTGCCTGGCTCTGAAGGGTTCCAGGGACATGGGACCTTTCAGTACTAAACCTGGGACAGACCCAAGCAAACAAGGGCAATTGGTAACCTTACTGTAACAGGTAATATTTTATATACATACAATGGATTATCAATTAGTCAGACGTAAATTTTTCTCTCCAAATAACTTGAGTTATCTTACAAAATTATGTTACTATGTCATAACATAGCAATATCCTCAAAACTATTCTGGTGAGTGAAACTGTGCCAGTACGCTAGACTAATCCAGCATAATGGTATTTCTTTTTAGATAATTCATCTTGTTTTTACATATTTCTTACTTCTTCCTTTTGCTGACACCTATATATTCCGAAATTTATTAAATGCTATTGGTTGGTCAAAGAAAAATAGGATATGAATCTTCCTGAGAATTTACAAAATGTATTTTCCGAGTATAATCTATAAGCACTTTGGAAAGTATAAAATGAATGGTTTCTTTAGTTAAAAACTCTTTTTTTTTTTTTTTTTTTTTTTTTAACTCTATAGACCAGCTCATATCCTGCTGGTTAAGGCTGCAGGATCCCACCTGGCTGATCTCACAGTTTGAGTCCCAGACTTGGTAGCCTGAAAAACATGCCGGCCACATGTGCGTGTGTGTGCCCAAAATCCTGAAAGAAGGGAGAAATGGAGGAGAACGGATTGCAACGTTACCATGCCCAGTGGGGGTTCTTTCTCATTTTCCCTCTCTGTCTCTCTCTGTAGTGAGCATAAGCCTCTGGCAAATTTTAAAACAAGAGAACAACAACAAAAACTACTGGAGTAGGATAAAATTGGGCGATCAACCAATAATACACAAAGGGGTTCAGGTAGTAGGGCAGCAGTAATGCAATCTCTGTGAGGCTGCTCCGCAGAGGAAGGGTCCATGTTCACATTCCAAGATTTCTCTGAGCACACCAGGGATGTGTATGCCTAGGATCAGAGGCTGGCCGAGGTTGAGGGTAGATCACGATGCGAGGAGCCTGTCGGAGCTGCCTG
>NW_006159754.1:7967127-7994138 GCF_000334495.1 Tupaia belangeri chinensis | reverse complement strand
GTCTCTCTAACTCATGGAATAAGTAACTAAATAAACATATATATATATATATAATATATATAAATATATAAATTTATATATATTATATATAAAAATAAACCTATATATATGTATATATATGTACATATATATATATTTAATGGATTAAAGAAGAAAGAATTGACAAGATATATGTAAAGAACATTTTTAAATGTTCCTGAAAAATACAAAAGATGAATAAAGGAAAAAAATTACATTATTTCTTAGACAAGAAAACCCAGTGTTATAAAGATGTTTTTATTTTGGAATCAAATAAGCTGGTAATAAATTTAAATGAGAAAATAAAAACCAGAATAGTCAAGAAAAATGTGGAAAAAAATCATAAGGACTTATTCCCAAACTGCTGATTTTTCTTGTTAAGTTGTGAATGGAATTCTTCTTCTTATCAAATATATCTGTACCATATATATAGATTGCATATGTATAAACTTACTAAGTTCTCTTATTTTGGTTGATCCCTATCAATCTCTATTATTTGTATTTTTGTCTTGTCACAAATCTGACCTATATCTAGCATAAAATCTTAGTATTGATAGATTTAATGTGCCTTGAAATTCAGAGTTACAATAATTTATTGTATTTGATAAATGCTATTTGAACCCAGATCACATCTTATATAAACATATTATTTCATTTTAGTTTATGCACATGAATTTATGTTATGATGCTGTTGCTACGTTTGCTTTTCTTCAGTATTAAACACAATGTTCAGCTGTTAAAAATGAAAAGAGAGAATTGGGGCCAGCCCCATAGGGCAGTGATTAAGTGCTGCAGATTGGGAGCCAAATGCCACATGGCTGACTACAGTTCAAATCTTGGCCCCGGTGGCTTGAAAACCATGCCAGGTGCATGTGCACCTGTGCACCAAATCATGATGGGATGAAGATACAGAGGAAGAAGAATCAGTGTGGCCATCCTCCCTTAGAAGGTGCTTTCTATCTTCCTCTTTCTCTCTCTCTTCCTCTTTCTCTTTTTTTGTAATCATCCGAAACTCTCATGTGGTTGCACAGAATCTCATGGTCTAAGATGATTACTGAAATTCTAGCCATCATTGCCACATTTCAGATAGAAGGAGTTTCACACACAGTATTTCAACATTGGTCAAAACTTAGTCCCATGGTGGGAACCAGCAGTTAGCGTAATGGCTATGTCGCTGGACTCCCACGTAGTCGACCGCAGTTCACATCCCGGACCCGGTGGCTTGAAACACACCGGGCGCGTGTGCGTGCGTGCCCAAGATCCCGAGAGGAGAGTGGAGGAGAAGGGATTGTGGTATGACCATCCCCCCTGGGGGGTGATTTCTCACTTTCTGTCTCTATGTCTCTGTCTGTCTGGCTAGCACATGCACCCTATAGCGAAAACCTCTCCATGCAGACCTTCAAGTAGTACTAAAAGGTATAGACTGATTGGCCATATGGCCGCATTCTAGTGGCCACTCTAGTGCCACTAGAATAGAATTCTGTTATTTAAGAAAAGAGAAAAAAAAAAAGGACATCAGGGAACCACTAGAAGTCCCTGGAGTACCTATCTTTTTTAAACAAACTTTATTTTTTCTATATGTTTCTTCTTTGCCCTCAATATATAACAACTATAAAGCATTTAAAGTTCCCTTACATTTAATTGTCTGAGTATGTTTGCGTTTACTTTGGCCTGCATCGCCTGGTGTTTCTTGAGCAGATCTAACTCACGCTGAAATGTATAAAAGAAATGAAAGTATCCCTAACTTTCTTCTTCCAGCTGAGTTCAAGTCATACAGACAGGGCTAGACCTCACTAGACTCATAGAATTTGATTACTCAAGGTACTTAAGAGTCCAACCCCCTTCATCTACTGAGAAAATCCAGAGGACTTGTGTACTTGCCTAAGGACATCAAGCTCGTTACAAAATTACCCCAGCCCTCTTCTTCAGAACTCAGGAATAGAAAAATCCCCTGTGGCTGTACAGCCCTACCTTTAAGACACGTTATCACTGTGGCTCTGCCATATTTCAGGAGCAGCTTTGTCATAGTCTTCTCTCAGCCCTTGTTTTAGAATCTATAGGAGGGGGACACTAGTGAGGATGAGAGAGTTATTTCCCTATCTGCAGGGTTAAGGGGCTTGACTATCCTCTGCTTTCTAAGAGAATGGGGTATGCTATAAGGGCAGGAGTTACTGTTTTCTTTTCCAAACTCTGAGTGTTCCCCAATAACCGTCCTCAGCCATCCCTGGCAGACACCACTTGTACCTTGGAAACTCTGGTAATCCGTGTGTGGTTTTTTTTTTTTCATTTTAAACAGTATGAAAAATTACAGGGACCAGCAGTTAGCGTAATGGCCATGTTGCTGGATTCCCACATAGTTGACCGCGGTTCGAGTCCCAGACCCAGTGGCTTAAACTCACGCTGGGCGCGTGTGCGTGCGTGCGTGCCCAAGATCCCAAGAGGAAAATGGAGGAGAAGGGATTGTGGCGTGGCCATCCCCCCGGGGGATGATTTCTTGCTTTCTAACTCTCTGTCTCTCTCTGTCTGTCTGGCCAGTGCACGTGCCCTATAGCAAAAAGCTCTTCCAAAAAAAAAATTATATACGTTTATGGAACATCAAATTGGAAGAGACCTAAAGATCATTATTTCCTCAATGCCTTGATTTTTCAGTTAAGAAACCTAAAACTCAGAAAGATAAATTGACCATATTTCTTGGTTATGATTAACAGGAAACCAAAGCAACTCTAAAGTTTGTTTCTAACAATATTATTGCTATATACGGAGTAGATTAGTCTGAAAACTAATTGCTTACTTTAGATGAAAAAAGAAAAGTGTGTGGATTTGCTTCAAAATGTCTTAAATTTGTAAATAAATGACATGATCTAGTTTTATAAACCATTTTATTTACAGTAGAGCTTTACAAAAATAGTCTTAATAAAATTAATACAAACTCATTTTACAATATAACTTATACAGCTATCTTCTCAAAAAAGTGACATCCAATTATAACACATAAACTACATTTAATGTTAAGTCACCGTATAGTATAAATATGCTTTTTAATCATCATTTTTTGTAATAAGATACATAACAGTAACAAAGAAAAATAGACGACAAATCTTATTTTGTTATTTTTCCAATGTAGAATTAATCTCTGGCCAAAACAAAATTAACCAAAGAAAAGCAAAACAATTGTCCTTCTGTTCAACAATACAGTCCTTTTTAATTATTTGAAAGTTTATCTGACAGAGACATGGCATTAATCTGAGAGCACCATAGCATAAAGTCTAGTAACAATATCTCCCAAAGCCTTCTCCAATGTTTTTCCCTTCAAATGTTTATTCAGTATTTTGCCAAGAAAAATAAAGATTGATCTCAACTCTCTCCTTCATTAGTCTGAAATGTTCTTATTATGCACTGAGGTTTTTAGTCTTTCCCAACTGGCATATATTTAAATGTGAGTTTCTTTCTTTGGCTTCAAGTAGAGTTTCACAATTCTTGTTTTTTGAGAGATTTTTGCTGTAGGGCATGTGTGCTTACCGGAGGAACAGAGAGACAGAAAGTGAGACATCAACCCCCCAGGGGGATGATGTCTCTTCCCCTCTATTCTCTTCTCAGGATCTTGGACACGTACGCACACGAACCCAGTGTGTTTCAAGCCACCAGGTCTGGGACTTGAACCATAGTTGACCACATAGGAGTCCCAGCACCTTAACCACTACACTACCTGCTGGCCCCAGAGTTTCACAGTTCTTATGAGACATACTGAGCTCCTCCATGTGGCTGAATCTCTGTGACTCCCCACCCAACAACGTTTCCCCGGATGTGACAAGACTGCACGCTTCCTGTCTCTCTTATCTCTTCATTGCTGAGAACATGGTCCCAGATATTGAAGCCAGTGAGCCTTCCAGAAAAGGCTAGTGTTTCATCAAAGCCACCGCCCACACAGCAGCCATTCTTTTCTTGGCCAATCTGCAGGATTCCTCCCTCAGGGACAACATGACCTGTGGCCATCCTTTCAGTGGTAGCTACCAGTTCACCATCTACCCACAAAGACATGTGCCCTTTCTCTGAATTCCAGGTGCTACACAGGTGGGTCCACCTCCCCGGAGAAACCACAGTATCAGCAGTCAGTTTGTTCTCCTCTCCACCCACCACAAACACTATGGACTGAGAGCTGAGGTACAGCTGAATCTCATATGGATTCCTCTTTGTGCCATAGGAAAACAGGATGGTTTTGTTTAGTACTTCTGTGGCTTTGACCCAAATGCAGGCACTTAAAGACTCAAGCTTCATTGGCCTCACCAGATGCACGCTTCCAAAAATCTTCTTGGAACGCATTGGGAATAAAATTGCCATCTCACAACCTAGAATAATAAGAGAGTAAGAGAAATATGAGAAAAATAAATGTATTAATTTAGACTTATTTTGGCATTTAGTTATTTTAACATAGGCATTTTAATGAGCACAATTCAAAACTATATACAATATCATACACTGAATTAAGGGACCGCGTTGGAACTTTGTAGAGCAAAGAAAACAATAAGGAAAGGTGATTGGCTTATCCAATGAAGCCTGTAACAGAGAAAGAAAGCATAGAAATAGAAGAAAGAGCTGATTGGTCCAAACCCACTAAACAAAAACTATGCTGAAAAACTACCTTCCCTCCCAATTAGCTGATTTTCTTTGTTACCGTTTTTTTTAAATGCTGTTGCATCACTATGAGTTAATGTCAATGATTCTATAATTTTTGAGAATTTACAGTCTGACCTATTTCCTTCTTCCCTCCACCAAGCTCATAGAATAGTACACCTGTGAAAAATCAATGGCCCTGGGAACCAGCAGTTAGCATAATGGCTATGCCACAGGACTCCCACGTTGTCGACCACGGTTCACATCCTGGACCCAGTGACTTAAAACTCATGCCGGGCGCGTGTGTGTGCGTGCCCAAGATCCCGAGAAGAGAATGGAGGAGAAGGGATTGCGGCATGACCATCCCCCCTGGGGGGTGATTTCTCACTTTCTGTCTCTATATCTCTCTCTGTCTGTCTGGCAAGCACATGCACCCTATAGGGAAAACCTCTCAAAAAAAAAAAAAAATCAATGGTCCTATCTCACTTCACTACCAACATGCAAATTTAAAAAAAAAGAAAACTTAATAATAGTGATGTTATTGTAGAACACACTTTAATACACCAGGTGTTCTCATATAATTGTAAACTTAGCAGAGTTTTTGGAAAACTACCTTTGAAATGCAGTAACCATGACTAATGTTTATTGTGTATTCACTATGTGCTAGATTTCATTCTTTTTTAAAAAATCATTATTATTAATTTTATTTCTCATCATCATTATTATTATTATTATTATTTTAATTTGAACATAGAGAGAGAAAGTGAGAAATCAAGCCTCCAGGACTGGGACTTAAACCATGGTCAGCCATGTGGGAGTCCAGCACCTCAACCACCATGCCACCTGCTGGTCCCTAGAATTCTAAACGCTTTGTATACCATTTTAATCCTCATACTAACACTAAGAGATAGTCTATTGATTTGTACCTTACAGATGAGAAAATTAAAGCAAAAGTAACTTTTTTGTGTTGATAGAGCAGATAAGTAGTGAAACTGGGATTTAAACATGGCTAGTCTGGTAACAGAAGCCACACCCTTAATCAGCATACTTCATTACCTCTTTTTTGGGGGGAAATTTTTGCTATAGGTTGTGTACAATCTCTGGAGAGACAAAGAGACAGAAAGTGAGAAGTCACCCCCACCCCCATACAGGGAGGGTGGATGGTCATGCCATAATCTCTTCTCTTCCATTCTCCTCTCAGGACCTTGGGCATGCATACACATGCACCTGAAGTGACTTTTAAGCCACAGGATCCAGGACTCAAACTGCAGTTGACTATGTGGGAATCCAGCAACTTGATGATTACTCCACTTGCTGGTCTCACTACATCGCCTCTTAATAATAGAACCCCTGGATTTGGCTAGGTGGGCTAGAAGTCCATGTATTTTACTACTAATGAGCTGTTCATATTTTGATAAGCCCTACAATCTCTCTAGGCTTTAGCTCTAACTGCAAAAGAGTTGGACATTCTGCTTCTAATATTAAATGGTCAGGAAAGTCATGACATATTTTTCTGTTTCTCTATGCAGAAATGCATCATGACTTTCCTGCATCATGACTTTCCTGACAACCCAATATTTTGCAAGTCTGTAAGCAACATGTAGGACTCAGAAATAACTGGGGACATAAAGGGAATGTTTCAAAACTCTTTGTCCCTATGCTTGGAAATACTACTTAAACAGTAATAGAAAACCTTTAAGAGGAGTAACTTATTCCCACCCTGGTTAGAGAACATGTTTTTGCTACAGAGCACTTAAGAGTAGGGGACTTTCAAACCTGGGGTGAGTTCAGTAAACTCCTAAGTCTGTCCACCTCCAAGCCATATGGCTGGTTGGGGAGCTGGAGATGCTAAAATGAAGACCTTTTACTTGTCTGGGAAATGATGGTGAGAAAACCTTTAAAAGCTAAGTTCTGCATATATATAAATACACGCATACAAATATATAGAGAGAGTTTAAGAAAACTAAATTAGAGCTAGATATTCACTTTACAACAGCCCAAAGAGTTGTTATTAAATATTGAAAAGTAAGCTTTTAATGTCCCCCTCCCCCCCTTTTTTTTTAATATGGAACGCTTCACGAGTTTGCATGTCATCCTTGCACAGGGTCCATGCCAATCTTCTCTGCATCGTTCCAATTTTAGTATATGTGCTACTGAAGCGAGCACTCTCAAAGCCTTTAAAGGCTAGCTGGTGAAGACACAGAACTTACAGGAACCACATATACATGTAAAATGTGGTAAACTATGTTAAACTCCTGTAAATGTTTCCAAGTCAGTCTCTGTCCTGAAAACATTAAGCAGATGTGGACCTTATCTTTTAATAGTCAAAGAAAATAGTGAGGTTCAGAAAATCATATAAAAGTGGGCCTGCCCCATAGCCTAATGGTTACGAGAGCCAGGTCCCACATGGCTAATTGCGGCTCCAGTTCTGTCCCTGGTGGCCT
Organism: Tupaia belangeri chinensis; assembly: GCF_000334495.1. Classification (NCBI taxonomy): domain Eukaryota; kingdom Metazoa; phylum Chordata; class Mammalia; order Scandentia; family Tupaiidae; genus Tupaia; species Tupaia belangeri. The sequence continues at coordinate 7,987,065 of NW_006159754.1, read as the reverse complement.
GAAAACCATACCAGTACACATACGTGTGTGCCCAAAATTTGACAGGATAGAAAAATGGAGAAGGGACTGTGCGTGACCACAACTCCTCCTTCTCTGTCTCTCTCTGGAGTGCATGTGCCCTCTGTCATTAAAAAAATAAAGGAAGAAGGGTCCAGCAGGTGACATAGTGGCTAGGCTTGTGGGATGTCCAACCCACCCGAGGAGTGAGTTCTCACTCTCCCTATCTCTGTCTCTCTCCTGTAAGCAGTGCACAGGCCCTATGGCAAAAAAAAAAAAAAAAAAAAAAGGAAAACATCATACAAAAATAACAACTCTAAAGACAAAACTTGTCTTGTTACTCTTTGGTAGTAAATTTTTTTACTGTATAATTTGAATTTTATAAGGTTTTTTTTCAAATTAATTTTTAATGAGGAATTGATTCTCTTTTTCAGATGAAATTGCTAGATGCACTTTTTTCTAGCTGCATTAATTAAGTCAGATAAAGATCATGAATAAAAGGTTGCTACATCCATGGGCATTTGAAATATTCTCTGTTAAGTTTCAGTAAAGTAGTGTCCAAGAGGGCGCCTGCTGCAATCTAATTAACTGATTTCCTGTTTAAATAAACCCAGGCAGTCCGCACTGCATACCAAAGCCTTTCTTGATTGCTTCTCAGAGACCCAGTTTCCCTCTAGGCTGCACAAGCCATAGGAGTTCATGCAGTGGAACTGCGTCTTGGCAGGTTTTTCTGTAGGCTTCTTTTTGAGACCAGTGATTGAAGCTCTTGATAGCGTCTTTAAAATGTCAGAAACTCTCTCCTGATATGGCTTTTAACTAATAGGTTTTTCTGATTATATTATCAAAGACCAAACAAAATTCAAACCAGGTTCTCAGAAGGCAGACCACAGAATGATTAAGGCTTTCTTAGGAGCCAAGCTGGCAGGAGACCAAAAGAAGGAGGAATCAAAGCACGTGGGGGAGAGCATTATTGGCTGTAACAAGAATTAACATTTTAGAATTCAGAAATACGTCCCTCTTCTGCCCTAATATGCAGAGGTGAAGATGAAAACTAGGTTTTCAAGGGCATTCTATCTATGTACAATGCTTTTACACAATTTGCCAAACAAGAAATTGAAGTGGCCACATAATTATACATGTCCTCTTACTTACTGAGGCTCCACGGTGTATTTGATGTTATGGTTTTTCTCCTTCAAAGCCCTATTTAATATTTAAAGAAATATGCTCTGTGCTAATCAACAGTCTGCAAATATGTAGGAAAGACTACAATCTGGTATGAATTCTCTGCCTTTAAATGAAATATGCTATCATGCTGGATAGGAACCTTCTCCTCCCCACACACATACAATACCCTACTTAATAAGAGTTGTTTTATTGGATATTACAGGGAAGGATGGCATCGTTTGGAATCGTTTTCTGTGTCTAAGATTCTCAGAAAAAAAGTGTAACTTACATTTTCTTACCTAGGACACTGTTTTTCTTTTAGTAAAATTCAGCATGATTAAATGATTGTCACATCGTTTCTGAGAAATCTGAATTTACAAAGTGGTATTCCTCGGCTTCAGCATTTCTATTTCTTTCTTTTAACCGTCTTTAAAATATGTATTTGGGGAACCCAAATGTGTTTAGAAATTCTTGGAATGTCACGTGGGACTTTGACAAATTGCATCTGGTTTTGAACAATCTCTCCCTTGTTTGGCGCTGATTTCTCTAAATCAGTGGGGGTGCGGTAGGGGTCGCGACCATGGACAAGCTCCTACAGCGGCCTGTCCCACGTTGGACACCAAACCGCACACCCTCGGACCTGCACTCTGGCGCTAACAGCACAGACCCCTCAGGAATTCCGCTGACCCTTCGGGAGATCAGATTCAGCCTCAAGTCGCCTGCTAGAAAGGGCGGGGAGGAGGAGCTGGCTAGGAGTTGGAAACGTCCCTAAAAGTTAAGCTGGGCCCTGAAATAACGCGGGAAACCAGAGCTCCCCTAAACAGAGAGGCAGCATAAAATTAGAAGAAATGGAAATCCCTAACGGAGGGAAGCTGGGCAGCGAGAGGGGTCACAGTTTTAACTGGCCAATGGAACTCTTGCAACGCCTAGAGGAATCAGATGTCAGGGGCCCTGGAAGTCTATTGCAAGACTTGGATGATTACGTCCACATCTATCTTTTGGGGTTCTCCATGCAGAAGAATACGTTTCAAAGCTAGGATTCCCGCCTGGCATGGTGTATTTGAGCTCTGTGACCGTGCATGCAGAAATACAGGGCTCTCTGTGTCTCCCCACGGAGACTTCCTCTAGAAGATTGCCTAACTTGGCTTCCTGCAACGAGCACGCGCAGAACAAAGCCGCAGCGAGAGGTCCCGACTCTGCCCTGCGTCCTTACCTGCCGGCAGCCTCCGTTGGGCCACCCAGCCTTGCACAACGCGCAGATCGGCCCTCGTCTGCCGAAGCTCCTCCAGCACTGAGCCCAGGACGCGCCCCGCCTCCTCCTCCGGGCGCTGAGCCTCGGCGCTCTCCAGGCGGTCCAGCCTGCGCCCGACGTCCCGGCTCGCTTGCAGCAGCTCGTCCAGCGCCCGGGCCAGTCTGGCCTCTGCTGGGGCAGCCGGGGTGCATGGCCTCGCCAGGCTGCCCGCCAGCCGGCCCAGCTCCGCATGCAGCCGCTGCAGCTCACCCCGGAGGACGTCGTCCATGGCCTGCAGCAGCATGCTCCCCCTCATCTGCGAGTTCTCCAGCATGATGAAGAGCTTGTCCCACTCGGTGTGCTCCCGACGGCAGTCGCATGGCACGGCTAGAGCGCAGAACACACGCGTTACCAGCCCACCCAGGCCTTGCGATGGTGTGCTTTGTAAAAGCCGCCCTCCCTCGGGGTCCCAAGTCATAGCCCGTCTCCAGCATCCCCTTTCATTTTAAGAACGCCTCCCCAAAACGGAGTGCGAGTTTCTCAAAAATGACACAGAAACCATTCATTCATAAAGTTGATCTCTGGACACTGCCGTTGATGTAACTCAAAACGGTCAGATAGCGGCGATGCCCAACGGTTCACCCCATTAGGAATCTGTTACAGATAGTAACTTTTTGAAATCTCCCTTTTTCCTCCAGCGCGTCTCGCCTTTACAGAACTATCATTTTGTTGGCCACAAAGTATATGTATATTATTTAAACGAAAAAGAGAGAAATCTGTAGTTAGGATTAGCAGAGAAACAGTTCACATGAACTTACGGTCCTCGGTGGGATGGAGTCCATTGTCTATTTCGTTGTCCAAATTCACGTACATGAGATCGTAATCGTCCGAGTTCTCGGCCAACACAGCAGAGCAGAGAGCACAGAAGACAATCACAGGGAGACGCATTGCTGGAGGGACGAAGTTCTTTGCGCCGATGGCGGGAGGGGACGAGGCAGGAGGCTCTCTGGTGAACTGAGCCTGAGCAGAGCGTGAGAGTGAGAGTGAGAGGCAGAAGGCGAGAGCCCGTAATAAATGCTGGGGAAAGCCTGAATGGGGATGAATGAGTAATGCCGGTGGCACTGCGGTAACGGGAGTTCCCGTGAATTTGTGGGGAGGGGGCTGGGTGGGAGGGCGAGGGAGACGTGAAAATTGCACAATACTAAGCCGCCGAGGTTTACACGCGGTCAGATTAATTGGAGGAGGGTCAGAGGAGAAAGCAGAGAGAGACAGGGCTTCAGTGGTCCCGTGAGGATTAGCTGTTGTAACAACTCTGAGTTGCTAGCTCGGGGGGATGGAGTGAGTCCGGGCGGGGGAGGGGGAAGCGGGAGAAGTTGTTCCGCAAGCCTGGAGTTGTAAAAGCGAGTCATCATTTCAGCACTTGCGTGAGGTTTTATTACTTCACAACCCTTTATGCAGGACACGCTTTTTAAAGCACTTTCCCTTTGTACACTGTTATAGGTGTGAGCTATGAGAATGGCTCTAGGACTCCAAAGGAAACCAACATATTTAGGAATTTCTGACTCTAGAAGTCAAGTCATCCAGGGTTATCTTGTCTTTAATCCTGCTGGAGTTGCACCTATACTTTTGCGAACACGCTTCCTTAAGGACAGACAGCACATGCAACTGAGTAAACCTAAAATCCAAAAAGCTGGGCAAAATGAATGAATGAATGTCTTTTAGGGATGTACCTTTTCATAACCTGGTGTTATAACCTCATGTTGTTCCATGAGGCTTAGAGTCAAGGATCTTTTTTTTTTTCTTTAAGAGTTATGTTTTTTAACTTTATTTATTTAAATTTGACCAGAGGGAGACAGAGCAGAGGGAGGGGAAGTGAAAAAGCAAGCTGCCAGGTCAGGACTTGAACCACAGTCAGCCATGTGGGAGTCCAGCACCCCGCCTCAACCACCATGCCACCTGCCAGCCCCAAGGAGCTTTATTTCAAAATAAAGACTTCCTCATATTTCTGACACTATAAAGAAGTCTGTATCAGCTGAACACACTCCTGTGCAAAATACAGAAATGTGTTTACATAATAATAATAATAACAATAACTTTTAAAATATGACTGAATTCCCAATAAAGTAAGGTAGACAAAATAGGGAGGATATGTAAACCGGAAGTAAGCCCAGGAGCTGAAGTGAGGGCCTCACTGGAGTGGGAGTGAAGAGACAGGGGATTACCTGCTCTACAACCACTGTTGCCATGTTGTTATGACCACGTGGGAGCTAAGACTGAGGGTGGGGAGTGGGAACGGAGACACTCACACTCCCTAATGCCAGAACCTTGCAAAGAGTGCACACTATGGCCTAGCACAAGAAAATCTGTGTCTCCCTCCGACTGAACTCTACAAGATTCCTAAGAGTTTGTGACTTTTATCTTGCCTTTACACATGTATGGAATTCCAGTGTATGCTATCTGCCACAGTTAAAAGTTAATGCACTGGAGGGAATCAGCAGTTACCGTAATGGCTATGTCACTGGACTCCCACATAGTCGACCGCGGTTCGCATCCCGAACCCGGTGGCTTATAACTCACGCCGGGCACGTGTGCATGCGTGCCCAAGATCCCAAGAGGAGAATGGAGGAGAAGGGATTGCGGCGTGACCATCCCCCCTGGGGAGTGTGTCTCTCTCTCTACCCCTCTATCTCTCTCTATCTGTCTGGCGAGCGTACGCACCCTATAGCGAAAACCTCTCCAAAAAAAAAAAAAAGTTAATGCACTAGATCGACAGGTGACATGGTGGTTAAGGCACTGGATCCCACGTGGCCAACTTCACAATTTTAGTCCCCGCCCAGCAGCTTGAACAACATGCCCGTCATGTGTGCATGAGAGCCCAAAATCTGGAAGGGAGGATGGAGGAGTAGAGATTATGATGTAGGATGGGGCAATTTCTCACTTTCCCTCTCTCCAAGGAGAACATGTGCCCTATGGAAAAATCTAAAAAAAAAAAAAAAAAAAAAAAAGAATTCACAAACATAGTTAAATGTATGAAGAAACAATTCACCATAATTGAGAATTAGTATAAACCAAAAAAAGACTTGTTCTCCCCAATAACTTCATTTATTTAAAACATTAGCTAAGAACTAGAAAACAAGTAGGCGGATCATTAGAAAAAATATATACAATGGGGCTGGCAGGTGGCATGGTGATTAAAACACTGAACTCCCACATGACTGACCACAGTTTGAGTCTCGAATCTGGCAGCTTGCTTTCTCACTTTCTCTCTCTCTGTCTCTCTCTCTAGTCAAATTTACACAAACAATAATAATAGTAGTAAATAAAGTTAAATAAAATAATTCTTAAAAAATATATATATGTTACTTTTTTTTAGGCTTATGCCATAGACTGTGTGTGTTCGCCAGACTGAGACACAGAGAAAAGTGAGAAATCACCCCCTTCCCCAAGTGGGGTTGGCAACACCACAATCCCTTTCTCCTCTTGGGATTTTGGGCATGCACATACATGATAACTGAATGACTTTCAAGTCACCAGGTCTAGGACTTGAACCATGGAGTTGGTCATGTTGAAGTCTAGCACCTTAACCACCATACTACCTGCTGGACCCTCAAATATAACTTCTAATATTAAGAAAAAAAGTAACTGAAAAATTTTAAGAAGCTTAAAGAATGGATTAAATGCTAACAGACAAAGCTGAAGAGAATATTAATTAAGTGGAAGATAGACCTAAGAAAATAATACAAAAAGTATTCCTTTTATGTTCAGTAAAGTATTCTAAAATCCTTTCAATGTACTAGAAGATGATAGAGAGCTTAGTTACTCTTGCTTTGCTCAAAAATGCTTGTTATAATTTTAAGGATAACCACCAAAACTCAAGGAAGTAGACATTCAAATTGGAGGACTAGAAAAAACTTTAAAAACAACAGCAACAAAAAATCTGGTCTATGGGGACCAGCAGTTGGAGTAATGGCTATGTCGCTGAACTCCCATGTAGTCAACCACAGTTTGAGTACCAAACCCAGTGGCTTAAACTTACGCCGGGCATGTGTGCGTGCGTGCCCAAGATCCTGAGAGGAGAATGGACGAGAAGTGATTGTGGTGTGGCCATCCCCCCTGGGTGGGGAGTGATTTCTCACTTTCTGTCTCTCTGTCTCTCTCTGTCTTTCTGGTGAGCGCACGCACCCTATAGCAAAAATCTCTTTAAAAAAATTGGTCTACTCAATAGAAAGCAGTGAAGGAGGACAGAAAATCACAAAGCAACATAAATAAAAAATACAACATATTGTGGTAAATATAAGCTCAAATATATCAACAATCACCATAAATGTTAATGGAACACACTTTCTAGTTAAGAGATAAAGATTGTCAGACAGAAAGATGTTTAAAATTCAGCTATATGTCACTTACAAGAGCCATAGGTAAAACATAAGAAAGTAACAATGTTGAAATTTTAAAAATTAAATAGGAAGGGAATAAGGATAATACATTAAACAAGTCCTACACAATAATGTTAGCATAGCTATAACAATATTAGCCAATAGTAAACCTTTAGGTTAAAAATGATAAAGTTTAGAGGCCACCATGAGAGCTGAGATCTAGTGCTTTCAGGGATAAGAGCCATGAAGATGTTCTGCTAAAAAGGCACCCTGGAGAAGCAGAAAGGGCAAGCCAGAAGAAGACTGAGTCCGCCATGAGAGCTGAGATCTAGTGCTTTCAGGGATAAGAGCCATGAAGATGTGCTGCTGAAAAGGCACCCTGGGTCCTCAGATTCTTTAATTCCCACTGAATCTGCAACACAAAGGAAGAAACACAGAACACCAAACAGTTTGCAGATCTGCTCCTTCTGTACTTCTCTGATCACTCAGATTGAACCTCTAGAAATTAGGACGAAATAAACAACCCATCTGTTGACTAAAATCACCACCGAGGCACAAGAAATATGAGAAACCAAGGAAATACCTCTCCCTCAAGGGAAGAGAATAACTCCTCTTTATCCACAGACAGTACAATGGAACTCATGAAAATGACAAGGAATTTAGAACATTCATAGTGACAAAGCTAACAGAGATGGAAGAGAAGAGAGAGAATGAACAGCAGAAGAAAAAAACTGATGAGTTCCAGGAGATGAGGAAGTTTTTGTAAGAGCTAAAAGAGGAAATACACACCATAAAAAGAATCAAATGGAAATGTTGGAGATGAAGACTATTATACAGGAAATCAAAACCTCCTTTGAAAGTATTAAAAGCAGACTAGATCATACAGAAAATTGAATCTCAGATGTTGAAGACAGAATGACTGGAATAGTAAACTCCACCACAAAGACTGAGAAAATTGACAAAAAAAAAAAAAAAAGAATAGTAGATGAGAAATTCTAGGCACTATTAAATGTTCAAACATCCAGATAATTGGCATCCCAGAAGATGAAGAGACTCTTAAGGACATTGATAATCTATTCCATGAAATCCTGGAAGAAAACTTTCCAAACCTAGAGAGGCATTCAAAAATACAGACCCAAGAAATACAGAGGATCCCAAATAGGATCAATCCAAGAAGATCTTCTCCAAAATACATTATTAGCCAGAATAACCAAAACCACAGACAAAGACAAGATTCTAAGATTGGCAAGAGAGAAACGTCAAATTACAAAGAATATCCCATCAGGCTAACAGTGGACCTCCCATCAGAAACAATGCAAACGAGGAAAGAATGGGAAAATATACTCAAAGTGTTGAGTAAAAAACAATTTCAACAAAGAATACTATACTCAACAAGATTATCCTTCATATGGGAAAAGAAGACAAGAACATTCTCAGACAAACAAAAGCTGAAAGAAGCTTGGTTCTCTGAGAAGTTCTGAAGGGAGTGCTACCCCAGGAAAACTAAAGTCAAATGCACAGAAATAAGTGTTCTAAAGCACCTGTTAAAATGCCCAGCTTAATGGTAGAGACAAGTCCAGAGTTGAATGTTATCTTTCAAAATTTAAATGAAAAGATCAGACCACAACAGAAGATAAAGTAAAAGAGTTTGAACTGCTGAAATAGAATTTTATGACTTTTGACTGAAACATTATTGATCTTCTATGCTTTGTTTTCCAGAGTTAAGGAGTTTTGTCTTCTCTTGAGTTGTAGACAGATCCATGTACCTGCTATTTGAACAGAATCCTGACCTGTTCCTGGCTTTAAGTATTAAGCAAAGTTCTCTTAACATTTTTTTTTTTGCTTTGATTTATTAAACCTAAAACTGCCTTTCTTGAAGTTAAAACATATAATTAAAAATAAAATGTTAGAAAGTCAGGAAAGGTTTTTCAGAGCTATAAAGTAGAAGAATTAAAAGGTGATGGTACCTGAAGGATAGGTACGTGGAGTCCAGAGAGAAGGAATTGTTGGGTAAAGAACTCAGGACTGGTGACCAGCAGTTTATGTAATGGCTATGTCAATGGCTATGTTGCTAGAATCCCATGTAGTCCACTGCAGTTCGAGTCCCAGACCCGATGGCTTAAACTCACACCGGGTGTGTGTGCATACGTGCCCAAGATCCCAAGAGGAGAACGGAGGAGAAGGGATTGCGACGTAGTCATACCCCCTGAGGAGTGATTTCTTGCTTTCTGTTTCTTTCTGTCTCTCTCTGTCTTTCCAGTGAGTTCACGTGCCCTGTAGCAAAAATCTCTCTTAAAAAAAAGGAAATTGAGACTTTCGTGTAATTCTTTAATTCTTCTTTTCCTCCACTATGCTGCATTCTTTTTTTATATATCTTTATTCCCTAATAGATCACAAGCTTTTTGAAGACAGTGATCACGGCTTGCTCTTCATCCTCCACAGTACCTTGCACATGGCCACAGCAGATGTTCAATATCTGTTTAATTCAACTACATACATTGAATTGGATTAAATCTATAATAAATTGCCTTAAAATGATAAAGTTTGATTTTAAAAAAACCCACTTTACTAGAAAGATAGCTCAGAGTTATTCATTAACACAGTTTTGAAACATATATACTGATGATTGACAGACTTACAAGGAGAAGTTGAAAAATACAGAATCACAGCAGGAAATTTTAACATAACCAGTAAATACGTCTCTGTCATAACTGATCATTCAAATGACAAAAAAATGAAGCTGCCCATAGATACGGAATCTTAAACCACAATGTAAAGCTTAATATAATGAAATATGTGAAGCACTGCCCAAATGGTTTGATGTGCAAGTACTATCCAATTATGTGATTCAGAGATCATGTAATCTCCGTCTTACACAAACTGATTCTGAGACTACAGTGTGCAAGATCCTTCCTACATATCTATTAAGTACAGTATCAGAAAAAGATAAAAATAGTCTGAGAAAGAAAAATAGTGGCCAATCTAATTTAAGAACATAGATGAGGTCAGCCTGTGGCCTGGTGGTTAAGGTACCTAGATCCCACATGACCAACAGCACAGTTCAAATCCCAGCCACTGTGGCTTGAAAAGCACACCAGGCACATGCATATTCATGCCCAAAGTCCCCAGGAAGAAGACATGGAGAAGGGTTTATGGTGTGACCATGCCCCCGATGCTTTCCTTCTTTCTCCCTCTCTCTATTTCTCTCTGTCCCTGTCTGGTGAGCACATGTACCCTTTGGAAAAAAAAATGTTTTAATAAAAGAATGTAGATGCAAAAGGTGTAGATAAAATATTAGCCAAATAAACCCTGCAATACATGCATACAAATACATCATAACCACATTGAGTTTATTCTATGACTGCAAGATTAATTAAATGCTAGAATATCTATCAATGTATTATATTAACAGTCTGAGGAAGAATCATATGATCATGTCAACAGATGAGGAAAAGCATTTATAAAACTCAGCACTATTCACGATCAAACTAGAAAGCAGGCAAGCCAGGCTCAGCTTGGCAGTGCCCACTGGCCAATGCTGCTCCTCAGGCTGAGGCTCCCTAGGAGACCCAGCCCATTCCTGACCCACCCTACAACACACCAGATGTGGTGGCACATACTTGTCCCAGTTGCAAGTGTAGCCAAGGCAGTAGGATCCTGACACACCAAGACACTGACTAAAATACCACACACACACACACACACACACACACACACACACACACACACGAGAAAAGAAAGAACACAGGATAGAAATAGAAACATATATAATTATAAATCTTTGGAAATGTACTTTTACCCAAGGACACTGGTTCTTTTCATCGAAATATTGGAAGTCTCAGCCAGCAAAGTAAGACCTGGGAGATCAAACAGCAATAACCTAAAATAAAAAAAAAAAAAGAGGGAAAAAGAAGAAAAAAGAAATGTGGAATTGGTGGAGGGATAAACTCAGAAACAGATATGGAAAACCTAATATATAAAAGAGATGTTGCAAATCAGAAGTCATCATTAACTCCTCAATAAATGGTGCTGGAATAATTATTTATATACAAAAATAGATATAATTAGAATCCTTCCTCTTATGTACAGAACAAATACAGAGAACAAAACCATAATATTTTTAGAAGAAGGCGTAGGAGAATATATGTTTTAAAGAATTATTTTATTTCGAGACCAGCAGTTTGCATAATGACTATGTTGTTGGATTCCCATGTAGTCGACCACAGTTCGAGTCCCGGACCCGGTGGCTTAAACTCATGCCGGGCGCATGTACATGCATGCCCAAGATCCCAAGAGAAGAAGAGAGAAGGTACTGTGGTGTGGCCATCCCCCCGGGGGGTGAGTTCTTGCTTTCTGTCTCTCTTTCTGGCAAGTGAATGTGTCCTGTAGCAAAAAACTTTTCAGAAAAAGAAGAATTATTTTATTTAACTTTATTTATTTATTTTATTTTGAACAGAGAAGGAGAGAGAGAGAGAAAGAGAGAGAGGGAAAGTGAGAAAGCAAACTGCCGGGTCCAGAACTTGAACCGCGGTCAGCCATGCAGGAGTCCAGCGCCCTTAACCCCCTTGCCAATTGCTGGACCCAGGAGAATATTTTTATGAACCTGGGATAGAAAAAGATTTCACAATAGCATAAATAAATAAGTAAACTTTAAGGTAAAAATATTTTAAAAAGCAACTATATTAAGATACCAATTTTAAATAAATAAAAAATTAGCCTTCACAAATTAACTACAAATTAATAAGAAAAATGCAAACATCCCAATAGAAAATGGGCAAATCACAGGAGAGGAAATGATCTGCAAATACATATAAAAAGGGTGCTCTTCCTCGCAAGTAATTAACAAAATGAAAATTCAAACAAAAAAGATACCACCTTACAGCCCATAAGATTAGCAACGCTCATGTTTGTTGAGACCAAATGTTCGCAAGCATGTAGAGCCACAGAGAGACTCGTGCTGCCAGTGTAAGTGTGAACTACTATAACCTTGCTGGTGGAGTAGAAACGATGGTCCCCTAAAGGAGCCCATGTCCTAGTCCCCAGAACCTGTGGACATGTTTTATAATATTGCCTTTCAGACAGAATTAAGATTGCTATAGGCAATACACCCCGAGTTCTCACAAATCTGTTTCTTGCTTCAGCAGTGTTTGGACAGAACAAAACCGGGGACTCATTTTTAGCTTCCAACCACCCTTCAACCTCCTCTCTAGTCACACTCCCTGGAAGCACCTTGGCCATCTGCTTCAGGGACCAGCCAACACTGTTTTTGTGGTTGCTCCTCACTGAGAACAAACCATGTCTTGCCAGATTCTTCAGGATTATTCTGCTGAGGTGGAGGCAGCTGTGAACCTCATGGTCAGTCTGCATCTGCAGGCCTCCTACGCCTGTGAACCTCCTACATCCACGGACCTCCTACATCTAGCTCTCTCTGGGTTTATATTTGGACCGTGATGATATGGCTCTCTCTGGAGGCCTTGGGTCGCTACTTCTATGAGCTGGCAGAGGAGAGGCATGAGGGTTTGGAGCATCTCTTCTTTTTTGTTCCCCCAAGAGATTTTTGCTATAAGGCATGTGTGTTTGTCAGAGAGAGACAGAGACAGAAAGTGAGAAATTGCCCCCCAGGGGGAATGGCCATGTCACAGTCTGTTCTCCATTCTCCTCTCAGTATTTTGGGCACACACGTACAGGTGCCCAGTGTGAGTTTTAAGTCATCAGGTCTACAACTCAAACCTCAGTCAACTACGTGGGGGTTCAGCAATGTAACCACTACGCCATCTGCTGGTTCCTGGAGTCTCTCTTAAAGACCCAAAGCCAGCAATAACTGTGCCTTTTTCCAGGACCTGCAGAAGCAATCTGAGGATGAGTAGGGTAAAAGCCTGGACACCATGGAAGCCGACCTGGCCCTGGAGAAGAGTCTGAACCAGACCCTTTTAGATCTTAGTACCCTGAGTTCTGCCCACACAGACCCCCATCTCTGTGACTTCCTGGAGACTGTCTCCCTAGATTAGAAGGTGAAACTCAAGATGGGCAACCATCTGACCCATCCTTTAGCCTGGTGGGCCCCAGAGTAAGCTGAGTACAGATCCCTTGGAAAAGCTCACTCTGAAGCATGGCTAGGAGCTTCAAGCCCCTGCGTCTCTGGTCTTAGGCTTCCATCTGAGCCTCTCCTTCTAGTCATTTGGCAGCTTTCTTTCTTTCTTTTTTTTTTTTTTTCAGGTTTTTGCTGGGTATGGGGAGGGAGACAGAGACAGTGAAAGGGAAAGTGAAAATAATCATCCTCCAAAGGGGATGGCCACACCACAATCCCTTCTTTTCCATTTTCTTCTCGGGATCTTGGGTATGCATGCACATGTGGCCAGTGTAACTTTCAAGCCAACCACTAGGCAGCTTTTTAACCACCCTGAAGCCCTCTCCTAAGCCTTGGACCAAATTGAAATAAACCTTTTTACAGCATGAGAACAGAAGTCTGACTGCTCTTTTCTATTTTCCCAAATCCTTCCAGAGGGCCTAGGATGAGTCACACCCACAAACAGACCATTTTGCCCCAGTGGATAACAGGACCCTTCCTACATCCTGTCCCTGGCATAGTATCTTTGCATGGGTGAGTCATGCCCTCAAACAACTGAGGACAGAAGTCTGACTGCTTCTTCTTATTTTCCAAAATCCTTCCAGAGGGCCTAGGTGAGTCACACCCACAGACATTAACAGACCTTTTTGACTCATTGATAAGAGGACTCTTCCTATATCCTGACTTTGGGATTGTATCTTGTGATTTATACAAGCTCCCTTATCTCTGTTAAAGTACTTTCCTCTCCAATCACCAGCCTAAGAATTGTAAAACCCACCTATAGCCTGTAAGACTCATCCTCACTTTACCATCCCTACCTCCCCATCCTGGTTTCCAAATGTCCCACCTTTTTGTGCCAGACCAAAGAGCTCCTTTCACTAAATTCCAAACTTTGTCTTCACTCTCAAAATCAAATAAAAGGAACCCCTGTATCTTATCACCCCCAAAATTGCAGGGTTACCTTTCTCAAGGCTTGGTCACACATACTAATGTTTAGAAATAAACCACATTAATTATTATTTCTGTAGAGTTGGTTATTTCCATCAACAAAGGGAGAAAAAAGATTGTCATGTGGGATAGGGAGATAATTCTACATTATGCAGGTGGGCCTGAGGCAACCACAAGGGTCCTTAAACATGGGAGAGGAAGCAGAAAAGAGGATCAGAATAGATGATATGATATGATAGAAGGGAGAGTGGAGATGCCATGTTGCTGACGTTGAAGATGGAGAAAGTGGCCACAATCCAAGAAATGGGAATGGCCTCTAGAAGCAAGAAAAGCCAAGGAATCTCTAGGACGGAATTCAGCCCTGCTCACACTATGATTTTAACACAATGAGATGCATATCAAACTTATGAACTGCAGAAATATCATAAATTTATGTGTGTTGGGGGGGCAGCCATTAACTTTTTTTTAAAGTTCATTTACTTATTCCATGACTGAGAGAGACAGAGAGACAGTAACTCCAACAGGGTCTCAGTGTCTCAATCTGACCACAGCCTAAGCCAGCCCCAGATCCTAGACAGTTGAGTGCTTGGCATAGTCAGGCAAGTTTCTGGAAATGAATCCGGAATTTTCCCATGTGGATCAGTCTCCAAGAACATTGCATTTTACTGCCATACAGTATTAAAACCATCTAGCTCCAACTTTGTGATAAGTTCTTATGGCAGCCATAGTAACTAATACAACCACTTTAAAATGAAATTTTAGAACATCTAGAAAGAAAGTGGTAGGGACATACTTACCACTTTGCTACTTAGTTATGTGGTTCAAGCACCATCAGTAACATTTCAGAGCTTGTCAGAAGTTCAGATTTCCAAGCCCTGCACCCAACATCAAAATGCAATCAGTATTCAAGTTTTAGCAAGATGCTTGTGTGATTTCTAAGCACATTATACTTAGATATTTTCTGCCTGAGGGAATATCTCCCCTTATGCACAAAGCTATAGGTTTAAAAATTGCAGCATTAGTAAATGCAAACAATAATAATAATAATAATAATAATAATAATAAATCAATGCCTTTTAATCATATTCTTTATGGATAAATTCCTGTATATGTGTGCATGGCATCTTCAGAAAGTTCATGAAAAAATGCCTATTATGAAAAAACTGTAGTTGATTTTCTAAATTTTTTGTTCTAAAATAAACTCGTACTTTAGTTCCAGGTTTCCATTAACTTCGTGAGAGCCCCTTCTATGATGGAATACCATACAGCTGTGAGAATAAGTGAAGGAGGGCTTTAGGGAAAAAATTTAAAATAATGTTGAATAGCATGATATTTGTGCTGGAAAAAGCAATGTTGTACACTGTAAATATATATGTGATTAAATGCAAATTAAAATAAAAAATAAAATAATGTTGAATAGAAAAAAATGTTGCAAAGGGATATGTACAATACAATTCTACTTTTATAAAATTTTAATGCATATATGGGGCTAGCAGGTGGTGTGCTGGCTAAGGGTGCTGGACTCCCACATGGACAACTGTGGTTCAAGTCCTGGATCTGGTGACTTGCTTTCTCACTTTCCCTCTCTGATCAAAATGGAAAATAATAATAATGATAAATAAAGTTAGAGAAAATATTTTTTAAAATACTTCTATAAACATTTTAAGCATATAAAGTAGTACTATAAAGTGTTTACCGATACACACATATGTAACTAAAATATTAAAAAAATCATGAAGATGATCAATACCAACCTTAGGATAGCAGTTGCCTCTGGGGAAGAAAGGAAACTAGTGGAATGGGAAGTAATTTTGGCACAAGATTAAGTTATGACAAAGCTGATGGTAGGCACACCAGTGATTTTTTCATTATTGTGTTCATTTGCTTGATGACTTAAAATATTTCATAATAAAAAAGAATGTATTAATTTATTCATGGAATTTGTAGGATTTCTACACCCAGGAATTTACATCCATTTCTAACTTAAAAAAAAACAAAAGTACTTTTGCATCTATTTTTGTATTATTTGATTGAAATTCAAGTCAGCAGAAAATGACTAATCTGGCATTTTCCCTTTCAAGGCCCCCAGGGCCTTTAGTGGGTGTTGTACCAAAAGCCATACACTAACTTCCTGTCTTAGAGTCCAACTATAGTCTCACTTACTGTGACCTCTTTCTGCAATTGATCTCTGTGTCCACATAATGAAGTTATATGATCTAATGTGGTCTTTTCTTTGGGTATTACATTAAAAATTTCTGATCTTTTAATGAGGCTTTCTTCATAAAAATAAATGGCAAACAAAATTAATTTTTAAAAATTAAATTGCTAAAAATAAATACTAATTAACACCTTTTTAAAAAGAAAACCCTGGGGCCAGCAGGTGGCATAGCAGTTAAGGTGCTGGACTCCCATTGTGGTCAACCGGGGTTCAACTGCAGGTCCCAGACTCAGAGGCCTGAAACTCACACTGGACTTGTGTGTGTGTGTGTGTGTGCCCAAAATCCAAGAGGAGAATAGAGGAGAAGGGACTGTGGAATGGCCATCCCCTCCTGGAGGTGATTTCTCACTTTCTCTCTGTTTCTGTTTCTTTGGTGAGCTCATGCACCATATAACAAAAATCTCTCAAGCAATAGAAAAGAAAACCCTTGGTCCAGCAGATGGTGTGGTGGTTAAGGCACTGGATTCCCACATGGCCAAACCGTGGTTCAAATCCCAGACCAGGTGGCTTGAAAATCACAACCAACAAATACATAATTAAATAAGTGTTAAATAAAAAAAAAAAAAGAAGAAAATCTAAAATCCTGAATATTTCCAACATCTTGTACCCTATAGGCATACAACTTATACCTGTTAATTCCACATGTAGAAAAACAAATTCTCATTATTTACTATCACTTAAATATATTCAGTTCTATCCAGAATCACTTTTTTAAAATAAAATTTAGCTATTAATATGCTGAAAATGCTGGCATTATTTCCTTAATTTTCTTCTCTAAATCCATGCCATATAATGAAGGTTTACATGTGTGTAACTCCTGCTTTTTTTTTTCTGTGCGTGTCTTCAATATACAAAGCCAAATTTAAAGTAAAAATAGAGCCAAGAAAGTTTTTGTTCAACAAATTCCTAGAAACCAATTCCCCTGAGACATTTAAGTACTCAAGAGAATTTTTAGGAAAAAAAAAATAATCCATACCATAAAGTGATAAACAGATGTTTCCCATATGTTGTTTGCAGATAAGTCCCCATAGCTTATGTAATACTTTTTCTTGAAGTTTTGTCATGATAAATTCAGTTATCTATATACATCTTTGAGACAAATCACATGTGACAAACCAGCTGAATCTCAATTTCCATTGAAATAGTGCAGAAATTGGTGATTTAAATTTGCATTGCTACTTTTTAAACAATTCATAAAAAATAAAGCGTCATTTTCTCATGTCAGTTGTCTAAATCATGCTTCCATGTCTCTCAGGGATGTGAAAACCTTCCTCTCTGCACTTTTTAAAGTTCAGGTTAGCTTAGGTTCACCTTACGGCACCACTTAATTATCACTTAAGCATCATCCAAATGTTTTTTAACAGGAATTCTTAATCAGAACTCTTTCCTTCTCAAGGGTGTGATCTGGTTACTGTCCAATGTTCCTCTATCCCCATGGTGGGTTACTCAAGAAAATTTTTTGTTAGCTAATAATGATCATATCACAAAATATTCCCTTTTATGAAATCAGTTTGCATCATGCTTTTGTGATTTTAAAGAATGAAATGGCATTTATTTCCAGCAGAAGACTTGGCCATTAGTCTGTGCTGTTCAATGTGTTTAAGTGCAAAGTTTATTGCATTGGCAATAATGTAACTTCTTTTGTTCATAGGCTAATAAAGTCATCCTTTACTTCATTGTTCCCTCACAGGTAATGTCATGCTGTTGAGGGTATTACCTGCTGTGTATGAGAAACAACCTCATCTCATTAACAAACACCTGACAGAACTTCTGGCCTTGATGCCTCAGCTGCAGCAACCAGAACAGTACCATCTACTACGGCTTTTGCATGTAGCAGCGAGAAGGAAACAGATGGAGGTACAAAGCACATCAGATATGTGATGGTCAGCACTGTTTCTGGATATGTCACTACGATGTGTGCTTAGGTTTTCCTCTTGAGTTTTCTATAATGTCCATCTGTAAGTTAAAGTACTCATTCTACTTATTTTACACACACACACACACACACACATTACTTATTTTACACACACACACATACACACACACACACACACACAGATACACAAGAGATCTCCAACAAAAATTCATGGGAAACACATGTCATAAAAAACTACATATGGGTCAGTTGGTGGCATGGTGGCTAAGGTGGTTGGAACCCATATGGCCAACTGTGCGGTTCTAGTCCTGGATTCGGTGGTTTGAAAACATGCTGAGCACATGTGTATGCATGCCCCAAATCCCAAGACAAGAATGGAGAAGGGATTGTGGCATGGACATCTCCCCCCAAGGGGGTGCCTTCTTACTTTCCTTTCTGTCTTGTGCTCTATTTCTCTCTGAAAAGTGCTTATGCCCTCTAGCATAAGTTTAAAAAATCATAAAAAATAAGTATTAAAAGGTTATTTTAAGGACCAGCAGTTAGCGTAATGGCTATGTCGCTGGACTCCTATGTGGCCGTCCGCAGTTCAAGTCCCGGACCTAGTGGCTTAAACTCAAGCCGGGCGCATGTGGTGCGTGCCCAAGATCCCGAGAGGAGAATGGAGGAGAAGGGATTGCAGCGTGGCCAACCCCCCTGGGGGGTGATTTCTCGCTTTCTATCTCTCTGTCTCTCTGTCTTTCTGGCGAGCGCACGCATCCTATAGCAAAAACTTCTCCAAAAAAAAAAAAGGTTATTTTAAAAAACTGCACATGGATTTCAAGTTTTCTTTACAACAAAATAAACTCATACTCTAATTTTCATTTTTCCATAAAATTTTAGAAGTACGTGTGTGTGTGTGTGTGTGTGTGTACACTCACACAGTGAGCAACTGGCTCATGCAGTTATGGTGGCGAAGTCCCATAATCTGTCATCCATAACCTGGAGGCCAGTATATCTGATAGTGTAAACATACTTCCAGTCAGCACCAAAAGCCTGAGAACCGGAGGGCCAATCGTGTCCAGTCTGAGTGCAGGACACCTGTTGTGGCTCAAGCAGTCAGGCAGAGAGGAGTCTCTCTACCTTCACCTTTGTTCCATTCAGGCCCTCAGCCAATCGGATGATGCTTCCCCACATTGGAGGAACAATCTGCTTTATTCAGTCTACCCAATCAAGTGCTAATCTCATCCAGAAACACTCCCATAGACATGCTCAGAAATAATGTTTAACCAATTATACGGGCATTCTGTGACCTAGTCAAGTTGACATATAAAGTTAACCATCACAGGAACAGCAGTGAAAAGCAACACTGCAGGGTAGCTTTAGCAAAAATTGAATGTGGTCATACAGTTCTAGTAATCTGTCATTTCTTAGGTAGGGCCAAGGGAAAGACCTACACATGACCGGATTTCTGAGTAAATCAGTCAACAGTGAGAGCAAAGCCTCATTTTATATATAGCAAGTCGGCTGTTATTCTTTGGAGTGAAAAAAAGAGATTCAAGTAGGATGTTTGTGATTATCAGTAACAGAACATGGTTTCAACGATGAGAGAAATTTATAGCTAATGTGCCAGGAGATAAGAATCACATGAGGCTCGATCCAAGGGATCACCTTCTGTGAACAGAGCAGCTTCTCTATGTCCATTTCTCAGATTTGATTTCTAGGTTTTGGCTGCCATGTCTGCAAGAGTTCTCCCTGTCCTCCCAAGAGAAGTCCTAGGGCTCTCTATGCACTATGCCTCTCTTACATCCACCACCACCACCAACATCCTAGCAAATGTCTTGATGTTCTTTCTGTTTAGGACACATGATCTACTTCTAGAGCATCTCCTGAACCAGAGGATACTCAGACAAAAATTAGAGGCCCTCAGGGAGTGGGAAGTAGAAATAAATACTACAGGGACCAGCAGGTGGCGTGGTGGTTAAGGGTGCTGGACACTCCCACATGGCTGACCATGGTTCAAGTCCTGGACCTGGTGGCTTGCTTTCTCTCTGTCAAATTAAAAATAAATGAATGAATAAATTT
>NW_006159754.1:7944785-7959787 GCF_000334495.1 Tupaia belangeri chinensis | reverse complement strand
AGTTCGAGTCCCGGACCTAGTGGCTTAAACTCAAGCCGGGCGCATGTGGTGCGTGCCCAAGATCCCGAGAGGAGAATGGAGGAGAAGGGATTGCAGCGTGGCCAACCCCCCTGGGGGGTGATTTCTCGCTTTCTATCTCTCTGTCTCTCTGTCTTTCTGGCGAGCGCACGCATCCTATAGCAAAAACTTCTCCAAAAAAAAAAAAGGTTATTTTAAAAAACTGCACATGGATTTCAAGTTTTCTTTACAACAAAATAAACTCATACTCTAATTTTCATTTTTCCATAAAATTTTAGAAGTACGTGTGTGTGTGTGTGTGTGTGTGTACACTCACACAGTGAGCAACTGGCTCATGCAGTTATGGTGGCGAAGTCCCATAATCTGTCATCCATAACCTGGAGGCCAGTATATCTGATAGTGTAAACATACTTCCAGTCAGCACCAAAAGCCTGAGAACTGGAGGGCCAATAGTGTCCAGTCTGAGTGCAGGACTCCTGTTGTGGCTCAAGCAATCAGGCAGAGAGGAGTCTCTCTACCTTCACCTTTGTTCCATTCAGGCCCTCAGCCAATCGGATGATGCTTCCCCACATTGGAGGAACAATCTGCTTTATTCAGTCTACCCAATCAAGTGCTAATCTCATCCAGAAACACTCCCATAGACATGCTCAGAAATAATGTTTAACCAATTATACGGGCATTCTGTGACCTAGTCAAGTTGACATATGAAGTTAACCATCACAGGAACAGCAGTGAAAAGCAACACTGCAGGGTAGCTTTAGCAAAAATTGAATGTGGTCATACAGTTCTAGTAATCTGTCATTTCTTAGGTAGGGCCAAGGGAAAGACCTACACATGACCGGATTTCTGAGTAAATCAGTCAACAGTGAGAGCAAAGCCTCATTTTATATATAGCAAGTCGGCTGTTATTCTTTGGAGTGAAAAAAAGAGATTCAAGTAGGATGTTTGTGATTATCAGTAACAGAACATGGTTTCAACGATGAGAGAAATTTATAGCTAATGTGCCAGGAGATAAGAATCACATGAGGCTCGATCCAAGGGATCACCTTCTGTGAACAGAGCAGCTTCTCTATGTCCATTTCTCAGATTTGATTTCTAGGTTTTGGCTGCCATGTCTGCAAGAGTTCTCCCTGTCCTCCCAAGAGAAGTCCTAGGGCTCTCTATGCACTATGCCTCTCTTACATCCACCACCACCACCAACATCCTAGCAAATGTCTTGATGTTCTTTCTGTTTAGGACACATGATCTACTTCTAGAGCATCTCCTGAACCAGAGGATACTCAGACAAAAATTAGAGGCCCTCAGGGAGTGGGAAGTAGAAATAAATACTACAGGGACCAGCAGGTGGCGTGGTGGTTAAGGGTGCTGGACACTCCCACATGGCTGACCATGGTTCAAGTCCTGGACCTGGTGGCTTGCTTTCTCTCTGTCAAATTAAAAATAAATGAATGAATAAATTTTAAAAATTTTTTTAAAGAAATAACTACTAGAAAGTGTGCACCAACATGTCTGCATGACATAGATAAATGATCAACCCACAGTTATATCAATTATGGTTTTATCTATGGTCCATTTCTTTACAACATCAATGTCAACCTCTTAAAGAAACAGTCAACACTAACATGAAAACTGGAATATTTGTACCCAATATCCAAATTATCCAAAGAAAGGCAAGAATGGTGATATGCATAATTAACAAAAATAGATTGAATTTCCATTTGGCAAGAAATGATTTCCTCTTTTCTTTTATATCTTGGACTTGTGCACAATATCTGATGGTGCTCAATAAACATTCATAGACCCAAACTAAATGAAAAGTATGCAAGCGCTTTGCAAATGATATAAACAAAGAAGAAGGAGTAATGAATTCTGTCTTCAGGGAAAATAAATGCCATAAAGTCCCACAAAGAGAACAGCATCAGGACCAGACACTGAAGGAATGCCTAGCTTTGTGCCAGTGGAGCAGGGGGGAAAGGATTTTCAAGAAGTGGAGTAGAACTGGGAATCATGGACATTGGAGAGCAGGCTTCACAAGAGTCTTCAGGAGAAAAGACCAAGAAGACTGACCAATGCCTGGTCTCCACTCCTAGAGATTGCAGTTCAGTAGGTCAGGATTGGGGCCCCCACTTATGTCACTTTCACAAGTTCCCAGGTGGTGGTGGTGGTGCTGCTGCTGCTGCTCCAGGGACCACACGTTGAGTGGTCTAGCAAGACTAGAGGCTGTAGAGGACTCGAGACCTCTGGGCTATCTGGTATGAATTCTTTTTTTTTTAAATTATTACTGCACATTTGTCTCTTTCAGTGCACTGTATACTACTTAAGATGCATAGAACTTGTGTCTAAATAATTGTATGTATTTTTTAGTATAGTTTTGGGCACATTTTATGGTTTTAATAAAAATTTTTTAAATTAAGAAATGAGTAAATGAACAATAGACAAAGAGAGCAAATCACATGAAGAAACAGGACAGGTGCTCTGGTCTCCAGGTAAGGAAAAGAGGCTCAACAGGGTCAAGGCTAGGGAAGTAAAGGAGACTTCCAATGGGACCTGACCTTGGACTTGGCAGCCAGGGCTTACCAATGACCCAGGTAGCATCTTTTAAGGTGGGTTGGTTGGAGACAGTCACTTACTGCATATTGCATATGGAAGGAAAGGTTAGGAAATGACCATATGAGTTTAAATGAACTGCCAATTCAGGAAGTTTAGAGGAAATAAGGAAGTTTTAAAAACACAGTAAGAATAAAGACATTGACCATGTGAGAGGCAGTCTATATTAGATCTAACAAGGTGCTGGAGGAAATTAGGGAATGTATTACAAATCACAAGTGCAGGAGTCGATTTTGGAAAAGATTAAAGAGAAAGCCTGAAAAAAGGTACCACAGAGTTTGAGATGAGGAGTAGAGTTGAGGGATACTTAGATCACATGAAAGGAGGCTTGGTGAGTGGGCACAGATGAGGAGATGTATTAGTTACAAATCGCTGCTGTAACAAAATGCTACAAACATAGAGGCTTAATACAAATAAAATGATCTTCAAGTTCTTTAGGATTCCAAAATGGTAACAGGGCAGATTTTTTCTGGAGATTCTAGAGAAGAATTGGTTGTCTTTCCCTTTCCAGGCTCTTCAAACTGCTCTCATTCCAAGGGGTGGCTCACATCACTCTCTCGTCTGCTTTCCTCATAACTCCTTTTCTGATATTTACCCTCCTCCTTCTTTCCTGTAAGGGTCCTTGTGCTTATATTGGAGCCACTCATATAACCCAGAATTATCTCTCCATCTCAATATTCTTAACTTAACCACATCTACAGTGTTTTTGTTTTGTTTTGTTTTGTTCTGTTTTGTTTTGTTTTTGCTACAAATGGCAGCATGTTTGAGGGGCTATTACTCTGCCTACCACAGGTAGAATCTGGAGACCAGATGATACATGGAATAGAGAGAAGTGATTAAAAAGCTAAACTTGGGGGAACCAGCAGTTAGCGTACTGGCTATGTTGCTGGACTCCCACGTAGTCAACTGCGGTTCGCATCCCGGACCCGGTGGCTTAAAAAACTCACGCCAGGCATGTGTGCGTGCGTGCCCAAGATCCCGAGAGGAGAATAGAGGAGAAGGGATTGCAGCGTGACCATCCCCCCTGGGGGGTGATTTCTCGCTTTCTGTCTCTATTGTCTCTCTCTGTCTGTCTGGCAAGTGCACGCGCCCTATATCGAAAATCTCTCAAAAAAAAAAAAGCTAAACTTGGTTTAATAACAGAAGAAGCTGACCTCTGTTATGAATCCAGGTTTCTTTGAAATGTACCATTTTATCTATAGCCTGAGAACATGAGCAAAACGATTTTTGGAAAGGTGGGCTCCGGAAAGTTCAAGGGGATCTGGGAAGTATAACTTAATAAAACTTATTTCCCATGAGATGAAGTTCAGGCACAGAGGTAAATGTAGCCAAGTAGAGCCTCACTTTTTGGAACAGGGAGGGAAAAAGAACCTGGGGTCACTCCACCTTATAAAGTTTTGTCTAAGAGTGAGGATGAGGATGATTCTGCATGTGACATTCAAAGAGTTCCTGTCAGACCCCTGGTTATGGACCATCTGTGGCTTCCAGGAGACTCAGAAAAGAGCTTTTGAAGCTAAATAAAACCAGGTCTATCATCACTTCATGGCCTCATAGGACTCCTCTAGTATCTATAGTCCTAGGGACCCACTGATGGGTACTCTCTCTCAGGGCACTGAGCCTTTACATATATGCTATTTTTTCCACTTGGAGTGTTCTTCCTTCACCACTAACACCCCTTTTTAGCTAACTGTTCCAGTCCTTTAGAGAGCTGCTTAGATGCCACTTTCCTGCTAGAAATAATCTCCAACCTCTTTTCCCCTAGCCCTGCTATAGCATGTTTTGTTTTGTAATGAACTTGTCAGTGCTGATTTCTCTCCTTCTAGACCACCTTGACGGGATGGAAATGTTTAATCTATGCGAACCATCTTGTTTACCCCCAGTGCCTAGTGTAGTACTTAGCATATAGAAGCCTTGTATGAATATTTACTTACATGGATGTAAAAAACATAGTAGTACCTAAATTTGCAAAGAACTTGATCACTCACATAGGACTTTTGTTTTAATCTAATATCTCATTAAGTCCTATCAACAACTCTAGGTTGTGATTTTTTTTTCTCTTCTATACTAATTTAAATGAATGTTCTTAAAGGCTAACTTGCCCCCTATCACACTGGCAAAATACTGTAAGGCAGGTGCAGGACTTTGAAGCCAAGCCCTGTCATTTCCAACTCTTTCCTCTTTTGGCCTGCGGAAAGCGACTGAGCGGATGCCACTCGAGAAGCCTACAGAGAGCAGTTTTCTCAGAGCCGGTCACAGTGAGTACTAATAGTGACCAGGCTCCTATTACCTACCAGGCACTATGTAGGTGTTTCACAGACACTACCTGTTTATTTCCCACAGCAAGCTCTGTGTTTAGTAAATGGAGAAAAGAAGGTTTATAGAGGTTAACCATTGCCGTGGTACCAAGGAGTGACTTGATGAGGTGAATTTTCACATTTCCTTAGCTCTATCAGCCTCTAAATTTCATATGGATCATTTCTATGTGTTCCGATAGCCATTACAGTTGGATTCCTCTCCTGAGGAGTCAAGTAGAGACAATCTGGGTCTGTCATTAGTTGGGTAACTTTCCCAAGACAAACAGGTAAGGTCAAGCTACAGCATAAACCCAGTCTAATTCTAGCCAATAAAATCTTCTGACCTCTATCCACTGGAAGAAATGGAGCATGTAAGGCCACGGCTTGAGAAGCAAAGGGGAGTTGCAGAGAACATAGCAAAAGGCATGGCAGAGATGGCAGAGGGTGAGCCAGACAAGAGAAGGTAGAGAATTAAAGGGAATGAACAAAGGGTGAAGACAGATTCCTACAGCTACTGTGGGCACTGAGTGTAAATCCCAGAATGAAGAAGCCAGGTGTTAGGAAGCAATGATAGAGGTATGAGTGGACCCCCTTCTGTGCCAGATCCTAACTGGTGGGAAGAAGTTGTAACAGGGAAACTTCCCACCTCTTTGCCTCCAGCCCTTGCCTTCATGTTATCACTGCCCCTCCCTCTGCCTCCTTCAGCTCCTTAGAGCCTACACTTGATTATTGGGGGTGAGACTCACCTCCTCTCTCATCTATTCTTTAATTAAATGGTGGGTAAGAAGAATGTGAAGAAATATGGAAAAAGGGCTTACTGACAGAGGAAAATGAAATACAGCAATCAGAAATGGAGAGCAAGGCTTTCAATGTAAGTCTAATTACTTTCATGTCAGATGAAAGGAGAAGCTAAGTAAGGAGGTTTTTGACCCTCCAAAATATGAATTGTAGTGGAGCTTTCGTTTCTGCATAAAAGTTGTGCCCATCCTTTGTAACTTGGAGGTAAAATGAGAATGTTTTCCAGTGAGGACACTTGACCAAAATGTTTCATGTTTTCTCGAATACCCTTCTCACCACCTACCTTCTGTGACCAGCTGCGTGCTCTCCAGGACTAAGGGGTAATCACAGGATTGAGTAACATGAACGAGCACATCTGTGATTACCCTCAGGACTAGAGGGCCATCAGTTGGCCTTGGAAAAATGTTTTCTTTGCATAAAGCTAACTAACCTATGAGATTTCAAAAGTGGCACAGCATCAATGTCCATGTATTGGTGAGGTCCAGGATGTGTCCGCCTCCCACATTCATTGCCCTCACGGGAGCCCTATTTTTAAAAAGTTACCCTTTTGGGGGATCAGCAGAGGGCATAATGGCTACGTCACTGGACTAGTTGACCGTGTAGTTTGAGTCCTGGACTCGGTGGCTTAAACTCATGCTGGGCGCATGTGCATGCATGCCCAAGATCCCGAGTGGAGAATGGAGGAGAAGGGACTGTGGCATGGCCATTCCCCCACGGGGGTGATTTCTTGCTTTCTGTATTTCTCTCTCTCTCTGTCTTTCCAGAGAGTGCATACGTCCTATAGCAAAAACCTCTCTCCAAAAATAAATAAATTAGCTTTAAAAAGCTATCCTTCTGGAATCAGCAGGTGGTATGGTGGCTAAGACACTGGACTCCTACAGGGTCAACCACAGTTCAAGTCCTGGACCTGATGGCTTGCTTTCTCACTTTCTCTCTCTCTCTCTCTCTCTCTCTTTCTCTCTCTTTCTCTTTCACACACACACACACACACACACACACACACACATCCTTTGTAACTTGGAGGTAAAATGAGAATGTTTTCCAGTGAGGACACTTGACCAAAATGTTTCATGTTTTCTCGAATACCCTTCTCACCACCTACCTTCTGTGACCAGCTGCGTGCTCTCCAGGACTAAGGGGTAATCACAGGATTGAGTAACATGAACGAGCACATCTGTGATTACCCTCAGGACTAGAGGGCCATCAGTTGGCCTTGGAAAAATGTTTTCTTTGCATAAAGCTAACTAACCTATGAGATTTCAAAAGTGGCACAGCATCAATGTCCATGTATTGGTGAGGTCCAGGATGTGTCCGCCTCCCACATTCATTGCCCTCACGGGAGCCCTATTTTTAAAAAGTTACCCTTTTGGGGGATCAGCAGAGGGCATAATGGCTACGTCACTGGACTAGTTGACCGTGTAGTTTGAGTCCTGGACTCGGTGGCTTAAACTCATGCTGGGCGCATGTGCATGCATGCCCAAGATCCCGAGTGGAGAATGGAGGAGAAGGGACTGTGGCATGGCCATTCCCCCACGGGGGTGATTTCTTGCTTTCTGTATTTCTCTCTCTCTCTGTCTTTCCAGAGAGTGCATACGTCCTATAGCAAAAACCTCTCTCCAAAAATAAATAAATTAGCTTTAAAAAGCTATCCTTCTGGAATCAGCAGGTGGTATGGTGGCTAAGACACTGGACTCCTACAGGGTCAACCACAGTTCAAGTCCTGGACCTGATGGCTTGCTTTCTCACTTTCTCTCTCTCTCTCTCTCTCTCTCTCTCTCTTTCTCTCTCTTTCTCTTTCACACACACACACACACACACACACACACACACGAGTGCATGTGTCCTATAGCAAATTAAAAAAATAAATAGATAAAGTGAAATAAATAATTCTTAAACAAAATAAAGCTATTTTTTCAGATGGAGTGAGGCATTCTCTGGCTAGTGATTCATGGCTATTACCTCCAGAGAATCCTCAGGATCCATTTATAGGAAAAGGCTGGGTGGTCAGTTTTCTAACTGGCCTTCATGGGAATCAAGTCTGTATTCTTGGCTGCCAAAGCCATACTGTAGTCTGGCCAACGAAAGGAACAGGATTCAGTAACATGTATGAGCACATCTGTGATTACCCCTAGGATGAGGGCTTCTAGCTCCAAATTCACAGAGATGCATGACAAGAGTGACAAGTGTAGCCCTTCACTGATTAATGGTCCGACCCAGAGGAGCTGCTTTTGTGGTCTGATTCCTAGAGCAGAGAGTCATTTTTTAGGATTTTTCTCTCAGCGGTGTAGAACATTCCTACTCACATACCTAATCCTACAGCACCTAACACAGCACCCCCAGACTGGCAATACGCAGAGGTCACTTCGGTGTTTATTTAATATATTAAGTCATTTATAGCACATTAAGAAGATGGAGTGATGGAATATATAGACTATTTTGAAGCAGTCTTTGGAGCAGAGCCATGAGTTTCAGAGTATTTTTTTTCATGGTATGGTCAAGGTAGGTAGTAAACTAGAAAACTACTAGGAGAGTGATATTTTTTAAGTTTCTAGAGATTCTTTTTTTTTTTTTTTTTTTTTTTAAGGCACGTGTGCTCACTGAAGAGACAGAGAGAGACAGACAGACAGAAAGTGAGAAGAAATCATTCCCTGGGGGGATGGCCATGCCACAATCCCTTCTCCTCCATTCTCCTTTCAGGATCTTGGGCACGCATGCACATGTGCCCAATGTGAGTTTTAAGCTGCCAGGTTCAGGACTCAAACCATGATCAACTACATGGGAGTCCAGTAACATAACCACTATGCCATCTGCTGGTCCTAAGATTAATGGAGATTCTTTTAAAAAAAATTATTTATTTAGCTTTATTTATTCATTCTTTCATTAATTTTTAATTTGACCAGAGAGAGAGAGAGAGAGAAAGTGAGAAAGCAAGCCACCAGGTCCAGGACTTGAACCGTGGTCAGCCATGTGGGAGCGTCCAGTGCCTTAACCACCATGCCACCCGCTGGTCCCAAGATAATAGAGATTCTTAATGTAGCCAAATTAATTGAAAGAGAAAATGAACCTGAGGACTAATTTTTTTTCTTTAATGAAGGTTTTTTGCCTTGGGGTGTGTGTGTTCTCCAGAGAGAGAAATGAACAGTGAGAGGGAAAGTGAGAAATCACCCCCTGGGGGTGGGGGATGGCCATAGCACAATCCCTTCTTCACCGTTCTCCTCCCAGAATCTTGGCCTACATTCACATGCACCTGGTGTGAGTTTCAAGTCATTGGGTCCAGGACTTGAACCTTGGTCAACCATGTGCAATGTAACCACTGTGCCATCTGCTGGCTCCAACCTGAGGACTAATTCAGCTGGGAGTGTGTGACCAAGCACAAGAGCAAGAGTAAGTATATGTGTGTGTGTGTGTACACACACACAGGTGCACACACATACATGCTCACACAAAAGCTCTATCTTGTATTCTATATATTAGAATTTAAATGTCATTTGCCACCAATTAAATTATGGCACTGTTTTCAGATGACTCTGTTCTCAAAACACCCACAGCTGAAAGATGTGTCCTCAATGTGTCCATTTGTTCAATGACAAAATGCTAAACCTGTGAGCAGCATGCTATGGGGGCGCAGAGAAGGAAGTGATTAATTCTGTTTATTAGAATGGCCAGAGAAGTCACAGCTACTTGCTTAAGCGAGCTTTGGTCTGGCATTTCTCTACTTGTGCCCACAGCTCCCATCCACTCCCTTGCCTGGTCAGCAGTCCACGTACTGGTACCCTGGAATTCCTTATCTCAATACCTCAAGCCTTCTTGCAGGACTGCAGGCTCTGGTCATTAGGTCTATTCTCCCAAGGACAAGTCGTGCCAACAGTATAACCCCATGTGCCTGAATGGTGGCTTAAACGAGCCTGCAAGTGTGGGCTGAGGTACCCACATGTAGGGCAAAGTCAAGGAAAGGAAAAGAAGGGGGTGGGGCAAGGGTTATCTTCCCCCGTTTCCTCTACAGAGATTAAACATTCTGAATTGAAATCCAACTTCTGGATTGTCTTAAAGGCATATACGTCAGGTAGAAGGATATAACATTTTATATAGCTGCTGAGTATTTGGGTGTGTGCCTTGGGGGCCTCTGTTTATACTCTAGTCCTGAGTCCTGCATGTTCAGGTGGGCCAAAGGGAAGGCTTCCCAGAAGTAGATATGTACTGCTGGATTTGAGAACATGGAATTTCTCTCTGTGTTTAAGCCACTGTGAGTGGCCGGTGCCGTGCAGCTGGATCATGGAGGAAAAGGTAGGAGATACTCCCATCGGGAAAGACCTTGAATGTCATGGCACTAGAATTCTGGCCATCAACCACGAGAAATCTACAGAAATCTCTAAGAAAGACTTGATGTGATCAGAGGAGGATTTTAGGATGATGAGCCTGGTGGCCATGAGGAGGCTGAGCAGAAAGGACAGTGATTTGAGTCAAGGAAGACAGTTTGAAGTTCCTTTGGCCATCCATGAGATAGGGATGATAGCCCGAAGGGAGGTCCCGTCAGCCTGCCCTCTGCCAGCTATCTATCTTCCCTTCGTGGCTATTCTGCCCTCAGTGAAGACAAGGCTTTCTTTGAGACATGAAGCCAGCTCCCACTGAGACAGCCCTAAAGACACCAGCCTAAGGAAATGGCCTGAGTTCGGAACACAAGATTCTTCCTAATCCAAGAATAATTTTTCCAAAGCCCACATTTCTTTCACGTGTGTGATAAACTTCAAGAAATATCTAGCTTTTTTATCACCATCATAATAAACTTTGGGTTATTAGGAATTCATAGAAAATAATCAACTTTTGTTTCATTTGTAAAATTGCTATTACTTTGTTTACAGTATTCGGGGCTTCTCCTCTCTCTGATCGTCTGTGAATTCAATTGTGCCCAGGCAAATATACACAATGCGATTTGCCCTGAGCCAGGTTTCTGGCTTGCTTGCTTTCTCTTCCTCTCCTTTCTATTCTTTCTTTTGTTCCTTTCCTTCTTTTTCCTTCCTTCTTTCTTTTTAAAATTTTTCTTTATGAGGCCACAGATATAACACGCTCTCATGTGGCTTGGGATGTATGGCTAGAATTTATATGATGAAATAAATTAAGGGCTATGTCTCTGTGGTCTAGTAGTTAAAGCAGCTGGATCCCACGTGGCCAACTGCACCGTCAAGTCCCAGACGCAGGGACCTGACAAACATTCTGGACACATGGGTGTGCAGGTCCAAAATCTGGAAAGGAAGGAGGGATGTGGGAGAAGGGTTTGCAGTGTGACCACTCCCCATAGGGACGCTTTCTCTTCTCACACTGTCTCTTTGGCAAATGCACATGCCCCCTAGAGAGAAATAAAAAAGCAAACAAATAAAACTGACATGACTGAAACACACATCACAGAGACCTTGGTGTTCCAGGAATAGAACCTGAAGAGTGAAGGCTCGGAAATGGGATGTTAGAGAGTGGGGCAGGAAATGTGTGAGCGTTTTCCGTGTCTAAATGCCACAGGTTAAGTGTGTTGCCCTGACCCTCAGCAGCTGGCTGACATCCTGCCATGTGTGCCAGGGCCCCGTCATGGCTTCTCCTGCAGGATGTTCAAATACTCCCAAATGCACAGGCAGCAATTATAAAACTGGTCACTGTGTATGCCATTCACCAAAAATGAACCCTTTCATTTCTTCCGAAAGTACCAGATATAAATATTAAATCTAAATCTATATGTAGGAAAATTCTAATTATCTTGATGTCGCAATTCTTCCAGCCTCCATAGGTTTTTGCCATAGAGTGGGCACCACCATGCCCTAGAAAATTATAATCATCATCCAGACCAGCAGTTAGCGTAATGGCTATGTCGCTGGATTCCCACGTAGTCAACCATGGTTCGTGTCCCAGACCCGGTAGCTTAAAACTCACACTGGGTGCGTGTGCATACGTGCCCAAAATCCCGAGAGGAGAATGGAGAAGAAGGGATTGCGGCATGGCCATCCCCCCGGGGGGTGATTTCTCGCTTTCTGTCTCTCTCTGTCTGTCTGGCGAGTGCACGTGCCCTATAGCAAAAACCTCTCCTTTATGGAGAAGGGAGACACTTGGGACCAGAGGCTGTGGTGGGAGAAGCAGGTTTTGGCAGTGGGTGAATTATGAATTCAATTATGGGCAGACTGAATTGTGCATTCGATTCAGTTTTAATATTGGAAGCTACATTTAAGGCCTATCTTGCCGAAAAAAGTAACAAATTGAAAAAGCAAACCAGCAAGCAAAAGAAATAAACATAGCAGAAATATGAATGGGCAAATCTCCTCTACTTTTACTGTTTGGTTATCACAGGTTTCTCTTTCTTTTTTTTTTTAGAGGTTTTTGCTGTGGGGTATGTGCGGTCACCAGAAAGACAGAGAGATACAGAGAGACAGAAAGCGAGAAATCAACCTCCCCCAGGGGGAATGATCACGCCACACTCCACTCTCCTCAATTCTCCTCTCAGGATCTTGGGCACAAACACACATGTTCCCAGCGTAAATTTAAGCCACCAGGTCCAGGACTCAAACCGCAGTCGACTACATGAGAGTCCAGAGACATAGCCATTACACCAACTGCTGGTCCCAACACAAGTTTCTCTTTCTAATTCTTATTTTAGCAGATAAAACGAGTCATTAAATAGTCAATTTGCAATGTGTCTGTGTATTAACATAGTGACTCTGGTCCACAAAAGAGTTACAGTTCCAAGTAAGAGTTATTTCAGCCTTATATTTATAAAGGCATTAAAATCAAGAAATGAATATTATGGTAGTGGAAATACAGGATGTATCATTTTGCTTGAACAATTTTATCTTGATTTTTGTGATCAACATAGAAAACTGAAGAAAATGTAAGAAATCTTTCCCTGCTGATTTTATTATGAAATATTCTAAACAATATTCCTCCAATTTAAAGCCTTTGAGTAATGTCAGTGGGCACCTTTCACATAAGTATTATGTACTTAGATTGTCCTTTAACTTGCAGCTCTCATGGGGATTGGAGGAAGTGTAATATTGCTGAGGAAGACATAACACATCAAAACTTGCTTTAGGAATAGCAGCATCTGAGCATTTTGTTAAACTGTACTCTTCAACAAATGAAAAATATTTAAATTTTAAATTCCAAACTTTGGGATAGTTGCTTGAGTTCCAATGAGGGTAATAGAATGCATTGAGTTCAGATGTAATACATGAAATGTTTGTTTTTAAAGTCGATTCTGATTCAGTTCTTTTCTCCTCTCTCTTTGGAGGTGGTTCAGAAGTGTATTCCTTTCCTAATCAAGCATTTGAAGGATTCCACTCATAATGACATCATCCTAAACATCCTCCTAGAGATAGCAGGCTATGAGCCAATGGCTCTGAACGGTTTTCTTCCAATGCTGAAAGAGATTGGTGACAGATCCCCCTACCTCATTGGACAAATGGCAAGGATCTATGGAGCGGTTGGGCATGTGGATGAAGTAAGTGGCTTTTTTTTCCCTCCATTTCCCTGAATTCCATCAGCATTCATTGGGGCTCTGTGACATATAAATTTGTCTGGAGACTTTGGAAATTTCCCATTTCTTTTTCACACCTTTTGCATGGACTGTAGCCTCTGGATCAAGGTAGCAGGGTTATGTGGAAGGTTTGAGAAGCGAGGATTTCATTGCTAGCGTGTCATCAGAGGAAAGAGGAGTGTTAAAATGGAGAGAACCCTGTGATAGATTCAAGGCCACTTTGTAATAACCACCATGAGAAGAGCTTTATCTCCTTTTCTGGTTGCAGTTCTACTGAACCCAGGAGACCGTAAGTAAGTGCAGAATTAGCTCAGAGATCCCTCAGAGTTAGAGCCTACAGCGATCGTGGCAGTATGTGCCTGGACACAGTGTACTTTGAGCTCTCTAGATGTTGTTATTTGGGAGAGAAATAAATGTTCATGATGTTTAAAAGTCCTAGCCTAAATATTTGCATAATGGAATCTTTCATCAGAAACAACAGGATGCCATCAGAGTTTGTGGGGATTAGGAAATGAAGAAAGTTTTCAGAAACTCAGGTTCTGAAGGGTGTGTACATGCATACACACATGTGTGTCTCTCTGATAATCTTCTATTGGGATTTAGGGTTATATTTTGTTTTGCTTTGGTTTGCCAGGGAGAGAGACAGGAAGAAGAAAGAGAGACAGAAAATGATAAATCAGTCCCCAAGGGAGAGGGCCACACCACAATCCCTTCTCCTCCATTCTCCTCCAGGGATTTTGGGCACATACACACGTGTGCCCAGTGTGTTTTACAAGCTGCCAGGCATGGGACTCAAACCACGGAGTCAGCCATGTGGGAATCCAATGCCTTAACCACTGGCTGGCACAGGTATTTGTTTAATAGAAGCAAATATATGATTGATAGTTTTTCCTTTAATCCACTTACTTATCAGCTATTAGATAGCTATAAAATTATTCAACTTATTAAAGAAATTTCATAGTTCATCAAGTTCAACCCCTCGGTTCTGCACAGGATAAAATTTAAAAATGGAAAGGTTTTTGTTTGTTTGTTTGTTTTCTATTTTTTTGAGAGGTTTTTGCTATAGAATACGTGCACTTGGCAGAAAGACAGAGAGAGACAGAGAGAAAGAAAGTAAGAAATCATCCCTCCAGGGGGGATGGCCATGCCACAATCCCTTCTCCTCCATTGTCCTCTTGGGATCTTGGGCACACACTCACATGCACCTGGCATGGGTTTAAGCCACCAGGTCCAGGCCTCGAACAGCGGTTGACTACATAGGAGTCCAGTGATATAGCCATTACACCAACTGCTGGTCCCTAAAAATGGGACCAGACTGGGTTAGTTATTAATCCAGCTAGAATGAAATCATTGACATCCTTGGTTATCACTTCCAAATATTGTCTTCAAATGGATCTTCAGCATTGTTTTATTGTTGCTCAGAATTGTGGAGAGCCCTGTGGGTCCTGGCTTTCTCCTAGCAGAGAGCCTTATTCCTCTAGCGTCTAAGAAGGTGGGAAAACTGAACTCCCCATGCAGTCTGCATATGCCAACGTGAGAATAGGATTTCTCTGGTGCAGACATGCTACTTAGGATAATCCCTTTCTATTGGCTGCTGTTGGGAGTGTCTCACACCTGTCATCGTCTGCTTTCTGGTAACACTTTCCCTGTCTGTTGCCCCTTGCTGCCAAGAACCCACTAGTGTGAGTTATTAGGCCAACTTCAGCTGACAGCTGTTGAACTGAATCCGCTGACCTTGCAGATCTTTGTAAGGACCCACAAATTCAATCCTTGAG
>NW_006159754.1:7935272-7944548 GCF_000334495.1 Tupaia belangeri chinensis | reverse complement strand
GAATTACGAGGGAGGTTGGTGGTTTTTTTAGTGGGGGGGGGGAGTTAGAGGTTTTTGTTTTGTTTTGTTTGGGATTTTTTTAGTTTTTTGTTTGTAAGTTTGTTTGCCATAGGGCACATGTGTTCATCAAAGAGACAGAGAGACAGTGAGAGGGAAAGTGAGAAATCACCCCCTGGGGGAATGGCCACACCACAGTCTCTTCTCTATTCTTCTCCTGGGATTTTTGGCATGCAAGCACATGGACTTAGTGTGAATTTCAAGCCACTGGATCCAGGACTTGAACCATGGTTAGCATTGTAGAAGTCCAGCACTTTGATCACCACGCCATATGCTGGCCCTTACTTGGGCGTTTTTTAATAATCTCAGTCTTCGATCCCACAGAATACCTACTAAATCAAAATCTCTAAGAAGGGGAGCTAGGAATCTGGATTTTTGGGAACTTCTGCCAAGATAATTCTGATGCTGCTATTTGGAGATCAGCATTGGAACCCCTGACATAGAATCTGTGAAGTGTTTTCTCTCTTAGCTTTATAATGGGCCTGGTCCATCACCAATCTTGCCCTCCTCCATCAAGACATTGCTAATCAACTTAATCACTTTCAAGACTACCGTTACAGCAGTTTAGAGTAGGTTTGACTGACAGTAACACAAAAATTCAAAATAGCAATCACTTAAACAAAGACATCTATTTCTCTCACGCTTAAAGACATATGTCATCTTCTAGACAACTAAAGGCAATCCTAGAACTCTGTTTCAGAGACCCTCCTGGGTCCTTCTGCCTTGTTGCTCTACCATCTCTAAACACACCAGAGGGCAGTGGTATCCAACTCATGGTCCAAGATGGCTGCCACTGACCCCCATCACGTCAGTGTTTCAGCCAACAGGAAGGAGAAAGAGGAGAAAGACTCTTCCAGATAGTCAACACATCTTACTTGCTAAATATTGAACAAGCAGAACAAGTCATTCTATGTTTACATTTATTGGGTAAAAGGAACAAAGCTACATGTAACCATATGTAGCTGCAAGGGAGGCTGGAGCATGCAGGCTGGATTCAGGTGGGCATGCACCCAGCTAGTTAAGAGGGGCAGAAAGTGAAGGAGAACAAGCAACAGCATCTGTTGTAGTCAATCAATTTGTTTCAGTTTTCTATTTTCTTTCCTCAAAAATGACTGCTTTACACTAGATTACATTTTTTTGACTCTGAATATCTTTAGTTTTGTTAGATTGTTTCCTTTAGGGTCCATCTAAAATTATGTACAGATGTCAGGCAGAGGCCTTTTCTCAGAAGTAATGCCGCTTCATGTTTCTGCTGCCGAAAACATTACCTTTAGAAAGTTTGAAAAATGCTAATGCTCAGATGTTCCAAGAACAAGTGTAGAAGTCTAGGCAGCTAACAACTAATTTCATCAAACCTGTTCAACTTTCTAATTAAAATTTGCTGGAGCAATATCCTTAAAAGTGAAAACCAAGAAGAAAAATAAATGTATTTGTCTAGTTCTACCCAACCTTTTTTCAAGAAAGTAAAAAGAAGGTGGTATGGTACATTTGAGAGATGGGCTGGAAGCAGAAGTCCAGTACAGGGTCCTGAAAAAGAGAAAACTACAGGGACCAGCAGTTAGCATAATGGCTATGTCGCTGGACTCCCACGTAGTCGACCATGGTTCATGTTCTGGACCCAGTGGCTTAAACTCACACCGGGCGTGTGTGCGTGCATGCCCAAGATCCCAAGATGAGAATGGAGGAGAAGGGATTGCGGTGTGGCCACCCCCCCCCAGGGGGGGGGCGGTGATTTCTCGCTTTCTATCTCTCTGTCTCTCTCTGTCTGTCTGGCGAGCGCACGCCACCGCCCCCTAAACAAAAGCCCCCCCAAAAAAAAAAAAAAAAAAAGAGAGAGAGAAAACTACAGTAAAGAGGGAACAGTGAAAGAATTGCTCTCAAAATCTCCACCACTTTCTGTGTGGAGAGCTTGCTTTACAAGGAGACAAGAAAATACAGGAGACATGAGGATTTGGGGGTGTTCATGATAAAACAATTACAAGCCCTAGTGATCTCTGACCTAGGACCCTCTGTCTCATCCTATTCTGATGTCATGTAAAAATCGACTTCCTGTGAAATTTTTCTCTTTGACACCAAAGTAAATTTTCAGTTGTGTTCAGAAGGCCCAAAGTATCAGATAGTTCCATTGTCAGGATTTCTAAGATTTTCGAAATACAGAAAAACCAATCCGACTTTGGAATTTCACTCCAACTTTTGAAATATACAATCTGTGGTGGGTTGGAGCCTACCATTAGACCTCTACCTTGTTGTCTGCCTTGCAGCAAGTCCCTTGGTTTGATATTTAAGAAGAAAGGAGTCTCCTGAGGGTGTGCAATTATGAATCTAGAGATAGCCATCGGGATAGAGCCAGTCTGGAATCACGCAAGTTATTAATTGGCTTATGCCTCACCTTTTGTGCTTGTGCGACACCAGCTGTGAGAACTGCAGAGCTGGCTCCTGGGAACCAGACCAGGTGTGCCTGTCTTTTAAATCAGGGCCCATCTGGGTGGACAAACTGTTTTCAACAGCTTGATAACAGTATCATAATTTTCCCATCTTTAGTACACCCTGCAGAGGAGAGTTGTATGTATAAGGCAAAATATAAAACCCTGCAGATCCTTATTTTTTATCTTCCAAATTAATGCAGGGATCCTTTTTGTCTAAATTCAATGAAGCCATACTTGTGTCACTACAGGAGGCCATGCAATGACTCACAGAGTATTTCCAGATATTTAGGACATCCATGGTAGGCCTATTGGAAAGGGAGTGGAACTGGGAAGACCAAAGCAGAGAGAAGTCCACTTCTGGGGAACTGGTAAATTGCTGCCCACGAGGTACGCTTTTCTGGGCAGTAAAGCGTGGATCCTGATCTTCACAATGCCAAGCTTTACCCACTCTTATAGCATGCTCAGTTGAGACAAATTCATAAAGAAGAAATTTTATTTCATTAGATGTGTTTTTAATATTTTGATTCAACTTTACTTATCTATTTATTTTTTTTTTTGAGAGATTTTCGCTGTAGGGCGCGTGCGCTCACCAGACAGACAGAGAGAGACATAGATACAGAAAGCGAGAAATCACCCCCCGGGGGGATGGTCACACCGCAATCCCTTCTCCTCCATTCTCCTCTCGGGATCTTGGGCACGCACGCACATGCGCCCGGCGTGAGTTTTAAGCCACTGGGTCCGGGACACGAACCGCGGTCGACTACATGGGAGTCCAGCGACATAGCCATTATGCTAACTGCTGGTTCCCCTCTATTTCATTTATTTTAATTTGACCAGAGAGAGAGAGGAAAGTGAGAAAGCAAGCCACCAGGTTTGGGACTCAAACCATGGTTGGCCATCAGGGAGTCCAGTACCCTTAATCACCACGCCACCTGCTGGCCCATCATTAGATGTATTCTAAACCTACCAAAATGCATGGATCATTTTGTCTTCCACCAAGGAGAAGATTGCAGTGGAGACCTCTCAGACAACAGCAGAAGTGACTTCTTGGTAGCTCCTTAAGGAACATCCAATAAATCACATAAATCACTTAGCACAGTGCCTAACACATAATAGGTTCTTGATAAATTTTGACAGCTATAACAGAATAGCAGCAGCAACATAATAGAGACCTGTCTAGCTGGAGAGAGAAATGAGAGAGGAACGTGCTTCCTTCCACTGTCATCTTTCATAGGGTTACTGATTTTCTCCTTAAAAATACAAGCACGATCCTACTTCCTTCCAGGAAGTCTTCTGCCTACTCGTGATCAGGTGCTGTCCAAACTCCTTGGCTGGGCTTCAGTCTCCTTCTCTTGCTCCAGCTCTTACCTGTCCAGTTACCCATCTCTCTCCACTCTTCCTGCCCAGGGCTCCCATCCTCTCCCAAGCACATCTTGCTCTGATACACGTCATCATGTTTAGTCTATTCCTCTTCCAGAGAGTCCTTACCTGCTACTCCTACTTATTCCTGACCCAGTTAAATGCTGCCTCCTCCGAGTTCTTTCCAGTTTTTTAGGCAAAGTTAGTCAACCCCAGTCTAAATACCCTCTGTGCTTTAGTTGTACTTCAGGTGTCTCACTAACTATTCCATGTTGTAATTTGTGGATTCACATCTGTTTTCTCTGCATAAGTCTATAAGCATCCAGAAGAAATCATATCATATCCATCAGACTTGACCTGTGGCCAAAAGATTAAGTGAGTACTTGAGAATACTAGTAATTAAACTTTTTTTTTCTTTTTTTAGAGAGAGATTTTTTGCTATGGGACATGTATACTCACTAGAGAGACAGAGAGACAGAAAGCAAGAAATCACCCCCCCCTCCCAAGGGGGAGTGGCCACACTGCAATCCCTTTTCCTCCATTCTCCTCTCAGAATCTTGGGCATACATGCACAAGCGCCTGACATAAGTTTCAAATCTGTGCCTGGGACTTGAACCACAGTTGGACATATGGAAGTCCAGTGACAAAACCATTTCACCATCTGCTGGCCCCGTAATTAAACATTTTAAGGTAGTATTCTCAGTTGACACTCTCATCCAGTGGAGTTTCTTTCTATCTGCTTCTTCTAGGTGATATAACATACAAGAGAGGAGAAGAAAGTATTCATGTGGAGAGGGCTGAATATTTCAGAGCCTCAACAAGTTAACCCTGATATCTGGGAGGTGAAAAATGATACTGAAGTTAAGAGGGGATCACGGGTGATTAACCAGAAAGCCTGTGAGAAAACAGCCATCTGTGGTTTCAAAAGATTCTGGCTCTTTGGCAAGTGACATAAGTGAAAGTTGATACTATATGGACCTTGAAAAGCAAATTTCATATATGAGGGCTCCATAGGCAGCTAATTGGTTGAAATACAGCTTCAAGAAGGAACAGTCACCTCCTTAGACTGACCCGTGGTCGTCACTGATGACATTTCTGGGCCTGCACCATCCACCTGAACGAGCCTACTTACTACGGGGTCTTCCACACAGTATAAACTGGTGGCTGAGTGAGCTTAGCAGTCCGACTACCCTGGTTTCAATCCTTTCTCAGTCACTTACCAGCTCTGCATCTTTGGGAAAGTTATTAGGTCATACGGAAAATCACGA
Organism: Tupaia belangeri chinensis; assembly: GCF_000334495.1. Classification (NCBI taxonomy): domain Eukaryota; kingdom Metazoa; phylum Chordata; class Mammalia; order Scandentia; family Tupaiidae; genus Tupaia; species Tupaia belangeri. The sequence continues at coordinate 7,939,438 of NW_006159754.1, read as the reverse complement.
CATATTTTTCTCTGTTTCTCTGCACAAAAATATGCCATGACTTTCCTGACAACCCGATACATTACCTCTCTTGACTCAGTTTCCTTATCTGTAAAGTAGGAATAGGAATATTATTCATCTCATAGACTTGTTATAAGAATTTAATGAATTGGGGACCAGCAGTTGGCGTAATGGTTATGTCGCTGGACTCCCATATAGTCGACTGTGGTTCGAGTCCCAGACCCAGTGGCTTAAACTCACGCCAGGCACATGTGCATGCGTGCCCAAGATCCCGAGAGCAGAATGGAGGAGAAGGGATTGTAGCTTTCTATCTCTCTGTCTCTCTCTATATTTCTGGCATTTCTGGCGAGCAAACACACCCTATAACAAAACAAACAAACAAACAAACAAACAAAAAACACCTCTCCAAAAAAAGAAAAAGAAAAGAGTTTAATGAATTGAACCATAGGCACTGTATTTAGCAAACTTTCAACAAATGTCAGCACTTATTACTTTACTCCCTGTCAACCAAGTCTTTCTCGTTGCATTTATCTGTATACAGGCTGAAACTTGAACCTAACAGAGGAAATTAGGGATGACAGCCATGAGGTAAACGGCTTGGCTTGCTCCTGCTTCTCCAAGAAAAGTGACTGAATGGATGTGTCTATGTAGGATGAGTCAAAATAAGGACCGAGTTAGAACGAGGCGCTCTAGGCCAATACAGGGCATCGTTAAAGGTGGAAGCAGAGCTAGAGATTCCTGTCTTCTGTTTAGGGCAGTAACTGGTGCCTGTAGATTTCGCTCCTCAGGGGGGAATTGTTTCTGCTTTATATGATGTTGCAGACCATCATTCTTGGGAAAAATAAGTAGCAGCAACAATAAAACCCCCTTTCGGGAAATGTTCTCATTTAAAATAAGCCTTCTTTTCCTGGGATACTGGAAGTACCTTGCTTTCTATAAAGGGCAGGTGGTCCCCACCTATAAAAACAACTCAAATAAGTTTGCAGCATTTGTGTAACGCTCGTTAACCAAATCTGAAGTAGTCTAAATTAAACCCTACCCAAGTTGGCATTTCTTGTCTGTCCATGGAGGACTGAAACAATGTTTGTTTTCATTTCCAAGAGGGTTTTTTTTTTTCCCAGTCCTCATCATATTCTCTTAGCTATGCACATGGTCTCGGCCTGCTCATGAGGGTGCTTCAGTCAGTAATTACAGCCTTTTCCTAACAAGGGTCATGTGGGAAAGAGGCTGCTTTAGGAATGGTTTTGATTTATTTTTTGGAGACGCTGACTTGAATTCATGTGGTCCGTCCATGTACGTAAGTCTCACATGAATGAACGGAAACCATTTTAGTTTCATAGTCAAACCCTCCTTGGGACCCCGTCTCATTAGAAGGTGCACAGCAGTAGGCAGCGTTACCCCATTGCCAGGTCGTGTGCTCCTGCCAGACCTACGAGGCAGCGGACCCCGGGGAGGCAGAGCTGGGGTGCTTTCAAATTTCAAATGCTTGTACAGATCATCTCACAGCAGGGGGAGGATGCTATGGCCGCTTGTTTTTCCTTAGCTGGAGACCCACGGGCTGCACCTGTGCAGAATCAAATGGCATGCCCCTGAGTGCAGCCACTGCCACGCGGGTGTTAAATCCTGTGCCCTCTGCCTTGTTTTTCTAACTGGCTCCGATACGCTGGCCAAGCACCAGGCGTGTTTATTACATCCTCTCTGGGCTCAGAGTCATGGACACATTTCAAGTTATGGAGTGACACACATCTTGCCCAGGTCGCATTTCTGTGACATCCGGCAGGCCTACAAAAACACTTTCAGGAGGAAAAGGAAAAGAATGACAAAGACAACTGAGAATGCCATGGAGGGCCTCATCCTGACTGCTGAAAAACATCCTGGAAAATCGCAGCTGGGGGAGGACTTGGACCTTTAACTTGCAAATCAAGACTGAAGGATCTTCCACTTAAAACCAGTTTTCCAGTTTTCCTAAGGATGAGTAATTTAGTCAAAACTTCGGATCGATGCCTTTGGGGATTCATGTTTTCAAACCTTGGTTGGTGCCCGGCTGATGCTACTGAATGCGACAAAATGGTCATAAACTGGGGAAGATTTTTTTTCCAAATGAAAATAACTGATAACTTTTTCTGTACGTTATAAAGGTTATATACTAGCTGTGAATGATACTGATATGAACATCTTATACAGTGCAAAAGAAAATAAAAACAAAGTTTGAATACGTACAAAATATACTTTGAAACAGGAGCGCTGAAAATCTATAGCTTACCTCCTTCCAAGGCATAGGGCTGAGGTGCTGGTTCTCTCTGGGTGCGGGTGACAGGGATGCTGAGAGGAGGAGGACGTGCTCCCTGTCCCAGGGCAGCTCACAGTGCATGCAGGCAGAAGAGGTACAAACAGGTGACTAGAATATGACTTGGTTCTTCCTATTGATGAATTTTTTTTGCGGGGGGAGAGGTTCTTGCTATAGGGTACATGCGCTGGCAAGAAAGACAGAGAGAGACAGAGAGACAGAAAGCGAGAAATCACCCCCAGGGGGGATGGCCATGCCACAATCCCTTCTCCTCCATTCTCCTCTTAGGATCTTGGGCACACATGCCATCGCGTCTGGGACTCGAACTGTGGTTGACTACGTGAGAGTCCAGCAACATAGCCATTATGTCAACTGCTGATCCCCCTATTGATGAATTTTGAACTGAACCAAGAAAAAAAGAACTAACCCTACATGAGGGTATTTGGCAGAAGTGTTATTTATTATGTCTATAGTTTGATAGTTGTATTGGGGAAGAGAAGGACCGTATCCATAGGGATGTCACTTTGCATACAATGGCAATCAGTTAGGAAAAGACCTGGAATCTTCTGGAAACCACGAAGAGATTCAAGTACCTGCAGCATGGGATAAATCACGGAGGGGAGGGAGTGAAGCTGGACGCTAGACCGGGGAGGATCCTGAAAACTCCTCATTGATAGCAGACTGTTCCTCTTCTACCTTCTCTCCTTGGACTGATTCACCACATTGCCCCGGTGATCTTGAATACTCTGTTTCCCTTCCTAATGCAGAGAGTAATGTCATTCTGTGTACCACAGAGTTCCTACAAACTACAGAGCCAGTAAAAGGACAAACAGTCCCCACACATTGTTACAAATAAAGGTTAGTAAATACTGGTTACAAGAGTTCCATGTTGCATCAATTGTCAGCAATGTCTTGTAATTATCACCATAACTGGGCCCATTGAGTAAATCCACAAAGTTTCTCGGTTCCTCTGTGAGCCCAGACAGCTTGGCTGTCTCAGGATCCTGCAAAAGCATGTAGAAAGGGTGTCTATCTGAACGGTGTCCCCTTGGCATAAAAACCCCCCAAATTTGCAGCCTGGTCCCCACCAATGTAGTCTTCCTCATTGCAGAGAACCGTCGGATTTCCATACATTGGTGTCTGTGAGAGAAATAGGCCAAGAAAGAAAGCAAGCTGCCACCTCAGAAGTGAATGAATCCTGGATTCACTGGAAATGACAACTGGGCATTGGCAGCAGGTGAAGAGGGCAAAATACTTGCTAGTTCCAGTTCAAATCTAGCAGACCTTGTCGGGCTCATAGCTCTCAGACCTAACTCACTTCAGTAAGAGCCAGCATCTGCGTTTCCTTGACTTTCCCCCAACTCCACCAGCCATCCCATCATACATGGCAGGACACGTATGTGAGGAATCCATGCTCCTTCCCTTCCCTCCCAGCAGTCCTCAAGCAATGATAGGAGTGGGTGTATGAATTCCTCAACTCCTTCAACCCTCAAGCAAGATCAACTTCCCTCAAAATTTTCCAGGCTACTTTCTAAGCTCCTTCCCTTCTCTTTCTCACTCTTCTACTCCCCTGCTGGTTTTCTACGGTTTTCAGAGAAAACTATGTGCAGTAAATCGTCTCAGTATCTGTCTGTTTTGGGGGAGCCCACTCCAAAATAAAGTCATTTCTATTGTCTTCCCAGGACATCATGATCCGCCTTGCTCTGAGCATTCGAGCCATGTTTCTGTAAGAGTTTAGAATCTGATTTTCTTCCAGTTGTGTTTGCTTTCCATTCATGCAGTGTAAGAACATATACACTTCCGACCCCCTCTAAGCACTCTGAGGGAAAGAAAGACATCATATGCTTCATCATGCCCTTGGCACTACTCAACCAAGATA
>NW_006159754.1:7922762-7935241 GCF_000334495.1 Tupaia belangeri chinensis | reverse complement strand
CCTGCTGGCTGTTACATAAGGGTTGGGACTTGACTGAAGATCAGTGTCTTGTACAAGCAGCTGGCATCTGATCACAAGACAGGTTGTGTTTGAGATGGGCCAGGAAACCAATAGACCTTGGGTGGCAGTAACAGGTTATGGCTATTAGATTTCAGAATCTGTCAATCTGCATCCCGTGTAACATTCAAAGTAGTCCCCAGATCAGCAGCATTGGGAGTCACCCAGACCCTGAATCAGAATCCACATTTTAACAAGATCCCCAGGTGATAGGCATGCACATGAAGTATAGGAAGCACTGCTCCTTAGGATCCAGCCAGGCAAGGTATATCTGCTATGGAACACCCTTGGGGTCGGTACATGCCCATGTATATACATGCATTCATAGAAGTTTACAGACATACACACATGCACACACATAGCCATAGTTCCGTAGCTTTCTTTGCAAGAGTGATTTTTTTTTTCCTATAGAAGCAATTAATGACCTTCAAAAATGATCATCTTTGGGGGGACCAGCAGGTGATGTGGTGGTTAGGGTGCTGGACTCCCACATGACCGACTGTGGATTGAGTCCCAGAACTGATGACTTGCTTCCTCACTTTTCCTCTCTCTCTTGTCTGCTTTTCTCTAGTGAGTGTATGCACTTTCTAGTAAATTAAAATAATAATAAATAAATAATTTTTTTAAGTTACAAGAAACTATCAACTCTGGCAATGTTAGAGTTAACAGTGCTGTGATTTGGACAATGGTTTGTCCTCCAAAGTGTCATGTTCTGGAAGCTCCATCCTCAGTGTAATGACATTGGAGATGATGAGACCTTTAAGAAAAAGACCTAGCTTCAATGTAGGTGGGCACCTTGTCAGACAAAGTTGGCATATGAGTCAGTGAACTAAAAGGAAGACCCATCTTAAATATGGGCAGACACCATGCAATCAGCTGGGGAAATGGGGTGGGGGTGGAAAAGTCTATTTCCTCTTTATCTTCCTCCTCACACACCTATGGTCCTGCTTGCTTCTCTTGGTGATGATGTAATGTACCACCCAAGGCCAACTGTATGCCTGCCACAGGTCACTGGACTTCCTAGGCTCCAGAACTGTGAGTCAAATAAACCATTACTTGTTGTGAACCACCCAGTCCCAGGTGTTTCTGTTTAGCAACACAAAAATAGACTAATACAAACAGGAACCTGGGGACCATCACCTATTCTTTTTTTTTTTTTTGGAGAGGTTTTCGCTATAGGGCGTGTGTGCTCGCCAGACAGACAGAGAGAGACATAGAGATGGAAAGCGAGAAATCACCCCCCAGAGGGGATGGTCACGCCGCAATCCCTTCTCCTCCATTCTACTCTCGGGATCTTGGGCACACACACACACGTACCCGGCGTGAGTTTTAAGCCACCGGGTCCGGGACACGAACCGCAGTCGACTACTTGGGAGTCCAGTGACATAGCCATTATGCTAACTGCTGGTTCCCACCATCACCTATTCTTTATGATATAGTTTATGAATGCTCTTCACTTATCTGCTGTGCATGAGGCACTGTAGGGAGTAAAAGCGGAATATGATTCAAGCACCATGCTGTTGAGAGGGGCTTTGTTTTTCATTTTAAAAGAATTATTTGTTTAACTTTACTCATAACAATTATTTTTTTAATTTGCTATATGGCACATGCACTCACTGGAGAGAGAAAGGAAGAGAAAGTGAGAAAGCAAGCTTCTAGGTCCGAGGCTTGAACCACAGTCGACCATATGGGTATCCAATGCCTTAACCACCACACACCTGCTGGTTCCTAGGGGTGCTGTGTTTTATGTACTTACAAACAATCCTTCACTGGGCAACAATTGTGATGGATTGATGCTTCCTGTATATTTCTGAATTCTAACATTCTTAGAATTCTTCATACCATCTCCACTCCCATATAATTCGGGAGCTTGGGGACCAGCAGATCGTGAGATGGTTGAGTCACGGGACTCCCACATAGTTGACCACACCTGGAGTCCCAGACATGGCATGTTAAAAAACTCACACTGGGCACCTGTGCATGCATGCCCAAAATCCCAAAAGGAGAATGGAGGAGAAGGAATTGCAGCGTGGCCATTCTCCCTGGAGGATGACTCTTGCTTTCTGTCTTCCTGTCTCTCTCTGTCTCTCTGGTGCGTGCACACACACTATGGCAAACTATTTCTCTTAAAACAAACAAACAAAAATAAGAGCATATTCCTAATTAATGGTTTCAGAGGGGATGTATACACGATTTTGTATGTATCTATTACTTGATTTTTTTTACTTTAATTTTTTAATGTCATTCGATGTATTATCATCTGGAAGCATTTCTAAATCTCCATGTAAGATTTGATGCAGAAATGGTATCACCATAGTACAAAGTTTCATTACAATCGTATTCTTCTTTTTCTTAGAGAGATTTTTTGCTATAGGGTGCAAGTGCTCGCTGGAGAGACAGAGAGAGACAAAAAGCGAGAAGTCACTCCCCAGGGGGGATGGCCACACCACGATCTCTTCTCCTCCATTCTGCTCTTAGGTTCTTGCACACACATGCACACATGCCTGGTGTAAGTTTAAGCCACCGGGTCCGGGACTTAAATCGCAGCCGACTATGTGGGAGTCCAGTGACATAATCATTATGCTATCTAATGGTCCCTACTTAAGAAATATGAAGAGAGCACTTGAAAGTAGGTTACAAATTCATGACTATATTGTTTTGACTGATATTCATTATTTATCAAAATTCTTAAGCCTGAATTTAGTTTGTAGTAAGTAGTGTTTGGAAACTTAGTACTGTTCCCCATGGTGTAAACTAAAGCCCTCTAGGAAAAGATAGAGCTGACAGTTAACTTGTTGATAATGGACTGGCACCAAAATATTCACACCTTACACTTTGTAGAATTAATTAGAAATTTTTTAATTATCTAAAAAATTACACTGAGGAGGATAGCTTGACATCAGTTTATTTCTGGTCAAGTCATAAACCTAAAGTAAATGAAGAAGCAATTGTTGCTACTTAAGATAATAAATTTGACATGAATGGAAACTAAATGTTCTCGGAACGCTGGATGAGTAAGTGGAAGGGGGTGTGGGCCCACGATCTTCCCTCAGTGCTCTGTAACTCCAGGGTAAGTTCAGATCTCCAGCAATTCACTCCGGAAAGGGGAAAATAAACTTTTCCAATTGTCTCACACCATTGACGTCTTTATTCACTAAGTGTGATTGATTTTAGAAATGCCTGGATTAGACTAAGTTCTACCCCTGTAATGCTCTGGCTTTTCCTTCTATGGTTGTCCCATCAACAAACTGGTAGGTGGGAGTGTCAACCCCTCGCACAGTCAAAAAGCCACAGAGAACTTTTGTTGTTGTTGTTGGAGAGATTTTCACTGTAGGCCGGGTGCGCTCGCCAGACAGACAGAGAGAGACATAGAGACAGAAAGCGAGAAATCACCCCCCTGGGGGGATGGTCACGCCGCAATCCCTTCTCCTCCATTCTCCTCTCGGGATCTTGGGCATGCACGCACACGCGCCCGGCGTGAGTTTCAAGCCACCGGGTCCGGGATGCGAACCGTGGTCGACTACGTGGGAGTCCAGCGACATAGCCATTACGCTAACTGCTGGTTCCCTAAGCCACATATAACTTTTGACTCCCCTAAAACTTAATTATTAATAGCCTACTATTCACTGGAAGCCTTATCAATAGTATAAACAGCTGATTAACACATGTTTTGTGTATCATATGTATTCTGTACTGTATTTTTACAGTAAAGTAAGCTAGAGAAAAATATATTTTTAAGACAATCGTAAGGAAGAAAAATATAGCATTTATTGTAAAAGTACTCCATGTTTAAGTGAACCCACATAGTTCAAGCCTGTGCTGTTTAAGGGTTAACAGGACTGTTTCCTGGTGTAGAAGGAAAACTTCCTTTAGCTATAGGCAGCTGTAATCACGGTCCCTCTCATTCCAATCTTCCTCTCCTCACCCAGATGCTTCCAGAGCCCACCTGCCCTGTAACAGCTGCACATCCCTAAAGACCTGTGTGGCCGTTGTTTTGGTTCATTTCATGCTGCTATAACAAAAATACCTGGGACTGGGTAATTGATAATGAACATAGATTTGTTGGTTCATGGTCTAGGGGCTAGGAAGCCCAAGATCAAAGCTAACATCTGGCGAGCATCTTCTTAATACATCATACCATTGTGGAAGGGCAAAGAGAGGGCAAGGAGAGAGAGAAAGGGCCCAATTTGTCATTTTATAAGGAACCCACTCCCAAGATAAGAAATCCACTCCTGCAATAACAACTTTAATCAATTTCTGAAGGCAGAGCTCTCATGACCTGATCACCTCTCATAGCCCCTACTCCTTTTCTTTTTTTAATATCCTGTTCCCATTCTCGCTTGCTCTTTTTTTATTTATTTATTTTTTTCTGAGAGAGATTTTTGCTGGAGGGTGCATGCGCTTGTTGAAGAGATAGACAGAAACAGGGAGAAATCACCTCCCAGGGAGGATGGCCACACTGCAATCCCTTCTCCTCCATTCTCCTCTTCGGATCTTGGGCACACGCGCAAATGCGCCTGGCTTGAGTTTAAGCCACTGGGTCCGGGACTCAAACCACAGTTGACTACATGGGAGTCCAGCCACATAGCCATTACCCCAACTGCTGGTCCCATCACAGCCCTACTCTTAATACTGTTACAGTGATTCCATTTTACGATGAGTTTGGAAGGGGAAAACATTCAAACCGTAGCAGCTGCTAACTCCATCTCCTTCCTAACAAGGAATAGAAATTAAACTGGAGAGGATACAGAGATGATAGGGGCACTGGTAAAAATTACAGGTGTTTTCTGAAGAAAATAGTCTACTTCCCTCTATCACAGGATGTGAGGATGATCCCAAAGGCAAGATGAGTGAGTTTCAGTATCCCATACAGTGGATATAACAGAGATGATAGATACAAGGGGGTGATTCTCCTGTATTTCTACTGAGAAATGGCAGGATTAAAACATGGATCTACCCAAGATCTTAATGCAACCCTGTCTAAATAGTCTAAACTGTTTTATTCTATTTCTGTGGTTTATGTAAAGGTGAACTCACAAATTAGTGGAAGGCAATTTGAAAAGTAATTGTTTTCTCCAGGGAAACATACTCCAAATTTTTTCTTTCTTTTTTTATTTTTGAAGAGGTTTTTGCTATAAGGTGCGTGTGCTTGCCAGAAAGAGAGAGACAGAGACAGGAAGCGAGAAATCATCCCCCAGGAGGGATGGCCACACCACAATCCCTTCTCCATTCTCTTCTCGGGATCGTGAGCATGCATACACATGAACCCAGCATGAATTTAAGCCACCGGGTCCAGGACTCAAACCACAGTCGACTACATGGGAGTCCAGCGACATAGCCATTACGCCAACTGCTGGTCCCCAAACTTTTTAATTTTATTCTATTTATTTCTTCCATGCATGAGAAAGACAGAGAGGCCATACCCTTAACAGGGTCTTGACGCTGCAATCTACCCTTAGCTTCAGCCAGCCCCAGATTATGGACATGCCTGTGTGAAAACTCAGGAGGTCTCCAGACACAAACATGGAACCATGGCATGTGGGTCAGTCCTGCAGTGTCATGTTATTACCACTGCATCATCTTCCAGCTCCTTCAACTTTTGCTTTTGACAGCATCCTAGTCAGGGTCACCTTGACAAGCTCACCCTATTAGCTGCAATTTACTTCCACTTATTTGTTTATTCATGTGTTTATTCACTGCTTACTTCCAGGAAACAGTTAACAGCAGTTCACAATGAATACATGCTATGACACACACACAAAAATTAAATTGACCCAAGGCAAAGTCTAGAAACTAAAAAAGGAATGTTAGAAGAATTGATAGGTAAGGTACCAGAAAAATTATAACAAACTTTCCTAGCTAAGGAAATCACCAATTCAAAACAAAGTGTATATTTTTGCAAAATGTTATGTTTCCATTTTATTCTTTTTATAAGTAATGAAATAACACCCAAATCTTTCTATCTATCTTATATTTGGGGAGTTAAATCTTCACTATCATAAATAATTTTGCTTTGAAAATAAGTAGGTGTTGGGGCCAGCAGGTGGCGAGGTGGTTAAAGGCACTGAATTCATGCATGACTGACTGCAGTTCAAGTCCTGGACCTGGCAACTTGCTTTTTTTCTTTCCCTTTCTCTCTCTTCCTGTCTCTCTCTACACACATATATATATAATTAAATAAATAAATAATTTTTTCTTAAAAAATAAAATAAGTAGGTGCATGGGACCAGCAGTTAGCATAATGGCTATGTCACTGGACTCCCATGTAGTCAACCAAGGTTCGAGTCCCAGTCAGACCTGGTGGCTTAAACTCATGCCAGGTGCGTGTGAGTGCGTGCCCAAGATCCCGAGAGGAGAATGGAGGAGAAGGGATTGCAGCGTGGCCATCCCCCCTGGGGGGTGATTTCTCGCTTTCTGTCTCTCTGTCTCTGTCTGGTGAGCACACGCACCCTATAGCAAAAAAAAAAAAAATAAAAAATAAGAAACCTCTCCAAAAAAATAAAATAAAATAAAATAAAAAGTAGATGCCAAGAAAGATAGGTACTTTGTAATAAGTAAGTTATAGAAAGTCTAACTGTAGCTAAGGTATAGTTCAACCTAGTCAAATCTTACCATATTATTAACTGTTTCTGATGACCAAAAACACATAGATTTTCTCCCTGGCAAGAAGTTTCAAATACAGCCCTCTTTTTTTTTTTTCTGTTTCTTTTTCACTTTCTTTTTTCTTTCCCTCCCTCACTTTCTCTCTCTTTATTTCAGCTTTTCTTTCTTCTTCTCCTTTCTCTTCTTTCATTTCTTTCTGGATTCATAGTAAGCATCTTTCTTCAAAATGGTTTCTATGATCAGTCCAAAAGGCCAATGGTTACTTTTTTCTCTCACTCAGTAATTACAGAATATTTCCTAAACAGATATTGACTATTAAAGATGGGCTGCTTCTTTGAGTTAACTAGAAATTTTTCAATGCTAATGTCCTAAAAGGCCTTTCAGAAAGTTTGTTTAGTTGAAGCAAAGGAAATAGCAGGACTATTGTTCAGGATAATCAATGAGAAGTCATTTACATGAGGGGACCATGGAATGGTGAGAAGAAACTCCCAGCTTTGCACAGTGTAATTCATTCTGGGTCCCTTGAGCCCACACAAAAGATTTACCTTTGAGAGGGGAAGTTCCCAAGCCCCCAGTTTTCAGAGACTACATCTGAGCTATAGAATACCCTAAGTCTTTTATCAATCCACAAAATAACACTACATTCCATGCTCAAATTAGGTGACCTTCTACGAGCTTTAAGGTCTGTACGTATGTTGGGGTCAATGCTATCAAAAGATGCTGAAAAATAAACTCTCAGCACCAATAGAGGGATTTAAGATTTTAAACACAAACATGGCCACACTGAGTGTTATTTGGGGAAAAATAATTTATGTTGAAAATGTATTTGACACAGAACATGTCCAATTTTCTACCCTTTAGAAAAATCAATCAAACTAAGGACTTAATTTATTTGGTTGCATTATTGTCTCGAATAGCAGGGGCAGGAGGTTAAGTCACTTCTACACTTTGATTTCTAGATTAAATCCTAAATCCATTTCAATCAGATTTTTAAGCAAGACATAGTAAATTCAACACTTAAAGAAACCTAAGCCATAAGTGCTTTATAAATACAAAAATTATATATTTTTTTTCCTACAAGAGTAAGGTTTACTTTATCATTCTGAGCCAAAAGCATGGAGCTGAACTGAGTCCAATTCACCCTTAATTTTTGCCATGTTACAAAATTTAAAGTCTGTACAAAGCGAAGGATACATCTGTTTTCATCAGCTGTTTTTTGACTTTTATTACTGGGATTTATTTTTGAAAACTGTTTTGCCTACATAACATTGTTTTATTAAGCATGCTTTATTACTCTCCAGTGCACCCACAGAAGCTATGTGTTCCTGAAATCATGCAAACTTAATCAAAAATAATAAAGAAAGAATCTTATTCTCTTCAGAATTGACTAAAGGATTATTTAGCATAATGTAAATATGTTTCAATTCTAATAGAGTTTTCATTTATTGATGAGTAAAAAATATATTCAGTTACCCAAAGTTGGTATATTTAAAAAAAGAGACATGATGACAGGATAAAAGATAAAATGGAACAATATGACTTTTGAAATGCTATATTAAAAATTAGCTCCAAGTTGCAGGTTTATTTATTTAAGGGAGATATTAACAAGAGATATTATTTATTCTCTTCTTGACTCCACAAAACAGGATTTCAGGCAACTTGCTCTCTTAAGACAAACAGAAAAAGTTGGTCCTCCTATTCCAGAATTTCACACATCCCAAGTATTGGAGTAGAAGAGAAGGCACCATGAGGATTGAGTCTGAGAATTGGGTTAGAAGAATTAGAGTAGAAGGAGAATTGGGGTAGAAATTGAGTCTGAAGTTAGAAATTTCACTATCATTATGGAAAAAACTCTTATGGAATAAATACACCCCCAAGCAGTTAAGCACTCTCACCGGCTTCTGAGGGCTCCTAAAAAGAAAAGCCTGGGATCATCCTGTCAAGGTTCTATTAAGAAAGCATGAACAATAAGTTCATTAGCTTTGCTTTTTTTATAAAAAAAAAATGAAAAAAAAATTTTTTTTCTTTTTTTTTTTTTTTTTTTTTTTTTTTTTAGTTTTGTTATAGAGCATGTGTAATTACTGGAAAGAGATAGACTGAGAGATAGAAAGCAAGAAAACACTCCCCAGGGGGATGACCATTCTGCAATCCCTTCTCTGTTCTTATTTTGGGATTTGGGGCATGCAGACACACACGCTGGGCATGTGGTTCAAGACAGCATGTCTGGAGCTCAAACTGTGCAGTTGCCCATGTTTCTAATGGTCCTTGCAAGACACTTTGAAGAGTTGCACTGCAAAGAAAGGTGATGTTTAAATCAAGAATAACAAATACCCAGGAAATAAAATATTTTTATTCAGGCAACCAAATGTATTATTTTCTAATACTTTTTTAAAAAACTGGCAAAGGCAAGGGAGGTTAAAAATGTGAATCAACATGTCAAATTCAAGTTTTTTAAATCAGCAAATTCTCAAATTTTCAGAGATTTAGGACTCTATGTGAACCAGTGGTGTTCAGCCCTAGTTGCACATTAGAATCATTTGAGAAGTTTAAAAATCTTTTTGGTCTGGGAACTAGCAGATGGCGTAATGGTAGCTGGAGTCCCACATATTCGACTGTATTTCAAGTCTCTGACCCAGCAGCCTCAAACTCACGCCAGGCACATGTGCGTGCATGCCCAAAATCCTGAGAAGAGAATAGAGGAGAATAGACTGTGGCATGGCCATCCTCCCGAGGGGTGATTTCTCACTTCCTGTCTCTCTGTCTCTGTCTTTCTGGCTAATGCATGTACCTTATAACAAAAATCTCTCCCCCAAAAAATATTCTTCTATCTGGACCTCACCCATTTCGATGAAATTAAATAGGAATTGGGGATGGGGCATTTACTGGACATTAGAATTGTTCCAATATCTTCTCAGGTGATTTTAATATGAGCCAAAGGCCACTTATGAGGAGGAGAGTATTGAGACAGTGTCTTGGGATGCCTGTAGGTTCAAGAGAGAAGAATGCTGTAATCAACTGGTGATGCCTGCTGTGGGAGCAGGAAAGAAAGGAGGTTGCAGCATACAGGGCTGCACTAAATGGTCTTTATAAGTCTTGGAATTTAAATTCTAAAATCAGGCAGATCTTGAGTCTATCTTGACTCTGCCACTTATGACTATATTTCCTGTGAAACTATTAATGGCATTGCCCCTCTTGACATAGGAGCCTCTTCTAGATCCATTTGGCAAGGTCCTTGTGAGGATTAAGTGAAGAAGCATAGGTCAAGAACCTGACCCACAGTGGACTCTTAGTAAAGAGAAGCTATCATTATTATAACCAGGTCTTCATGTTTTCATTTTTGGCCATTTTCTCACTTGCCTTCTATTGATATTATCTTGACAAATGATAACAGAGGAGCTTTGCCAGATAGGAGTAGCAGCACCTAAAAAAACAGAAGATAGCACTGATAGAATGAACAGTATGGCAATTTTGCAAACATATGATCTAGTTCAGGACCAGCAAATTTCTGCCCCTGGGCCACATCTAGCCACACCCATTCATTTACTTACCCTCTGAAGCTGTTTTCCCACAACAGAGACCATATGGCCCACAGAGCTGAAAACAGAAAAAGTCTGCCAACTCTTCATTCTAGTGCATGCATTTTTCAGTGTGGTCCATAGACCCCAAGATGCTTTCAGAGGATGCGTGAGGTCAAAGCTGCTTTCCCAGTATTCCTAAGGTATCATTTACTAGCTTTGCTGTGCTGACATTTGCACTGGTAGAGCAATTAATCATGGGCAAAACCACTAATGCCTCAGCACAACTCGGCAGTGGCACCAAAGTGTACTCAGTTGTATTCTTCATCACCACCCATCTGCAGGACAGGGGGAAAAGCCACTTTCAAATAACTCAGGGTTTCTCTTGGCATTATTGATGTTTAGGGCCAGATAATTCTTGGTTGTAGGGGGCTCTCCTGGACACTGGATGGAGTATGTCTAGCAACATTCCCGGCCTCCATCTGCTAGATCACTAATTCTTACCAAAGTTGTGACAACAAAAATGTCTTAGACATTCTCTAAATGTCCTCTGCCACTTTCCCACCCTGAGTACCGCTAATATATGACTTGATGAAGAACTAGAAATGATCAATTTTGTTACATTTTTACCTCAAGTGTGTATCCTTTCACTATTCTGTGTGGCTAAATGGGAAGTATGCATTGAGCGGTATTCCTGTTGCCCATTGAAATGCAGAAATACTGTGGTCCTCTTGAGAAAATAGACATACGTCATTGGCCTACTCGCTAAACTAACCTTTTTTTTTTTTTGATGTAATAAGATTTACTTGAAAGAATGACTGACAAACATTCTATGAGTATTCATTTTTGGCTATTTGGAAAATTCAATCCTGAAAATGAATGAAATGACCCTTTTGCTTCTAGCAACACCATTGTTACTCATATTTGTTGCCAGTGAACTTACAGGTGAAAATTAAAATTTTGGAAAATCGATCTGCCCCTGTAAACTTAGAGTTTCAATACTTCCAAGACTTTTCTGATAACATCAGAGATGATAATATTGAATGTAAGGTTTTTGACAGATGTAGTGAACTACATCAACCCCTGGAAAAAAAGCTCAACTCAATGAACCAGCATTTTGCCAAACAATCAGTGCTTAATACTCAAAAATTGCCCATGAAACATCTATTCAAAGTGCGATACAGACCAGTATGAAGGGTACAAAAGTTAATTAATGTTGCACATTGCAACTAACCTTTACGAAACTACTGCTTATTGAGTTTTGCTATACTATTCAAGAATATTAGCAATTATCAAGGCGATTTTGAAAATACACATCCTTTTTCTAACTACATAACTACATGAGACCTAATTTAACAGGTCAAATACAGAAGAATATATAAGAACCCAACTGTATTCACTGAGCAGTTCCTAAAGAGATTCGCAAAAATATAGAGGATGCCACTCTTCCCATTAATGTATTACATTAACAATACATGTTATTTTTCATTTAAATGTTATTGTCTACACTTTTTAGTTTTAATTTTTAATATGGTAAATATCAGTAGATATAATCCATGGGTCTTTGATAAGTTTTAAAAAGGTAAAAGTGTCCTAAAAGCAAATGTGTAATTGCTGGTCTATTTTTTTTCAAAATTATTTATTTAATTTTATTTATTATATTATTATTATTATTATTATTTTCTTCTTTTAAAAACTTTTTCTATAGGGCACAGGTACTCACCAGAGAGAAAGAGAGAGAGAGAGAGAAAGTAAGAACGCAAGCCACCAGGTCCAGGATTCAAACCTTAGTCAACCATGTGGGAGTCTAGTGCCTTAATCACCATGCCACCTGCTGACTCCTGCTGGTCTATTTTGTATTTATAGAGTATTGGTGATGTTTGTATAACCAAGTCAAAAGTAATTAAATGAAAGGTATTAAGTAACTCTAATGATGAATGAACTATAGAAGAAAGGAGTGGGAAAATATGAATGTGGGTGGGTTTTTGACAAGAGGGACTGGGGGCATAGCCAGTGATGGCACAGCTTCAGAGACAGAGAGGGCACATGTGACCTTGAGCAAGTTCATCTCTTCTATCTGCACTTCAGCTTCGCTTGTGTAAAATGGTAGTGATTATGGTATTTACCAAATAGCATTTTTTGGATGATCACACAAGCAAATACCTGAAAAGTACATACACAAAGCAGCCTTGGCACTTAGGCATAAGCACTCTCTGTGGGTCAGCTATTATTATGTCAGTAATAAATAATAAATTTAAGCCAGAAGGGATAAGGTCAGGCTCATAATGAAGGCATACAGGTGCT
>NW_006159754.1:7905917-7922731 GCF_000334495.1 Tupaia belangeri chinensis | reverse complement strand
TAACCTCACAGTGGGATGACGGAAAGCAAAATAAATGCAGTCACTGACCCCCAGAGCCAAAATATCATGGAGCTGGAAAAAAAAAATCAGAATCTCCTAACCCCCTTTTTGACCTAACATTGCACTTTTTAATCCAACATCACATCTGTTACCCCTGCGAGGTACTTGGACGTGTGCCAAGGTTTCCGAACACACCATGTGCGCTTGGCTTGGTTTCGCGTGTTCGTTCCAGAGCAGTTAGGATTTTTCTTATTCCTGCACTGTGATTAATTTTCCCTTCAGTTCAGTTTGGCTGACAGAAGATCATTCAGAATTCTGTTGATCTCAGCAAGTAACTGCTCAGTCACCTACACCTTCAGGAACATGTGCATTATGAAAAGCTATGCACGGATTTCAAATTTGGCGCCAAAATACACTCAGACTCAAAATAAACTCCTGTTTTCCATGAACTTTTTAAAAGTCCCTGGTTATAAAGGAAGAGTTTGCTAATTATTATATCAAAAAGGATTCTTAATGAAACTGAGGGGATTCCTTTAGGTAAGGAAATGAAATGTTTATAGAACGATTTTACAATGCTGAAGAAACGTCTGATTCTGAAGGTGAGGAAGTTACCTGAAACTTGAAATTACATTCTCAGTAGGACAAAGAGTAAATAAAATGTCACATCTGGTGTGTGCCAATTCCTGTATCTTCCTACCTCCTCGTATCGAGCAGGATGAATGTTACTGTAATTGTTTTCTAAGGGTACTGAGAATGTTGGGTTTCAGTTCTAAAGTCTTGGTGAATTCAAAGGTCACCTTCTCTCTGAGATATGACCTGACTACACTATTGAGCATTCAAGGTTCTCCCTCCTGCTCCTTGCTGCTTTGAGGCACATTTCTCCATCCACACATTTCTTTTATATAGTATTTGGTTCATTTTCTGTCTGTGTTATGATGGTGGAGATTTTCATCTTTCTTCTCAGGTTCTAATTTTTAGAACAGGGCCTAGCATATAGGAGGGACCCCTATATAAACAGAAAATAGAAAATGACCCTATTACGCATTGCATGCCATGATTCACACATGCTGAAGACAGGAGGCTATGCTGTAAAACAGCATCAGCTCGAAGAGCATGCACTGTTCCTTCTACCATCCATCAATTACATGAACCAAAGTATAAAACATGGGCTATAAAGATATATGTGATTTGATGTAATATAAACAAGATTATGATTTAAAAAAAAAAACATGAGCTGTCAGCAACCGGTTCCAATGATTTTATTTTTCAGATTGTTATCCTTTAGTGAACAAATGTCTTCAACTTGAACTAGCCATCAGGCTCATGGACACAGCCTCTGTCCCCCTACCTATACGGAGCGCCGTGTCCTAGTGGGGCTTAAAAACATGACTGTGGGATTGATTGGCAGATGTCTACCCCCTTCCTGAGAGCTATGTTCTCATGCAACAGTACATGGAGTCTTTGAAAATCAAGTAGCAGAGACGAGGGAACTTTACTACTTAAGTCTGTTCTATAGTAAATATTTCTTATAAAAACACAGACTTTCTTGGCAACGGCATACTTTATTTGTAAGGTCATATTTTGGCAGATAAGGGTTGCTAAATCAGTGAACTGAGACACGCGCACACTGAGAGTAGAATCTGCAGGCTCAGTTCTGTGCCAGGCTGATGATTGATGAAAGAGAAGTAGCCCCATGAGAAGACTTGATGGGCACATGGAACCAGTCGAGAATTATAAATGAAAGGGAGGATTGTAAGTCCCTCAAAGGCAAGGACGTCTTCTCATTCACTTGGTCATCCAGAGCCTAGCACAGATACTCTACGTGGTGATTGAATAAAGGCATGATTAAGTGACTGATCAAATGCAATCAAGTACTAAACAAGACTTTTAAAAAGCATCTACAATGCAGTAAAAATTCAGACAGAGGGGTCACTGGGGATGACTTGATGGCACCGGCAGAACGGAAATTGCACCTCAAAGAAAATTAAGACTTCAAATGCTGGAACAAATGGTAAAAGAGAATTCATAAGTAGAAGAGAATTTAGCACCTATCAGGAGAATTTTGAGCAACAATCTATAATCTATATTTATAATTATACATATATTCTACTACTCTAATGCTAGGGAAAAAATCTAAATATACACACAAAATAAGATTTTAAAAGAGAAGTTAAAGATTAAAGATGTCATATTTTAAACTGTATTTACTGATTAATGGCGTAGCATTCTTTCTGTCAGGCATAAGTCTACATTTTAAATAACTTTCTTGATAATTTTGAACTTTTTCCGGCTAACTTCTAGTCATGTTTGATAAGATCATGTTATTTTGAAACATGACTGCAGAGCAGTTTCAACAGGTGTAAGAGATACATCAGTTAAGTCATTTTCACTCATACCTACAATGTTCATATTGTCTCTCACCTTCTGTTTCTTTGAAGAACTTTTTCAAATTACTAGTAAGAGTTAACTTAGTTAAAACTACATAATACAATATAATCAATTGGCTCAACTGGGCTGGACTGAGGTGTGTGTTGTGCTGGGTAAAGTCTCTTTAAATTCTAAATGATATAGGGACCAGCAGGTGGTGTGGTGGTTAAGGCATTGGACACTCCCACATGACTGACCACGGTTCAAGTCCTGGGCCTGGTGGCTTGCTTTCTCACTTTCCCTCTCTCACTCTCTGTGTCTCTCTATGGTCAAATTAAAAATAAATGAACAAATAACATTTTTAAAAGAAAAAAATCTAAATTATATATAGCAATTAAATGTATAAATAATTAAAATTAATAAATAAAAAATTGTTAAAAAATATGTATATACACTCAATTGGCCAAGCACATAAAAAACTAGAATATGTTGAAAGACACTTAAAGTGGGAAAAGAGCATGAGTGGGATATGTATGTGGCTATCAGTTGACAGACAGCTAGGTTGAGGGTGCCAGGAAAAAGCTTACTTTGAGACCATTGACCACACCTCCCCTATGTAGGTGGAGTTAGTGTGTTACATGGTTGGGAAAGCGGGGGGTCGGGGGGCAGCTCATGAATTGTGGTTGAGAGGTTTTGACATGGCAAAATAGGCTGGTGAGAATTTTTTTAAATTTATTTTTTAATTTTTATTATCATCATAATCTTCTTTATATTACATTGGATTACATATAACTTTACAGTGTATTACATTACTTTTTCAAAAGGGAATGCCATGCATGTCAGTCAATACAGAGACATTAATCTCCCCGCTTCAACATTCAATATCTTTTCTATGTTTTCCCCAATCAGTATTATTATTATAATTATTTTTTAAAACAGTCAATCGCTATTTCTCATAAAAATATGGAACACTTCACGAATTAGCATGTCATCCTTGCGCAGGGGCCATGCTAATCTTCTCTGTATCATTCCAATTTTAGTATATGTGCTGCCGAAGTGAGCACAATATTTTCATATTTTAAAGAAAGAAGGGGCCATACTCCTACATGGTTGATCATGAACCTGGCAGCTTGAAACTCATGCCAGGAGAATGTGCATGTGTGCCCAAAATCCCAAAAGGAGAATGGAGGAGAAGGGATTACAGCATGACCATCCCCCCTAGGGGGTGATTTCTTGCTTTCTATCTCTTTGTCCTTTTGATGAGCACACATGACCTACAGCAAAAAATAAAGGAAGGAAGGAATAACAGGAGACATTTTTTAATTTAAAAAATAACTTGTGTTGGGGCCAGCAAGTAACGTGGAGATTAAGGCTCTGGATCCCCCATAGCTAACTGCAGTTCAAGTCCTGGACCCAGTGGCTAGAAAATCATGTCAAGCAGGTGTGTGTATGCCCAAAATTCCAAAAGGAGAAGGAATTGCAGTGGCATGGCCATCCCCCTCTCTCTGTGTGTCTCTCTGTAGCAAGTGCATGAGCCCTATAGCAACCTCCCAAAAAATGTGTCTTGATAAATTAAGAACAAATTTAAAATACATAAGAAATAGACTCAGGGGAAATATGAATGAGATTTATTTCGTTTCAGCAAACTCTTTGAGTCAACTTCCCATAGAATTGCCATCTTGGAAGCAGCAGGTGGTATAGTGGTTAAGGTGCTGGACTCTCACCTGTCTGACAGCATTTCAAGTCAGGACCTAGTAACTTGAAAATCACAACTGGAGGAGAATTGAGAAGTGATTGCTGTGTTGGCATCCAACCTGGGAGATGATTTCTCATTTTCTCCCTTCTCTCTCTTTCTCTCCTTCTCTCTGGTGAGCGCATGTACCCTATGGCAAACACATCCCTTAAAAATAAATAAATAAATAATTGTCATCTTCTAGTTATAGGACTCTGATTTTTTTTCTTTCAAAATACAGACTTTTCTCATTGTTCCTAATAGGAGAGAGCCAGGGCTTGCCTGACGTACCTGGTGAGTCAGCTGGCCAACATGGACCATTCGTTTCACCATGTTCTTCTGCTGGAGATTCAGAGCATCACCGACACCTTCTCCATCCTGGGCCCTCAGAACAGAGACATCTTCCGCATGAGCAACAGCTTCACTGCCGTTGCCAAGCTCCTTACCCGACAGTTGGAAAACCCCAAGGCTGGAAGTGACAGGTGAGCAGGAGTTCCTAGGCCCTTCAGAGAGCTGTTGAGAGCCCATGGAGATGGGAGCCTTCTTTTGCAGTCATGAAACTTCCCAAGGAAAGCCAAACTCACTGTCTCAACAGGCAGTGATGTCTGAATCAACATGGTACTTGCCTGAAGGTTTTCCTAAATCTGTGAAAACCAGAATATTACGACAATAAATTAACTTAAAAAACAGAATATTACGACAATAAATTAACTTAAAAAACAGAATATTACAACAAAAATATTCAAAAGATACACAAAATACAGTAAAGGGATAAGAATGTAATGTTAACAATGTTTTATAACATTCATTTATTTATGAACCATCACTTAACAATTTAAGTTGTCAAAGGTAAAGAGGTAATATAGCTTACTATGTACCAGGAAGCTAGACATAAACAGAAACTTAGAACATGTATCTTATATTTAAGGAGTTAATGGTATAGGGGAAAAAAAAAAACTGTGTACATGCATAGAGAATGTGGGAAGATTATCCTAATCAAGATAGGTTCAAGTAGTAGGGACCAGCAGTTAGCGTAATGGCTATGTTGCTGGACTCCCATGTAGTGAACCGCGGTTCAAGTCCCGGACCCAGTGGCTTAAACTCACACCGGGCGCATGTGTGTGCATGCCCAAGATCTTGAGAGGAAATGGAGGGGAAGAGATTACAGCGTGGCCATCCCCCCAGGGGGGTGATTTCTTGCTTTCTGTCTCTCTGTCTCTCTCTGTCTTTTTGGTGAGTGCACATGCCCTATAGCAAAAAAAAAACTCTCCAAAAAAAAGAAAGGAAAGTCATTTGGGGAATACAGAGATGGGGTATATATTTCTGCATGGAAGGGAGAGGAGTGGGAGCTGAGATCTGGAAACATTTCCCAGAAGAAGTGATGTATTGGACCAAGTATTGAAAGATAGGCTGATTGTTCCAGGCTGTCTCTTGGCAGTATGTGAAAAGGTACTTTCTGGAAACAGAAGTCATTTTGTGTGACTAAGGTGTATGTTACCAGAAAAGCAACATCAGGAGATGCTAACCGAGTACAGGAGGGGACCAGAAGATTCTAGGCCTGACATACCCTACTAAAGAGTTCCAATTTTACCCTGGAGGCAATGAGGAGTCATTATGATGTTTTTCCACGTGGCAGACTATGATTAGAGTCTATCTTTGGAGGCCGGTCTGGCCCCACTATAGAGAATGTCTCAGGAAGAGGCAGACTGGAGTTAGATCAAATGAAGAAAGGACAGAAAAGTGTCTATAGGGTGGGCCATGAGAAAATTATTGATGGTTGTGACGAGTAAGCTGCAGGTAATTTTTTTTTTTAGCAGAAAACCAGATGTCTAGGGTTGAAGAGAAAGAATGGATAGAATGCACAAAACTGGCCTTTCAAAGAAGTTTATCTTTGGAAAAAGTAAAGACTATACAAAGTGGAAGAAGCGGTTTTATTTTTGTTCGCTGTACTTTGGAAAGGGAAAAATTGGGGGCTTTTTGATGTTTAGGAGTCACAAAGTACTTTCAAATATGCCCTCTCAGTGAATTCTCTTGACTACCCTACAACACGAGATGAAAAGACATCATCATTTCTATTTTACAGAACAAAGCTGAAGCTCAGACACTGGATAAATGTCCTCCAATGTTATCCAGTGACAAGGTGACAGAGGTTAGAGGCAAACCCCTATCTTCATTCTTAGATCCTATGCATTGAGAGGTATTTAATTCCAGAGGAGGAGAAAAGCCTATCTGAGACTGACATCAAATTCTGTGGGGGGTTTTGGGAATAATGAATGATGCATATCATTTTCAGTAGGAAACAAGGATTCCAGAACCACAGGAATTCACCTTAATAAAACAGTGAGCGTTGAGTCACAAGGGTCACTCCATGTGCAGAGCCTGGAGGACCCAGGAGACATCCAACACCATCTCTGCCTTCGAGGGGTTCACCGTCAGAATATGTGATGGGGTTTTGATGGATGTACGTGCCATGGGCTAGAGAGCCAGAGAGATGTACTGACTGGGAATTGGAGAATGTTTCACAGAGGAAGTGAAATTTAAGTTCATTCTCTAGTTTGCAAGTTTCTTTCAAGGGTCAGGTGTTTCTCTAGACATTATATTAAATTGCACAAAATGAATGAAAATTCCCCCAAAAGGACACTAAAAATCGAGAGAATAGCATATGCAAAGATAGGAGGACTTAAGAATGTGTGAACAAGCCTAAGGGAAAGTAATTTGTTCAACGTGGCTGAAGAAAGTACATCCGGGTTAGGTAGGAAAGTAAATGAAAAGTTAAGTCAAAGGTAAATTATCAGAGGCCTTATGTGTTGTGTAGAAGCAAGGAGTTTGGTTTTTTTTTGTTTTTTGTTTTTTGTTTTGAGAGGTTTTTGCTATAGGGCGCATGCGCTCACCAGACAGACAGAGACAGAGAGATAGAAAGCGAGAAATCACCCCCCAGGGGGGATGGCCACGCTGCAATCCCTTCTCCTCCATTCTCCTCTCGGGATCTTGGGTACGCACGCACACACGCCCAGCGTGAGTTTTAAGCCACCGGGTCCGAGACGCGAACCGCAGTCGACTATGTGGGAGTCCAGCGACATAGCCATTATGCTAACTGCTGGTCCCAGGAGTTTGTTTTGTAAGCAACATGGAGTCTTAGAAATATTTTAATCCAGGGAATGATTACAGCTCCAAGCATA
This sequence comes from Tupaia belangeri chinensis, assembly GCF_000334495.1. Taxonomy (NCBI): domain Eukaryota; kingdom Metazoa; phylum Chordata; class Mammalia; order Scandentia; family Tupaiidae; genus Tupaia; species Tupaia belangeri. The sequence continues at coordinate 7,915,453 of NW_006159754.1, read as the reverse complement.
GTAATTATCAGATAATAATAAGCATTCAATAAATAGGTGAATGAGGATTGACTAACACTCTGGGGCACTGAATGTATTTGGCTGGTAACACAGAGTAGCCAGGATGCTATTGTTAAGCCTGAAAAGATCCTGAGGAAGCCTAAACAGAGTCAGTGATAAAGACTAAGATCTCAGGGTAAGAGCACAGAATTATGAGGATTGAGAGATATCTAACTTGAGTGACGGCATAGACATGGAAGGTGATGGTGGTAACTAAGAAAAGAGGTAGCAAGAACCCCTCTTGGAGGGTCTCCTAGACCACCACATACATAGATCATTGTCTGACCAATGTGGTCACCAAAGTCAATAATAACTATTCATCAGAAGAAAACCAATCACAAAACTCCTTTTCTCTCAAACAACAATTTTGACTGAGCATACAAAAAATGTATTATCATCCGGTTCAATAGTAGATGCCTATGTACTAGGGTTTTTCCATCTTGGTAGTATTGGTATTTGGGCTAGATGATTCTTGGTTGTAGGACTGCCATGTACAATTCTACATAGAACACCTGCCAGTGACTATGTCTTCTACTCACTAGGTATTAGAAGAAGTACCTGCTCAGGGTTATGACAACCAAAACTATCTCCAGAGATCGCTAACTGTTCCCTGGGAGATAGAAATCACTCCCAGTTGAGCTCATCTACTAAATACATAAACCATTTGAAAATAGCACTTGCACAGACTCATAACCTCATGAGCAACAACCTAAATATGACAGCATCTAAGAAACTCAAAGCCAGCATTGGGAAGGGATTTGCCATTTATATGTCACTGCGAAAATGTCATTGGCCAATTTTCATGATACAGTTTTGGAAACTTGGTTTAGAGTGTCTCAGCTACTGTTTAAAGAAGTCATTTATATTGAGCGCACAGTAGGCTGCTTGTTTTTTGAAAGCCATGACAGTCATATTGTCAAAAGTAGAAACTCAGGCCAGTCACTGGTATGGTAGTTAAGGCAGCTGGATCCCACATGGCCAACAGTGTGGTCCGAAATGTGTCCAATGGCTTGAAAAATACACTGGACGCATGTGCACCCAAAATACCTGAAGGAGAAATGAAGGAAAAGGGATTATGGCCTGACCATCCTCCATAGGGGGGTGCATTCTCATTTTACCTCTCTCTCCCTCCCTCTGTCTCTCTCCAGTGAATACATGTGCAAATAATTTTTTTTAAGTGAAACTTGTATGCATGTCCTTGACAGCTGTCTATTCATTCTCTATCACCCCCTAGAAATACAAGGGTTAAGAAGCTAATTGACTCCTCTGATGTTAGATGTGTTAAGAAGTTTTATATAATGTTACATTAGGCATTTTAACAGCAGAATTGATCTCTAACAAGTAGGCCCAACCCTATTAGCAGTCAACAATTTCCCCAGGAAAAGAATTTAGAAGAGGGGAAAACCAGTTCTTCCAATCAAAATGAGTCTGAACGTATGTGAATGCATTACAGTTTTTTCTCCTTTTACTATTTTTCTCAGGAGTGGAGTGGAATAAAGAGCAATATTAAATGTGAAGAGAACAGGTCATCACTAACCTCATACCCTCATTACTACCTCAGCCCTTCTCAATTCAAAATACTTCTCCCAGTTTGATTCTCCCTGTCAATCTTCTCCTCATCAATTGTGATTATTTGGTGGGAACCTCAAAACCCTAGTATGGACTGCCAGCTTCTAAATTAATTGCTCATCCTCTCTGGGATGGTTGCTAAGGCTTCTCTTCCGACATCTTTTCCCTGAATAGTCTTATTGTGACCATTTAACTTCAGTCATTTTAATCTGTGCCCCCAAAGAAGAAAGGTCTATACTTTTGTCTCAAGTATACAGCAAAGTCTGACCCTCACAATTAAAGGGAAAATGAATAAATGAAGAGAGCTTGAAAGAAAATTAAAGATGATAAAATTCAAAACAGATGTCATCTAATTTACAAATCTGACACATAGCCCAGCAGGCCAGATTTTAGACTCCAGGCCAAAACTACAAGATTATCAAAAGAAAAACAATTAGCATCCTATAGAGAATGAGAAACTGAAGCAGACAGGAGTCTTCTTTGTGCCAAAAGACCTAATAAATGAGGTGCACTTTATTAGATGCACCAGGTGAGTACACTTGCCCTTTTCCTGTTCCTCTGTTTTAAGAAGAATGTTTAGATTTGAATAATAAACCAACAGAGACAGAAAGAATAAGACAGCCAAGTGAAGTGTTTGAAATTCATTCTGGAGAAGCAAAAAACGATACAGCGGGAGTTGGGGGTTGAAAGGAGAAGGTGCCAGGGTAAAAGGAAAGATCTGTACCTTTTGAAACAGTGTAAACCCAGTGCCTTCTGAGTGGTCCCCAGTCATGAGGCAGTTTGCCTGCCAGGACCCAATAAAAGATGAGGAAAGAATGGGTAAGCTCCTGGCAACTGTCTAACTGGTCAAGCTTTTAACCAGCCTCTACCATAGCAGATCCTGTGCTAGGGGCTTTCATCTATGCTATATGGTTTCATCCTAACAACCAAATCTTTTAGTATGCATTAGGAATGGGACCAGCAGATGGTGTAATGGTTAAGGTTCTGGATTCCCACATGGCTGACCATGGCTTGAGTCCTGGACCTGGTGGCTTAAAACTCACACTAAGTATGTGTGCATGCATACCTAAAATCCCAGGAGAAGAATGGAGGAGAAAAGGTTGTCACATGGTTATCACCTCTAGGAAGAGATTTCTCACTTTCTCTCTTTCTGTCTCTCTGGCAAGCATATGTACCCTATAGGAAAATCTCTTTAAAAAAAATAATATATATATATATGTGTGTGTGTGTGTGTATATATATATATATATATATATATATATATAGAGAGAGAGAGAGAGAGAGAGAGAGAGAGGGAGAGAGAGGCTTCATATTAAAGTACAGTGGAGTAAGCACTACAGACAGGCAAGAACACAGTGAAGTTCTTTCCCAACCCCTACTCACCTGCAGAACTACCGTAATTCCTGGAGGGGCTATATGCCCAGACATCACTTCATTGAGTTTCTTTTAATGTCTTCCTTTGATCTGCTACAGTGGATCCCAAATGTTTGTGTGCGTGAGAGTTAGCATTCTCCGTCCTCCATGAATAATTCAAAAGAATTTTAAAGGACTATCAGGGGAGACTTTTGCCTATCTCTCCCCAAAGTGATACCCCACTACCTGTACCATTACCTTCTAGAACACCCTCGTTGTGTCTCTCTTCCCATTGAAGGCGGCCATTCCCCATGAGCCGGTTGGGTCCCACTTCCCCCTGAGGTCTTCACCCATCCCTGTCCACGTTGATCGCACTCTTCCTGAGCTACCCCAGCTCACGTTGCCTCTCTACTCCTCCAGTGTGCAGTCCCGCCGGACGTGTTAGCTCTCCATCTACGTCCCTCAAGTCTTTCCTAAACTTGAAGAGCGCATGATCTATGCAAAGAAAATAAGGTCTTAAAAGTGCTTTTAAAAACTCCCGCTTGTTAAGGCAAGATATGTTTATACAAAGAGAAATTGATGCTTTGAGAGCAACTAGTGATGAGAAATGTATGCGAGTTGGTGCAGAACCATAATTAAAAACATGTGCTGTCTGTTCAGGATTGCCTCCTGCTTAGGAACGCTGAATGTAATTTCACTCTACCATGGTAACTTTTAAGACTGACATCAGAATTTTAATAAGTGTGTACCTCTTTTCAATCTAGAGAAGTCACTTGTATAAAAAGAAAATCCAAACAGCTTTTTGTGGCAGTAACTGTGTCTGTCCTTACTCCTCCAGACCTAGAGAAGGAAGGAATAGCTTCATTTTTTTGCCCTGCTTTCTTACTGAAGAGGTTAACTTTGACATGTGGTACCATTTATGTTCCATCTGTTGCTCATTTACTCCACCAGTTGTCTTTCCTTAACGCAGCATTTAGGGTGATGTGAAGGTCTTTAAAGGAATTTCAGGAATTCCTTTATCAGCAAAAGATGTAGGTAGGAGACACCATTATCAGCTTTGGAGACAATAGAGCAAGCGCAGGGAGTGTGAGTCCCCAGAGGGCCTGGCTCTGGGGGGTGTGAGCAGAGGGAGCAGCTCTGCCCTGGAGTGTGAGCAATGCAATTACAGCTTCTCCAGGGGATCCAGGCTCTTTTCAACACAACAGTGTTCCAAACACAGGGCACAAAGAAGGAAAATAACCTTTCTTCAGCGCCAAAATGTGACCTGGAAGGATAGGAAAAAGTGCTTTTGGAAGGAGAGGTGAGAGGGACTCCACCCTTGGAATGGGTGAGCACTGATGCTAAAAGTGGCCATATGCTCTTAATGTTTTAGTTCCCAAATGTTCCCTGTTCCTTTTAAGTTGCCATTGACATGATTGATATTTTCTGAGTTGCGAACACCATTGTTTCTGTTTTGGTCAAAAGTGGGTGCCAGAATTCATTCGTCTAATCAGTGTGAGGGATTGCTTATTGGCTATACATCAATTTGGTTCTCGTGTCTTGTTCCTGGAGATTTTAGGGTGCAATCTTCGGTGTGCTATCACCAATCTCATGATACATAGTGCTTATTCCTGGAGCAGATTCAAATGCAGCCTGAACCAAGCGCCTGCTGAGAGGCAGTGTTTGTGTGCAGTGGGGCAGGGGCAGAAGTCCTGAAGTGAGTGAGCTCTGGAGGCAGACACTTACACTTAATGCTGGGTTGATTAAGTGACATTTAGTAAGTTATTCCATATCTCTCTGTGCCTCAGTTTCTTCATCCGAAAACAGAACTACTAATAGAGCCTATCTCAGTCATTTGCATAAGAAGTAATTGACGTACCAGTTTTAGAACAAGGGGTGTCTGTGTACAGAGTGCTGTCAGTAAAGGTGAACTATTAGCGTTAGCATTTTGTTCTAGATGGATGTCACGACAGACGATGTTGCTTAGCAGACCCACCAGACCAGAGCTACTCGAAGTGTGACCCACAGAGGAGCACTCATCTGCAAATTCTTTCTCACCTGACTGCAACCAAGTTACTATAGGAATTGAAAATTAGAGGCTGGATTAGAAACAAGACCCTGGCATTTGATAGAAAGTGGTCGAATATGAGGATTTATGGCTGAGTGACGCAAGCCAGGATATGAAAGAAAGATATTGTGTGTTTCCACTTAATATGTTGTCTGTCCGCACTTTATGGTAGAGCTCAAAATATTGGAGAGCATGAAAGCAGTGAAAATAGTTATGAATGCTGAAGACTGTGGAACGGGGCAGGAGAAGGGAAGGGTTTAGAGAAAGATAGCATGAGGACAAATAGAGAGGCGTGACATTAGTGGGACACAGAAATGGTTTATTACCTGTTGATGATAACTTGTATAGTATTTAAAACTGGACTGGTCTGAGAAGTAGCTCATGTTGGGTAAATTCTTTTTATAAGCCAAATGATATATAGTGATTGAATGTTTAAAAAAATAAGGAGAATAATAATAATCTGGAAAAAAATTATGAAAAGCTATTTGATGATGATGATGATGTGGATAGTAATGTCTTTGTCTCTACTTACATGAATGGTATTCCTGCAGAAAAAAGAAATCGTATCTACTGTAAAGATATGTGTGATTCAATGTAATATAAAGAAGATTACAATAATGATAAATTAAATCAAATTAAAAAAAGAAAATTAGAGTGGCCAGCAGGTGGCATGGTGGTTAAGAACTCTGGACTCCCACATGTCCAACTGCGGTTCAAGTCCTGGACCTGGCGGCTTGCTTTCTGACTATCTCTCTCTCTCTCTGTCCCTCTCTGTTCAAATTTAAAAAGTAAAGAAAAAAAGAAAGTTAAGTAAAATAATTCTTAACAAAAAAAGAAAATTAGAGACTTTTTTTGGGAGAGTTTTTCTATAGGGAATGTGTGCTTACTGGAGAGACAGAGACAGAGATACAGAAACTGAGAAATCACTCCCCAGGGGGATGACCATGCTTCAATCCCTTGCCCTCTATTATTCTCTCAGGATTTTGGACATGCATGCACACGTGCCTGGTGTTTCAGGCCACCGGGTCCAGAATTAAAACTGCAGTCAACTACATGGGAATCCATTGCCTTAACCACTATGCCACCTGCTGGTTCTGAGGCTGAAACTTTTATAGTAATTTGACACTGCTGCAACATCTAGGTGCAGGATCCATGGACATTGTATGTCTCCTTTTATTTGTTATGCTTCTTTGGTAATTTATTTTTACTGTTTTGGGCAGAAATACTAGTCCATGACATAATGAAATTTTTGTTAAAGAAAGGATTCTTTAAAAGAGGTAGTTTGACTCACGCCGGGCCCGTGTGCGTGCGTGCCCAAGATCCCGAGAGGAGAATGGAGGAGAAGGGATTGCGGCGTGACCATCCCCCCTGGGGGGTGATTTCTCGCTTTCTGTCTCTATGTCTCTCTCTGTCTGTCTGGCGAGCGCACACGCCCTACAGTGAAAATCTCTCCAAAAAAAAAAGAGGTAGTTTGAAAACCACTATGTTAGATCCTTCATGCAGCTTAACCCAGACAAATCTGAGATTCTCTTTAGTATCTAGCACTTTACTTCCCAACTTCTCCATTGGGACCTGAAGGAAAGAGATTTAATAAATGAAAGGTAATGAGGTAGCTATTTCCCTACTTATTAAAAACGGAATAAGAGGGGCCAGGTGGCATAGCGGTAATGCAGCTGAACCACATGAGAAAGGTGCTGGGTTCATGTCTTAGGACCTCTCTGAGTATGTCATTTGAGCCTCAGCTGAGATACAGTCACTGTGGGATGGGTAACAGCTGAGGCAAAACACTTCTTAATATTATTCATTTTTATCATATGGCAAATGGTAGGCTTATTAGTTGGCAGCCTGAAGGCTGTCAATCAGACTCCACTCTTGGCAAATGCTGAATTCTAGGTAGACTAGGAATTGAATAACAGGATTTGAATACTATCCCCAGCTCAGTCATTGGTATATTTTTTTGACAGATTTTATCCTTCCATTTCTGGCTAGCTATGTCCCTACTTATTAAAAATGGAATAAGAGGGGCCAGGTGGCATAGCGGTAATGCAGCTGAACCACATGAGAAAGGTGCTGGGTTCATGTCTTAGGACCTCTCTGAGTATGTCAGGCATCCACGTATGCCCATGATCCAGGATGGCTATGATTGGGGTTTATTGTAGCATGGTGACCCAGTTGGGGTCTCTCTGCCTCCTTCTTGCATGAAAGAGATTAATAAACTTTTTTAAAGGGGGTAAAATATCATATTTGAGGTGAAAAGGAAACTTTTAACCATCTTTCCCACTCTTCAAATGCTGCTGAGTAACAATGTCTTAACTGTTCCATTCTCGTTGCCAGACTGTTACCTGCTTTTGTTTCCAGATAACAAAGAGTCCAGAAAAAGAAGAGCATGTTGTCCTTACAGTTCTCACCCCTGGTTTGATGTGCTTTGATGATATTGCTACTCCACATTCATGCTTCCTTATAGTTTACAAAGTGCTTTTATAACTTGTGCCACTTCCAGATGGCAGTTCATTAGGAAGGGAAGCCTTCTACCAAGGCTCACCGAGCCTGCCCGTTCTAGACTCAGAAACATGATTCAAGATTTGGGGTCTCCTGAACCAGTGTCTGTCAGTGGCAAAAAACTGAAGATACCTTTATCTTGAAATTTATATAGACCCCAGAGATGACAAAGCCTACCAACTCCAAATAAGGCAGATGTTTGTAAGTCTTTCACTACAGAATTAGTGAAATCCTTAGCTGTTGTAAGTCTTCTTTCACTACAGAATTAGTGAAATCCTTAGCAGCCTGGCCTGATTGAGAGAAAATGCTCCTGCCCCAGACTATTTCAGATTCTGCTGCTTTGTCACCTGGATCTATGCTTCTCAAACTTGGATGTGGCATGGGACACCTGGCATGTTGTGTTAAAATGCACATTCTGATTCTGAAAGTCTGGAGTTGAGCCTGAGATTTCACATTTTTTCACTAGCTTCAGGATGATGTGTATCAGTTGCTTGCTGCTGGTCCAGAAAGCCTACTTTATCCTCCTAACCCCATCACAACCAAATCTCAACATGGGGGTGGGGGGGGAAGGGCAGGCATACAAACCATAGCAAGTATCAGAGCCTAGACTTCATTGTCCTTGTCCTCAGTGCATTCCTCACTGCAGTCATGAAGCAGATGACAGCACTGTGGAGCTGGGGCATCATGCCTTGTTCTGATGATGATTGATGACCCAAGGCATTGCTGAAGAGTAAGGAAATAGCATCTGGAATTTAGGACTCCAGAGTGGATCTGGTCCATCACATTCTCTGACTTCTCTAACAAGCTTAACTCTGCAGGAGTACATATCCTGGACATGGGATCATAAGCCAAGATTGTCAAACACTAACGAATTTTATTTTCCTTTGATTTAAGGAGCCAGGAAGAGAGGCTGCCAATCTCTTCACCCCTGCCAGCTTTATAGTCTCATCTCGAGGCTTAGTGAGAACAGCGAGCCGCCCAAGGCCAATTTGTCTCTTAAGGGAGTCCCAGCTCCCGCAAGAGGGAGGTAATTAGGCCTCCCCCTGGGCATCCCTGGAGATACTTTTTAAAACTTTACTTTGGCAACAAAGATCAGAAACTGCTCAGACTGGAAATCATCTGAGCCTCTAGTAATGTGGTGTGTTGAGTTAAGGCCAAGTTAATATTTAGGGGATTATAGAATTCTGGCAAAGATTTCTGCAAAATGACCTCTGGAGTGAAAAGTGACAAATGGAAAAGAAATAACCCCACCACCACCACATGAACCCAGCCCACTGGTCCCCACCTCCACCCCCTAAGAAGTAAGCACACACAGGGCCAGACTCCACCCACGCTTTGACATTCGTGTCAAAACCAAATAGTTTATTTATCTCTGGAGAAGGTCTTTGTTTTGAACAAATTCTTCTTTTCAATCATTTTATATTAAGTTTAAAAAGTAAGAGAAGGAAAGAAACAAAGAATGTTTATATTATTATTATTATTAATCCAAATCTTCTACCCACCATTTCCTGACCTTCCAACCTATTGAAATCAATATTTGTCCTATCACCCTGCCTGTATGACCTTGCGACTTGCCGGACAGATTGGTGGCCAGAGGCAGGAGCTTCTCTTTGAACCATCTTGAGACCTCGGCTGCCTCAGTGATTCTTACCACCCCTTTTCCCTGAGTTCTGTGCTCTGTAACTCTCCAAATTATAAAAACAAGGGAGGCTGTGGAACCAGCAGATGCATAATGGCTACATTGCTGGACTCCCATGTAGTCAACCGTGGTTCAAGTCCCGGACCCGGTGACTTAAACTCATGCAAGCGTGTGTGTGTGCATGCCCAAGATCCCAAGAGGAGAATGGAGGAGAAGGGATTGCAGCGTGGCCATCCCCCCGGGGGAGCGATTTCTCGCTTTCTGTCTCTCTGTCTCTCTCTGTCTTTCTGGCGAGCGTACACGCCCTATAACAAAAACCTCTCCAAGAAAAAAAAAAAAAGAGAGAGAGAGAGAGGCTACCACAAAGAGAAAGACAGGGGGGGGAAATCG
>NW_006159754.1:7899315-7905873 GCF_000334495.1 Tupaia belangeri chinensis | reverse complement strand
CAGGCCTCACGGAGGTGGTGGGAGGGGTGGCAGGCTGACTTTAGATGCTACCACAACATCTCAGGTACCTCCATGTACCAAGCACTGCACCAGACACGGGCAATGGGGATGAGCAGTGCAGGTCCATGCCCCCCCGAACCAGGGATTTGTCCCAGAGTAGCACTGTCAGGTTTAACAAATGAAAATACCAGATATTCTGCTGGATTACAGATAAAGAACAGATCATTTTTTAATGTTTTGAGTGCTTAATACATTTTTAGCATATCATACCAAGGGCATGCCAAAACTTTAACAATTTGGTGCTTACCTGAAATTTGGATTTGGCTGGTGTCCTGTATGGTACTATCAACCCTGCCCTGGAGGCACCCAACTTGCCCCTCTTGAGGTTAGTGGGTATCTAGCGATGACCTGTTATGCCCAAAGTCTCCTCAGTGGTGCGCTACAACCGTGAAGGAAGCAGCTCCAGCCCTGGAGCTCTGACCTATCCAGGCTCCGGTGTGTAGTAACCTACACCTTGAACTAGAGACATGGGCAGGGAAAGGGGACTGAGTGTCCCCATCCAAAAGCCTGATACTGTAGCATTTTCCAAAATATATCAGTTCCCTTCTGGATATGGACATCAACCTGCTTATGAATGGTCTACTGACATTTTCTCCATATATTAGCACAAGAGAAAGACGGGGAAGATTAAGGATTATGTTTGTTGTTTATGATTTGCCAGAGAACTCATACACTCACCAGAGAGAGACAGAGGGGGAAAGAGAGAGGGAAAGTGGATGGGAGATGGTCACACTGTGGTCCCTTCTCCATATCATCCTCCTTTCAGGACTTGGGTGGACATGCACACATGCTGGCGTGTTTTTCAAGCCTCCAGATGAAGGACCTAAACCATGTGGTCAGCCATGTAGGATCCAGCCACCTTACCCACCAGGCCACGGGCTGGCCCTAGATTAAGTATTTAACAGAATACTACTACTATCAAAAGCAAAAAATAGTAATCGAACCTGACATGTGTTGACTGCCTTTTATGTGCTAAGTATAATGCTTCACACTCATTCTCTCATTTAATCTTTACAATAACTTTGTGAATTTATTATTAGCCTCATTTTATAGATGGTGAAATTGATATAAAAAGTACACAGATAAAAAGATACGTAAGTGAGAAAAATGTTTTAAAAATCAGAAGCTGATCTAACAAAGTTATCTTGGCACGTTGGCTATGATCATATGAAAACTGAAATTTTGGGGAAGAAAATGTGATTATCATACAACCCAGAGTTTTATGAAAAATTGTCCTTCAAACAATTATCGAGTAAAAGGACAAATGTAAAGTAAAAGTTATAAAGAAATATGAATTTGTTGGTCTTGCAAAGCTAGCACAAAATAAGGGTCAGACGCTGGGTCAGGCAGCCAGATTCTACCAACAGCCTGGAGAAAAGAGACAAATGAGTCACTGACTCTATGGAAGTGAGCTTCTTTTAAACTAAAAAAAAAGTAAGAGGGCCAGCAGGCGGTGTGGTGCTTAAGGGGTTGGACTCCCATGTGGCTGACTGCAGTTCAATCCCCAGGTTCAGTAGTTTGAAAATGCTCAAAATCCCAAAAGGAGATAGAGGAGAAGGTATGGTGGTTGGCTGTCACCCTAAGGGGTGATTTCTCACTTTCCCTCTCTCTGTCTCTGTCTCTCTCCAGCAAGTGTACACACACTATGGCAAAAATCTGAAAAAATAAAATAAAATACAAGGTAAGATATATAAATATTTGGGAATAACCCATGTTGATCAAAAGTAACAGGAGAAAGACAGGAGACGGGACAGGATTTGGATAACAGTCAATTAGCAGAAGCATCTGGAGACATGTATTGACAATAGGCTATGGTCTCGTTCTTTGTCAACAAGATGTGTGGCAAAGTCCTAAAGGGGGCTGGTGCGAGTGTTTATGAGAAAGAATGCCTTTGTGAAGGTCCATGGCACAGAAAACAGGAAGTAACCAATACACAGATTGTGAGCGACCTCTTTCCATTTTTCTATGTCTTTGGCCTTAATTTAGCCTAGATAGACTTTATCTTCACACAACTCACACGTTTTGAGATTTAAAATTTTGTATAATGCTCAGTAGCTGATATATACAATTTGGGGTGTACTTTGTGATTTACATTTTTTTAAGTTTTGAAAACTTATACACTTATGTGAATTTCTTTTTTTTTTTAGAGAGGTTTTTTTTGCTATAAGGCATGTGCACTCGCCAAAAAGACAGAGAGGGACAGAGAGAAAGTGAGAAATCACCTCCCTCCCCACCCGGGGGGTTGGGGGGGATGGCCATGCCACAATCCCTTCTCCTCCATTCTCCTCTCAGGATCTTAGGCACACACGCACACATGCCTAGCATGAGTTTAAGCCACTGGGTTAGGGACTCGAACTGTGGTGGATCACATACATGGGAGTCCAGCGACTTAGCCATTATGCCAACAGCTGGTCCTACCTATGTGAATTTCTAAAAGAAAGTTCAAAAGTAAAGATAATCTTTTGTTTTCGAAATGTGATTAAGTTCCAAGGAACCAGAGAAATACTTTAGTTTGGTGACCATATGAATAGACTAACGTGAATAGAAAATAAGTTCTCCCCTCAGATTTCTTCTGTTAAAAGTGTTCAATAGATGTTTTCAAACTAACCTTGGTGATCATCATGGTTTGAAAAATGCCATTCAGTGATGACGCTATCTTGGTTTCACTGTAGTAGGAGGAAATGTCTAGAATCTCTTGGCTAGAAGATGTCAAATCCTCCTATCTGTTAAACTAGTATCATAGATATGAGAAGCCATCAAAAAATTCACAGAAAATGTACATGATGAATACACAATACACACATTTCAAAATGTTTGTACCAAAATAAACTCGTACTTTAATTGCATTTTTCCACAAACTTTCTGAAGCATCCTTGTGTGTTAGGAAAACATTTTCAAGGTTAGTCTTTATTCCCATGTACTGATTCTTACAATCTGCTTACACATATTTCACTCAAACATGGTACGGGTAAATAAATGAACATGGTGCAAAGCCGTATTTTTTCATTTTACCAGCAGTGGTTCATTAGGCAATACACAATTGCCTGGTGAACTGTTATTTTCCTTCCTGCTTTGTATTATGCCCAGCTTCTCTCCCTGGGCTAGACTTACAGGTGGGTTCTGATCATTGAGGGCATGTAACTCTGATCCCTCCCTCAAGGATGGGACTGTTCTCTGGGCCAGCCAGAAAAGCTTCAACATCCTCCCCTGCCTATCTACCTTCACCAGTGTCCACTGCAGATGTGGCCCCAGAATGGGTAAAATGTAACTTAAAAAAAAAAAAATGTAGTCACCAGTCCTTCAATGTTGGTGTTCTCTAAAGAGCAGTGCTGTTTAAAAATAAAAAATAAAAAAAAGCTTCTTTCACTCACCCTTGCATTATGCCTGGTTCATTTTGGCCCTTAGTTGGAAATAACTGCATATTTGGAAAAGCTAGGATTTTTATTTATGTTTGGAATCTTTTCATCAATATCTAGGAAAATGATTGATGACAGTCAAGTAAATAAGCACAGACAAACCAACAAAATCTTTAGGCCATCGTGGTGAATGTATTTCTAGGGGTTAATATATGGTGTGATAGAAAATAGATATCTGATCAGTGTCCCCAGTTCCTGGCACATAGCTTACAAGATCCTTGGACTCTCCAGAGTGAGGAGTGCCTTTTGGATGCTAGTGAAATGACTGGGCACTGGGGACTCCTAGACAACTTCAGAGTGAGGGCTCTGTGTCAGGTAGAACAAGGCATGGTTGCAAGGTTGGAGCTTTTAATTCTATTTCATTCCATACCCCACCTTCTTATGCCCCACCCAACCTCTTGGGAGGAGGAAGGGGCTGGACATTGAGTCAATCACCAATGGCCAATGATTTGATCAGTGTCACCTACATAGTGAAACCTCCATAAACCCCTCTAAAGGTCAGGGCTGGTGGGAACATCAAGGTGATGGAGGCCGGCGTGCCTGGAGAGTACTGAAGCTCTGTGCCTCTCCCTGTCCCTTGCCTTATGCAGCCCTTCCATTTGACTGTTCCTGTTACTGTTCATAATACAATGGAGTTTTCCCAAGTCTTGTGAGTTGTTCTAGTGAATTATTGAACCATAGTGAAGGGGACGTTGTGGGAACTCCCTAAGTTTGTGCTATAAGTTGGACTGGAGTGTGAGTAAGCCGAGGACCCCCTTTCTTGACTGGCCTCAGGGATGGGGGCTGTCTATGGAGCCTGAGTGAAAAATGCCAGAACTGACTGAATTATAGAACTCCCAGTTGGTGTCAAGCATTGGAAAATTGGTTAATGTAAGAGAAGAGAAATTCCACACATTTAGTATCAGAAGTGTGTTGAGTAAAAATAGTTCATTTTACCCTTGTTTTATAAGAAATGAATTAATATTAATATCATATGCTATGATTGGTAGTGATCGCTAAATAAAAATTGAAGTAGCTCTAGACCAGTACAATATTAGCAATCACATCAGTAGAGTTCCAAAATTAAACTACACCTGGCTCCTACCTTAAAGAAGATCATTTTAATGCCCCACAGAGTGGTTTATAAACTCTACTATAAGGTATGTGGAACTCTTAATTTCATTCCTAGAAAACCTCCTTCCTCCAACATATTACAATTCAGAAAGATTTTTCTTGCTTTGAATGTGAAAGAGTTCTACTGATTTCCATAAAATGAACAAAACCACAAATTTACACAATTTATATGGAATGTTCTTATTCTACCAACGTCAGTGCAAACATTCAGCCCATGGAACTTTTCTAGAAAACATCTGGTATGAATTTCATATGAAAGTCGTGCTTTTGGAGAGTGTCTAAATAAGAATATGATAGACTATAAAAAATGCTTTGTATTCTTTGACCCCTTCAAAATGTATTTCTACAACAATACAAAGTTGACATAAACCTCAAACACTTTGAAGACCTTTGCCCCTAGTAGATATTCAGTAAATATTTGTGAAATGACTAATGAGAAAGATGATTAGGAGGGCCAGCCCCTTAATGCAATGGTTAAGCCCTGTGCATTAGGAACTGGACCCACGTGGCCAACTACAATTGGAATCCTGGTCATGGCGGCTTGAAAATCATACCGGCATGGGGACCAGCAGTTAGCGTAATGGCTATGTTGCTGGACTCCCATGTAGTTGACCATGGTTCACGTCCCGGACCCGGAGGCTTAAAACTCATGCCGGGCGCGTGTGCATGTGTGCCCAAGATCCCGAGAGGAGAATGGAGGAGAAGGGATTGCGGCGTGGCCATCCCCCATGGGGGGTGATTTCTCACTTTCTGTCGCTCTGTCTCTCTCTGTCTGGCGAGCATATGAGCCCTATAGCAAACTTCTTAAAAAAAATTAAGAAAACCACACAGGCATGTGATTGTACCCCAAGTCTGACGGGAAGGAAGGAGAGATAGAGGAGAGGTGATTGTGGCATGAACATGCCCCATTGGCAGGTGCTTTCTGCCTCCTTCTTTCTGTCTCTGTCTGTGACTCTCTCTCTCTATTTCTCTCTGGTGAATAAGGCATTCTGACAATTAAAAAAATATATATCCAACTAAATGTTTAGTTCTAAATAAGACACAGTTAAATAGAGAGTAACGGAGTCCTAAAGGGTGTCTCTGACCAGTATCTAATGCCATAATTTCTATTCCCTTAGGGAAAAAATCAGTGCTGAGATTGAGTTCCCAGAAAAACTGGAAGCACCCAAGCTCACGGTAGCTGAAAGTGACCCTGAGAAACACCAAGTTAAAAATCAGCCTTTTCAAGACAAAATAATTGCTGAGAGCAATACTTCTAGCTCTATCAGAAGATACAGTTTGGACCAAATTTCAAAAGAAGAAAGAAAAAACATTAGATTTAACAGGTATAAATTTTTTTGATTAGTTTTTAAAGTATAGATTTTATATTTGCTGTTAGTTTTGTTATGCTACCGTTATGGGGTGCTTTTCAATATATCTTTTACACCTACTATTTGAGTAAAATCTTAACCTGTTTCTTGGCTTTAAGTTTTAAGCGAAGTTCCTTAGCATTTCTTTGATTTATTAAAGCTACAACTGCTTTTCTTGAAACTAAAAAATATATTTAAAAATACCTATTTAACGACCCTGGTAAGCTATATAGCATCAGCTAGGTGCTACCTTATAGTATATTTATTCTACTCAGAGTTTCACGCCTAAAGTTAGACATGTATGCACAGATATGTACATACCAGTTGAACTTGCTATTGAAAACAGTTAGATAATTTAATAAATTTTGTGAATCAATAAAATCTAGGAGAAAAAAGGAATAAAAAGCAACTGTAGACACCTGAGATTAGTATAGGAGGAGTGTGGGAAATAGCAGAGGGTGGGAAATAGGGGTAAAAAAAAATTAATAAATATATATATATATGTGTATATATATATATATATATATATGAAACTAGAAATGGAAAATTATTGATGATAACACGTATGATTAAGCCACTATGCAGTATATATTCTGGATGGAAAATCACATTTTGTATAT
>NW_006159754.1:7881602-7899168 GCF_000334495.1 Tupaia belangeri chinensis | reverse complement strand
TACACACACACACACACACACACACACACACACATATATATATATATATATTTTACCTATAGCCACCCAAAGTTCTGTCTTTCACAAGTGAAATATCCACAGTGCTTACATTATCCAGAGAAGCTCACTATTTTAAATGGAGACTACACCTAGAAAAGAAACTCATGGCTTATTTTTTTTAAATAATTACTTATTTGGGACCAGCAGTTGGCATAATGGCTATATCGCTGGACTCCCATGTAGTCGAATGTGGTTCAAGACCTGGACCTGGTGGCTTAAACTCATACTAGGTGCGTGTGCGTATGAGCCCAAAATACTGAGAGGAGAATGGAGAAGGGATTGCATCATGGCTAACCTGCGCCCAGGGGTTGATTTCTTGCTTTCTGTCTCTCTGTCTCTCTCTGTGTTTCTTGCGAGTGCACACGCCCTGTCGCAAATAATCTCTCAAAAAAATAATTACTTATTTAACTTTATGATTATTATTTTAAATCTGTTACAGGGCACGTGCACTCACCAGAGAGAGACAAAAAGAAAGAGAGAGGTAAAGGACGAAAGCAAGTCACCAGGTCTAGGATTCAAATTGCAGTTGGCCATGTGGAAAACTAGTGCCTCAACTACCACACCACCTGCTGGTCCCTTACGGCTTATTTTTTAAATACCTTTTTAATATAGATATGTCAGTATTAAAAATGGCTCTCAATAATTTCTCTTGATTTCTGATTTAAAAATTCAGAGGCTAAAGTAGAAAAAGAATAAAAACATGTACGTCTACCATTTTACAGCCAGTTTGGTCATGAAATTGATTTTAAAATCTTTGTTTTTAGAAAAGGTAACCTAAATTTTCAAAGACTTGGTTTATATCATATGGTGATAGTTTATGTTTTATCAAGTCTATTAATAGTGTCCCATTCCAGAGGAAGTAACTTTTTGTTCCAATATTTCTTTTCTTTGTTAATGAATGCAAACTCAACATTTTAAACTTTTCCTTTGTTGTATTGTAGATCCAAAAGTTTGGCTCTAAACACTGTGCTCACAAAGGGTGTGAGTTCGGATGATGGGGACCATGTCGAGAGGGGAGCTCTCCCGGCCAGCCTCTCTCTCTCAGGAATAGACCCACTGGGTCAAGAAAGTGATGAGTTGCCCTTTAAGATGGACACTGACAGATCACAGCTGGGAAATGCTTCAGTTTCACACCCAAATATTATACATCTAGAATCAGAGAATTCGCCAGAAACTGTTAGAGTGAACTTCCAGGAAGAAACTCCAGAGACAACCTCAAGTCCCATAGAATACCAAGATGAGCTCTACTTGTACTTAAAGGAGAACCTCAGTAAAGTGAAAGCATATGCCATGGAAATTGGGAAGAAGATTCCTGTCCCAGATCAGTGCACCATCGAAGGTAAGTGCTCTGAACTTTTCAAATCTGAGAAAGCTCAGGAGTTCCTGCACACAAACAAACACAAAAACCTTAAATCACTTAAATTGCCATAGCCTTTTCTGCATCTGGTGTAAAACAGATCACTTTGAAATCAACTTACTTTTTAATTTTTTTTTTTTTTTAAAAAAGGGCGCTCGTCTTGCTGACTCCCATTTGAATCTTCTTAAATACGCCTAAGTCTCATTTTTTCATAAAAATGATTTTCATAAGCCTCAAGATACATTACTTCTTGGGACCAGCAGTTAGCATAATAGCTATGTCGCTGGACTCCCACGTAGTCGATCGCGGTTCGCGTCCCGGACCTGGTCCGGTGGCTTAAAACTCATGCTAGGCGTGTGTGCTTGCGTGCCCAAGATCCCCAGAGGAGAATAGAAAAGAAGGGATTGCGGTGTGGCCATCCCCCCTGGGGAGGTGATTTCTCGCTTTCTGTCTCTCTGTCTCTCTCTCTCTGTCTGGCGCGTGTATGCGCCCTATAGCAAAAATATAAATAAATAAATAAAATAAAAAAGATACATTACTTCTGGTTTCCTGTCCCCAATGTGCAGGGAAACCTGAAAAGAGGTCTGTGTCCCTGAGGCAGGCTCTAGGGAGGGGTCCAGCCTGAGCCATTTTCCATTCACACAATCACGCAAGGAAGCCATGAAGGCCACTGGGTAAAGCTACAACGCGTCAGACACTGCAGAAGAACTATGGAGTCAGCTATCAGTCAGTCAGACTCGACCTCTGACCTCGTGGAGATTAGCTTATAGAAAGAAAAGGGCAAAATTTAGCAAGGAGGAATGTGGGAGGTCAGGAGCTAGTGAGAGTGTGAGCTAGTCAGAAAATAAAGGGCAAAGTAAAAGAAAGGGAGGCTGGGGTGGGTAGGCCGTCCCTCAGGCTCACGATTGAAGGGGACACCAAAGGCTCCGAAAATTTGAGGCAGCGAAGGGCTTGGTAACAGCATCTGGGTATCAGAGCCTGAGATAAGAGGAGAAATTAGTACCATCAACCCTGTCTACAGTTACAATTTTGATTTTTCGTTCATCCCAGATATTTTGCAGGAATTTTAATGTTCTTAAATCTTATTTATCTTGGTTGCTAGGCGCATTTTCACGTTCTGTGCCCTAGTTTGGCTCTAGGGAAGGTGATGGGTTTGAAACACGGTCCTAAGATGCCATGATGCTATGGACAGCCCACCGTCTCTACTAGTGGGTTGAACAGATTTGGCTGGCTCCAAGGCACTGTCAGGCTCATAAGATGTTTCCTACCACAAAGCTTAGGGAGCAGCCATGTTCTTCCCCTGAGATTGCTGTCAGGGTCCTAGCGCTCTGTAGAGCAGGACATGTCATCTTGTCACAGGCTACAGCCTTCCCAGAAAAAGTGGACATCCCAGGCTCCAGGAAGAAACACAGCCAGAGGTTAGTGAATCCAAGCCTCATTCTCCCACCCACAGACTGTCAGGTTTAGGTACTAGGAGGGCCCTGCTTTCCAGACTCTACTGTCAACCCTCTTCCAACTTCAAATCAGAGGAAAGAAAGTATTCTTAAAAATGGGTCAAGTATTGGTAATGACTAATATTGCGATTTACATTGTCTGTGCAGAATCTGACACTTTCAAAGGTATTTACAATGATCTGATAAGCCTTCTTAAAATTCTTTTTAAAATGGTGACAAAAGTAATAGCACTGGGACCAGCAGTTAACGTAATGGCTATGTCGCTGGACTTCCAAGTAGTTGACTGTGGTTCGAGTCCCAGACCCAGTGGCTTAAACTCACACCGGGCACATGTGCGTGTGTGCCCAAGATCCTGAGAGGAGAATGGAGGAGAAGGGATTGCGGTGTGGCCATCCCCCCTGGAGGTTGATTTCTCCCTTTCTGTCTGTCTCTCTCTGTCTTTCTGGTGAGCGCATGTGTCCTATAGCAAAAACCTCTCCAAAAACAAACAAAAAAATGTAATAGCACTTATATGCAAATATAAGTTTTAGAGACATAACCCAAAATTCATTAATTAATTAAAGCTCATGCATTGTGAGCATTTTGCAACTGTCCATTTCATTAATCTATGTATCTACTGCACAGGTTGGAAAATTTAATGTGTGAGAGATTAAACATATTTTCTGGTTTAATAGAGGGAGTCTATAGTAAAAGATGAAGTTAGACACATTCCTATCTACTAAAAGAACTTTATCTTTTTTTTAAAATAATTATTTATTTTACTCAATTCCATTTGTTATTATTATTTTAATTTGACCAGAGAGAGACAGAGAGAAAGGGAGAGCAAGAAAGCAAGCCACCAGGTCCAGGACTCAAATTGTGGTCGGCCATGTTAACCTTACTATCCTTAACCACCACACCACCTGCTGGCTCTGAGTTTTATCTTTTTAGGTTTGGCTTAAAGCATTAAAGGTTTACTATACCAAGAGTTTTGGTCTTATAGAAATTTAGGAAAATGTCCCGCAGTCATTTCAATCATCTAGTTGTCAAATATAATATTTCTTATTGAATTGAATGATTTGGGAGTTTAAATTATCTCAACAGGTAACTGGGTAACTTGGGGTCTTTTCCAAAATAATGAATGAATTCATTATCTTTTATATCTTTTTTTAAAAAGAATGATTTATTTAATTTTATTTATTATTATTATTATTATTATTTTAATTTGCTATAGAACACATGTGTTCCCCTTAGGGAGACACAGAGAGAGAGAGAGAGAGAGAGAGAGAGAAAACAAGTCCTTGACCTCAAACCAGTCAGCCATGTAGGAGTCCAGCCTACGTGAACTTAGCTACCATGCCACCTGCTGGCCCTGAATCCATTATCTTGATTTGAAAAAGTATTTTTTTTCCTAATACCAATGTGTCCAATCAGGAAATGACCTAGAACCGTGTATTTTTTTCAGATTGGTAGTGTGGAATTCATCTATACTTTTGTCATTTCCTGGGAAATTCCTGCACAGAGATATGTCAGGGACCAACATTTTATATAGGCTTCTTCCTGTTCCAAATTGTACACCTGTAACTCACTGCTAATATGCACATCCACTGAGAACCACCTCAGGCTGATTGCAGAGGACACATTTTATTACTTCAGACATGGTGTAACTCATTCAGCAAAAACCAGCAATCATCTAGCTGACATAATTTTTGTTGTTGTCATGAGATCCTTTCCCTAAAAACTTATTAAAGAAATTGGCCCAGCAGGTAGCATGGTAGTTAAAATCCTGGATTCCCACATGGCTGACTGAGGTTCAAGTCCTGAACCCCATGGCTTGAAAATCATGCTGGGTGTGTATGCTTGTATGCTCAAAACCCTGAGAGGAGAGTGGAGGAGAAGGGATCGTAGCATGGCCATCCCCCTGGGAGATGAGTTTTCACTTTGGGTCTCTCTGTCTCTTTCTGTCTTTCTCCAGTGAATACATATCTGCTGTGGCAAAAACCTAAACAAACAAACAAACAAACAAAACACTTTTGAAGGAAGGTTTAGGCTTAGAAATTGTGTCATGTTTAACATGGTGGTATAAAAGAAACACATTTGTTCTTTCTTAGTCAATTTTGCGAAGTAATCAGGAGACAGAGAGAAAAGGCAGAAAAACCACTTCAACTTTCCAAGCTAAAGGCATCAATAGGCAGCAGAAAGTAACAGCGCTAAGAATAACTTTGGGCTGTTGTTACCGCTGTTTCTTGAAAGCATGGACAAAACAACCCTTTAAAGAAATTCTTTTGGTATTAGGTTGGTTCAAATGAAAAAAACTGATATGCTACTGTTTTGACCTACAAACACATCCATTTCATATGGTTCAATCTAATACTTCAGTAATAAATGATGTTGAAAGAAGAGGAACCTCCCTAGTCACCTTCCAGCAGAATCCAGTATAAGGGGAATCAAGGTCACAAATAGCATTCTTAACCCCCAGTCAGTCATTTATGGCTGCGTGATATTGATCACCCTGGGGACAGGCAATGGAATATAAGTGGATCAGGGCAAATCTATCATCGTGTCTGGAAAAAAAAAATGAAAAACCTCACGTCTTGTTGAAGTTGGTTTGGCAGTATAATTTGAGTTTGAAAGAACCTGTTATTCTCAGGTCAGCAATTCGCTTCTGAGTTTTGTAGGCCACTGGTGTTCGTGCCGGTTGACCAACCACTGAATGTTACCTGTTTATAAGCAACGCAATGACCTAATATCACTGCCTGATTATGTTTACATACAAGATGGGAAGAACTGAGTTCATCTGCCAAAGGACGTTTTAAACATCGTAATTATTGGTATTCATTTATGTAAGCAAAATGATTAGAGGTTAAACGCGCACACATGTACAACTGAAATAAATTCTTGAAAAGCTGGTCTATTATTGAAGTTCTATAAAGAGTTATATAAAGGCTTACAAAAGCCCATCAATGTTACTTTGGTTTGCTTTGAAGTATTTTCTGATCAGGTGAAAATATATCCCATCTGTAGAGCACATCAGCAAGAATGATTTGCAGAAAGCTAGTTCATAAGCTAGTAATGTAGTCCTTCTCTAATAAACCCACATCAGTAGATTTTTCTTAAAATGAAATTCATTGTAAATATCAAGAAGCACCTTTCCATGAGTAATTACCAAGGGGCTTCAAAAAGTTCGTGGAACTTTTTTTTTTTTTTTTTTTTTTTACAGAAAAGTATACATGGATTTCAAATTTGTTTGCACCAATTTTTTTTTTAATTTTTAATTTCGAAACATTTTTGCTATAGGGTGCATGTGCTCACCAGAAAGATAGAGAGAGACAGGAAAATGGAAAGAGAGAAATCACCCTCCAGGGGGTTGGCCATGCCACAATCTCTTCTCCATTCTCCTCTTGGGATCTTGGGCACGCACGCACATACGCCCCCCAACGTGAGTTTAAGCCACCAGGTCCGGGACTCAAACCACAGTCGAGTACATGGGAGTCCAGTGACATAGCCATTAAGCCAACTGCTGGTTCCATCATTTGCATCAATTTTTAAAGCACATGCCTACAAAAAAATTTTCCCTATTGAAAATTTGTATGCAGTCAAGTTCAATCTCAGTGTTGGGCTGACCGTAGAGGCAGAGCCAAAACTAGCCCTTACGTCCTCTCGTTCAGTTGGAGTCATCTGGAGGATGATGTCAGTCCTCATTCACTTAATGGTTTTTGAGGGAGGTTTCTATTTTTTAGTAGATACTTTAATCATGGAGTTAGAATCATTTCTCCATGAGCTGACGTTGTAAAATTTGGAGGCAAAGAATCCTGAACGTTTTTTTATACAATTTGAAAGTGGCATAGAAGTTAAGGGGTTGGATCCCACATGGTCAGCTTTGTGATTCAAATCCAGGACCTGGTACCTTGAGAATCACATCAGGTGTGTGTGTCCCAAAAATCCTGAGAGGAGAGTGAAAAAGACGAGATTATGGCATGGCCATCTTCCCCGGGGATTGATTTCTCACTACCCCACTCCCTTCCAGTGATCACATGCACCCTATAGCAAAAATTAAAAAATAAAAAAGGAAAAGGAAAAACAGAAAATAGGAAGATGTCACAAATTCCCTGGAGCTTATTATATTGAGATGACCCCTGCCTGAAGTACAGTGAATAGGGAAAAATTTTCTAGAGAATTTTTCTTAGTGCTTTAGAACTTTTTTTGGATCACCTTCCCCTCTAGCTTTCATTTCTCCAATGAGTGGATTTTAGTTCAAAGAGGCAGAAGTAACACCCTCTGGTTTAGTCTTTGCCTTCTCCCACCACCCGTATCATGGCTTTAGTCCTTTGCAATGACCCACAAGAGATATCCAAATGATATGACTAAAGGAAGATCTATGAATCCTTTTGAAAAGATCCTCTGCAGACCCCTCTGATAAGTTAACATCCAATACTGCCCTTGTACATCCCAGCCAAGAGCAGGTGCGAGGCTAAGGCACAACCCACTGGTAAGGATGTGACACACTTAAATCCACAATGACACATTGCAAACTTCCAGTGCAGGACATTAGGTAACTTTATTTGCCATTAACTATATTTTCTAAATCTCCTTTTTAACATGAAAAAATATAAGAAGTTTGGGGGTTTTGACCATTCAAATACATAGGAAATGGAAGAAAACTATATTTTATAATGCTGTTAGACAAAAGGAGAGTGTTGCTTGTCTGTATCTTAGACATAATTACCTGATATTTATCCACAGATCAGGTGAATACTTGCCCAGCTAGGAAACAGCACAAAGTAAAATCGGTGAAGGCATATACACTCTTGGGCCATTTTCAGTGGCGATCCAGGAGGAATTATCTGCCTATAAATTACATGAATCATCATAACCTTGAAATGAGGTTTCCTCAATGTAGTATTTACTTTGGGTATGTCTTTAACAGACCTTGCTAACAAATAAAAAGAAACCAAAGTAAATACATTAAATGAATGGAAAGACAAAGGAACATATTTCCATATATCTTACCCTAAAGGTAGCCATATTAAAAGAAAAAGAGGTCCACTCTGTGGCATTGTGGTTAAGGCAGCCGCATCCCCCATAGCCAACCATGTTGCTAAAATTTCAGACCCCAGGGACCAGCAGTTGGTGTAATGGCTATGTCACTGGACTCCCCCATAGTCGACCACAGTTCGAGTCCTGGACCCAGTGGCTTAAACTCACACCGGGCGTGCCCAAGATCCCAAGAGGAGACTGGAGGAGAAGGGATTGCGGCATGGTCATTCCCCCTGGGAGGTGATTTCTCACTTCCTGACTCTCTGTCTATCTCTTTCTGGTGAACTCATACGCCCTATAGCAAAAACTTCTCAAAAAAAATTTTTTTTCAGACTCCATGTATTAAAAAATTCACCAAGTGTATAACGTGGTATCCAAAAGCTCAAAAGGAGAGAAAAATGAAGAAGGGATTATGGCATGGCCATCCCCCATGGTGGGTGCTTTTCTCACTTTCTCTCTCTCTCTCTCTGGCAAGTATGTACACCCCCTGGCAAATTTTAAAAAATAATAAATCACAAGTAGAAGGAGGAGGAAGAAGAGCAGAAGTAGTTTGCTGTGTTTAATAACTTGTGTTTAAAATAGCAGGCTATAGGGTAATATACTCATATCTACAGTCATACTTCAACCCCTTTTAGGGAAGCTCATACCTGGTGATTGTCAGTCATCCTCGCTGTTTTTGGGGAGCTGTCTTTACTCCAGAGGATTCAATGATCTCCAAAACGATCCTGAGCCACCAATGGTTCCCAGCAGAAAAGTGCCTCCTAATACAGTTTGCCCCAACCAGATTTCAGTAAAGTGAATGTTATTTTTCATTTACTTCTATTATGAAACTGGCAGTCTATGCCCTGTAGCGAAACAAAATGGTCCCTGGATTTTATCAACTCCCATTTTATCAGCTCCCAACAGAGTAAACAGAGCAGAGCCACATTTTTTTTTTTTTTTAGCTCTGCGGGTGATGAAGAGTTAATTACCAGGAAACCGAAAAGAGATTACATGGCCAAGTAAAGGGTTTTGATAAAACAGAGGAAAGGGTGGTGTGGGGAGAAGGGTAGATGATTTTCTCATTTGTTCCACAACCACCATCAGATTTCAGATGATAGAGTATTTTTAAATGCTTTTCCAAAACCACAGGCAATTAAGTACTTGGCAATCAGGAATCAGTTAATGACAGCTTGGCAGGCATTTATTTGTGTTGGGTCCATATTGGGATAGGTGGGTGCTGGCCCACAGAGGAGTCTGCCTGAAGCTGACAGAGCACCCTCTCATGCTGGCAGCCCACTCGGAGTAAGCAGAGAAGAGCTCAGGAAACTCCAATTTCCACATTTTTGCCTTGTCCACCTCATGGACTGGTGAAAAATTATAAAATGCATTTTTCCCTTTTTTTTTAATAAAATATCAAATTTTAAAAATAAATTGTTTTATGAAAATAATCACTTCTCAGATGAAATAGTTGATCAATTATTCTACTGCCATTCAAATGTTATGCTAAAATATGAAAGTCACAAATACAGGAAATGTAATGCCATCATAGAAATTTTTCAAGTATTGGGACCAGCAGATGGTGTAATGGTTACCTCACTGGACTCCCGCACAGTCGACCACAGTTCGAGTCCCACACCTGGCAGCTTAAAACTCACACTGAGTGCATGCGAGTGCATGGCCAAAATCCCAAAGGAGGAGGATTGTATCTCCACACCCTGGGCGGGTGGGGAGAAGATGTGGTTTCTCACTTTTTGTCTCTCTGTCTGTCTCTGTCTCTCTGGCAACACATGTACACTATCACAAAAATTTCTCTCAAAAGAAAGAAATTCTTTGAGTATGATTTTATTTCTCACATGAAACCCTCTAATTTATTAATGTAAGCAAAAACTACTTTTTACAGATGATTACTTAAATTTAGGATTTTAAGCATTAAACTGGAAAGTAACATCTTACCTGCATGGCTGGGGACAATGACAGTGACTGTGTCTCCCCAACAAGATTCCCAAGGCCTCAAAGCTCAAGGATCTCATCTTCTGTTTCTCTAGAATTTGTGCATGCAGCTCCTGGAGTTGGGCTGAGCAGGGTGAGACTCAACCTGCCATCCTTAGGGCTCCCTGCCCCCATTAAACTGAGAACTCAGGGGTGACTACAAGATCCTATTTTATATTTTGTGCATGTGCTTACTAGACCTGTTTGGGGACAACAGAGGCTGTTGTGCTCATTTATGCCTTCCTTCACTCAGTAACCAACACTTACGGAGAAGCTGGTGTGTCCCAAGTACTGTGCTGTAGGCAAGGAACACAACTCTCCACAAGATACTAATGGCCTCTGCTTTCATGGGACTTGCCTTGTGGAGTAAGTCATGAGTCAAATAACCACAGTATCCAAATGCATAATTACAGAGTGAGGTAAGTTATCTAGAAGACAGGACCACAGTAGGGCCAGCTGGTGGCATGGTGGTTAAGGCAGCTGGCTCCCACATGGCCAACTGCACTGTTCAAATCCTAGACCCAGAGGCTAGAGGGACAGAACGAGCACAAGTACATGAGTGCCCAAAGATCCTGAGAGGAGAATGGAAGAGAAGGGACTGTGGCGTAGCCATCCTCTCTTGGGGGCGCTTACTCACTTTCCCTCTCCCCCCTCTGTTGAGTGTGTGTACCCTGTAACAACGGCAACAACAAAGAAAGAAAGGAACACGGTTCTGTGAGAGCTTGTCACTTGGAATCTGACCTTAACTGGTGTATCGAGGAGACTTCCCTGAGGAAAGGACTCCTGAGAAGAAACACGAAGGCCAAATGGAGGTCTGAGGATGGGGCAGAGCCATCTGTCAGAGAGTAGAGCCTGGGAGAGGTCCTGTGGCGAGGAAGAGCACAGGCCACTCTAGGGACTGACGCCTGGTCCTCAGGGAAAACTAAAGTGAAGTGGAAGGGGACTGTGATTCAGGGTAGGCAGGGTCAAATCCCAGAAGATCTGATGGGCCACTTCTATCCTTGGAGGAAAATCAGATTTGCAAAGATCCCCCTAACAGCAATGTGGAGAACAGTCTGTGTAGGGACGTAGAGAGATTCCCTAAACGATTTGTTTTGTATTAAACTAATTACCATATTCAACGCATTCTAGCACCTACCTAGGAGATGGTGAGGCCACAATCCCTTCTTCCCTATTTCTTCTTTTGGGATTCTGGGCACACATGCATGTGCACTGAACATGTTTTTCAAGTCCAAAACTCAACCAAGTAGTCGGCCCATGAAATCTAGCTGCCTTCACCACCACGCCACCAGCTGGCCCTGTTCTGCCTCTTTATCCTGATGAATCGTTCTGGATTCACCCACTCATTCTACAGATATTTCTAAGTGCCTACCACATTCCAGCACCATTCTAGAAACTTGAGAAACATTGGTGAGCAAAATGGGCAAATATCCTTGCTTTCATTGTTCTGAGAAAAGACATAAGTTAAATAATGGAAATGATAAGCGAGTATATGGGATATTGGAAAGTTGTGATTGATATGATAAAAGAAAAAATAGAGCCAGCTAAGATGTGCCAAAACAAAGAGAAGGATTTACATAGATGTGAGTACATGTATGTATGAGTTTGGGAGGGAGAGAGAACATTCTAGAAGGACACCCATAGAACTACTACCACTGGTTTTCTCTGAAAATCAGATTGGGCATGCAGGTGGCAAAGAAGGAGAGAGAAAAGGGGGAACTCGCACATTTTAATGTGTACATTCCTGCAAGGTTTGGAATTTTTTAGCAAGACTAATTGGCTTCAGTACTAAAGATGCTGGTAACTTGGACCCAGAAAACAACTCCAGACTCTTCAACAGGTTACTTTACCCAGAACGGGCTGCCACTTCCTCCCTGTTATCGCAAGAGTATGCTATGGGGTTATGAGTTTTCAAGCTGTGCTCCCTAAAGATCTCTAGATCACCCCATCCCTCCCATCTCATTCCCTGCAAACACAACAGCTCTGATTTGGCTGGTTTTAATGCATTGGCCTTCCTGACAGATGTTTAAGCAAAGAATTTCACAGCTTCAGGAAACTTAAAAAACACTGGGTTGGATAACTTGGTTCTTTGTGCTCTACATGCAATTAATTCTAAATTTCTTATGGCAGAGCTGGCAAAATATGAAACCAGTGGTTCAGCTAAGGTTTTCATCAGCCTCTGATAGTTTTATTGTTAATTTTGCTTTATCTCAGCTATGAAGTATTTTTTAAAACCTCTTTTATATTAACTTTTGTCATTTTTTCAATACTATACTTGAAATAAAATAGGCCATTTTGTTCAAGACATTCAAAGCTTGTCTCACCATTTGCTTGAACTGATTAATTAGTACGCATCAAACAGCAAATAACCACTCATGACCAGCAAGTTAATTCACCGTGCCCATCCTTGTTTCTATTCTCATTGTTTTGTTTGCCTTGTTCAATGGAAACTAATCTTATTTCAAACAATACATAAAGCAGCCTGAAAAACAAACTAAGAAGAGATAATTACTCCGTGTAAGGGGAAAAATAAGCATAGGGAAATAAAATGAATCCAGTAGTTGAGTTTCATTTTTGCTTTTGTTTTCAGAAATTTCTCTCTGTAAGTTTTCACGGTTGGTAAACGTGGTTTGCAAATTTACTTGTGAGCACACTAGTCATGATAAAGAGGGGAAAAATATCAGAAGTCTGCAATGTCTACAAGTAAAAGCATATTGGGGGGGTGGGATGTTAAGAGCAAGCTGTTTACTTATTTGACTGATAAATGTTGTACTGATTGAAATCAATTCATCAGAAAAGGTGTTTATATTATGTAACAAATATTTAACCATTAAACATGACAATAGAGCAATGGTTCTGAACCAGAGGTACTTTCCCCCACCCATCCACCCCCAGTTCTGTAATGTCTGAGATGTTTTTGATTGTCATGAATTAGAAGGGAGTGCTACTGGCATCTAGTGGGTGGAGCCCAGGGATGCTGCTAATTATTTTGTAATGCACACAACAGCCCTGTCCCCCTCCCCCAAAACAAACCAGCCAGTCCAAAGTCTCAACAGTGGTTGAGAAACGCTACAACAAACCCTTGTTTCTCAAAGTATGGTCCATGGACCAACAGCATGTACTTGTTAAAACTTGAGATTCTTGGGGCCAGCAGATGGCATAGTGGTTATATCACTAGACTCACATGGCCGACCATGGTTTAAGTCTGGACCCAGTGACAAAACTCTCACCTAGTTGTGAGCACACGCATGTGTGTTCATGCCCAAGATCCCAGAAGGAGAAGGGATTGTGGCATGGCCATCCCTCCTGGGGAGTGATTTCTCACTATTCTTCTCACTGTATCTGTCTCTATCCGGTGAAAACACGCACCCTAAGGCCAAAAGGAACCTGAAAAACAAAACAAAAAAGACTCTCAAAAAAAAAATGTTTAAAAAGAAGAAAAAGAAGACCTGATATTTTCACACCAACCTAGACCTATTGAATCAGCATCTATAGTTTAACAAGATCTCCCAGGTGATTCACATGCACATTAAAATTTGAGAAGCACTGCAACTCAGGAATGATACCCTCCAGTGGATTTTAGCAATAGAAGAATTTCTTTCTTACAATAAATTAGAGATTTAATTAATTGACTCTGCATTTAATGATCACTTCTTAATTGAGGACATGAGGTTTCTTCTCGAGGATATTTTTAAATAATTATTTAATTTTATTTATCATTATTATTATTTTCTTAATTTTATTTTAATTTGCTGTAGGACATGTGCACTCACCAGAGAGAAACACACCCACAGAGAAAGAGAGAGGAGAAAAGTGAGAAGGCAAGCCACCAAGCCTGGGACTCAAACCATGGTCAGCCATATGGGAGTCCAGACCCTTAACCACCACACAACCGGTAGCCCCTTCTTGAGGACTCTTAAGGATACCAGGTTTAGTCATCTGGATTGTTCATGGTGCTGAAGTTGTGATCCTTGTCATTCTCTGGTTCTTGTCATAGATTTGGGGTTTTAAGAATAGATGAAATAGGTTTGGAAGCCAGGAAATTGGGCTGCCCATTCATGATTGACTAACTTCCTATCACACTCCTTGGTATATGTTTGAATATGTGTTGTGTGTCCTTCTGACTTTTTTTTTTTTTTGGAGAGGTTTTTCGCTATAGGGCGCGTGCACTCGCCAGACAGACAGAGAGAGACATAGAGACAGAAAACAAGAAATCACCCCCCCAGGGGGGATGGTCACGCCACAATTCCTTCTCCTCCATTCTCCTCTCAGGATCTTGGGCACGCACGCACATACACGCACCTGGCATGAGTTTTAAGCCACCAGGTCCGGGACGCGAACCGCGGTCGACTACGTGGGAGTCCAGTGACATAGCCATTACACTAACTGCTGGTTCCCTCCTTCTGACTTTTGATATCAGCATTTACTTGCTCATGGAAGATAGTTATAAAGGCCTCCAAATGCCTTGGCCTCAAATATGTCTTCAATGATGTTTAGTCAGGTTGTGTAAATGAATTAGAAACATATGGATTACATTTTATTTAAAATTTGCAAAAAATTAAAATGAAGTAAAAATGTGTTGGAAGCAATATATGCTCTACTAAACCCGAAACATGGAAAAATGGGTTGAAACTAGTATGTATATATGAATTTCTTTATCATTGATATTTACTGATTAATCTAATTGGCCCTCTTTCATTTTAGTAGGAAATGATGTTAAATGTACTTTGGACTATCTTTTCTTTACTGAATTTGCATTATTTTTTTCTAAGTTTTTTTAATGAACCTTGAATATACTTAGATAAAATCTAATTTTCCAGTAAATGAACAGTTAAGACTATTCCTATATTCCTCTGTAGTGTCAGAAAAGTTGTGATACGTTTTTGCATAGAAAAATACTCAAGACTTTTCCAACAGCCCAATATTATATCTTTCTACCGCATTTTTATTTTGCAGTCATACCAGTTTAAAACAGTTACAGTACAGGTTTTTTTTTACTTGATTGTTTACTTATTTGTTTTTTTAACAGTACTATAGACAGTAGAGACTCCTATAAAACAGTCAAGACATGCGCAGATACCCTTTGCATTCTTTTTTTTAAAAAGAATTATTTATTTAATTTTATTTATTCATTCATTTATTTTAATTTGACCAGAGAGAGACACACAGAGAGAGAGGGGGAAAGCAAGAAAGCAAGCCACCAGGTCCAGGACTCAAACCGTGGTCAGTCTTGTGGGAGTGTCCAGCGCCTTAACCACCATGCCACCTGCTGGTCCCCACCCTTTGCATTCTTATAATATGGAACTATGACCTCTCAGTGATTCAGATGTTAAATATACATTGAACACTTAAGATATCTGTATTGTTTCTAAAAATTTTGTCATGTTTAACTTTACCTTCTCTGAATTATTGTGTATTTTAAATTTATGTGCAAAAGCAAGAAGAATTGTTCTATCTTGGGAACCAGCAGTTAGCGTAATGGCTATGTCGCTGGATTCCCACGTAGTCGACCGCGGTTCGTGTCCCGGACCCGGTGGCTTAAAAAAAAAAAAAACTCACGCCGGGCGCGTGTGTGTGCGTGCCCAAGATCCCGAGAGGAGAATGGAGGAGAAGGGATTGCGGCGTGACCATCCCCCCTGGGGGGTGATTTCTCGCTTTCTGTCTCTATGTCTCTCTCTGTCTGTCTGGCGAGCGCACGCGCCCTACAGTGAAAATCTCTCTCTCAAAAAAAAAAATTGTTCTATCTTTTTTTTTTATTCATTCATTTATTTCATTTTTTTTATTTTGACCAGAGAGGGACAGAGCAAGAGAGGAGAGAGTGGGAAAGTGAGAGAGCAGGCCTCCAGGTCTAGGACTTGAACTGTGGTCAGCCATGTGGGAGTCCAGCATCCTTAACCACCACGCCACCTGCTGGCCCCAAGAATTGTTCTATCTTCTTAAAGTAATTTAGTAAGCCATATAAATAAAAGGGTTTAACTGAAAATTTAAAGCACTAAAATATTAAAACAATAGCATATTACCATCCTTGTTTGGTTGAAGTATCATCTGTGAATTTGTTTAATGTAAATTGTGATGCCCTAATGGCACCATATGTTCAACTTAAAAACTGTTTTTGTCAAACACTTGAGACTTAAATTCCCAATGCTTCTAGTCAAGCATCACTATTTTTAACTTTTGAACTCAAACATATTTTTAAGGAAATGTAATCCATGTGTTCCCAATTTATTGTCACTTTATCCATCAAGATATGGCTTTGTAACTCTTCTGATCCCTATGAGGTGTTTCATTGATAATAGAACTCTCATCAAGAAACAACCTTTCAGGTGTTAGGAAGAGACCTCATACAGATTGTCATAATGATGACCCTACTGACTTCTGAAGCAAAATTCATCTTTTTCTGGTTTTGGCCACACTCCTTTCCTTCCATCCCAAACATGGCAAAAAATAAAATAAAAATACTCCTTGCCTATGTGGGCAAAGCTCATTCAAGTGCTTTAGTAAGCCATTCTATTCATTTATCTTAGGCAAGATTGGCTTGGAATGCCTGCGCTCAAACAATGAGGAGGGTTAGGTACTGTGAATGAGTTAAAAATCCACAAAGAATTACCCTTCTATCTTTTAATCCAAATTCTACACTCTCGACCAACACCACCTTCTTGGACAGAAACCTGCAAGAATTTCTATTAGAAAAGCGTTCCTTTGTGTTTCCAACCTTTGCCACTTGGGGCTGACATTATTCAGAGAAATGAGTGTCCAGAGACCTGGGGGAGTGAAATGGGGAGTGGGGAGCTGGGTCATCCTCAGCGAGTGGCTATATTACAAGGACAGCTAGAGCCCTCAGCCACCTTTGCCCTGCTCATTCAGTGCAGGACCAAACACTCGACCACACAAGCTCAGGAGGAGAAGCAGGGTCACCACCTTTAGTGACCAGCTGACCAGGGCAGAGAAATACATGCAGCACTGAATCCAGCCAAGGCCAGCACCTGCTGACCACGGAGGCCTTCCCACGTCATAAGTCAGTACCTTCATAGATAAATGGCTTTACCCAGACACATTTTTGTCCCCTACAAACGGACTTCCTGAAGCCTTCCACTAGCAAGAAAGACAGGGAAGGGGGCCAAACTCATCCTTTAACCAGGAACCCAATCGTGCGATAACCAGTCTGTTCACTAGGTAACCGCATCACCTCTTAAAGGTCCCACCTCGCAATGCTGTTGCATTGAGAATTCATTTTCCAACACATGAACTTTGGGGGCCACATTCAAACCACACAACATGCTTATCCCCACTATTGACCAAATCCCACTTACACGATAATAAAGGGATTAAAAGGAATAATCTTAGGGGAATGAAGGAGAAGACAGCAGACAAAGAATGTAAATAAAATACTTGGCACGGGAAAGCAGATGCAAGAGTGTTCCCTGGCTTAGCACTAAACAGCACCTGGGTAATAACTCTTGTCTGAGGTCTTCCAGCGAGGGCTGGAGGGGCAGCAAACTGCTCCTCGGAAAAGCTGGGTCCTAACCTCGAGGATGCAGTCCCTTTCTGAACCGCCACATTTAGCTCTTTTGTAAAATTTGAAGCAATTGGATGACTCTAACTATAAACATGTTGGGATGCAGAGGGTTTTTGGAATGAGAACAGTGCCAAAAGTAGCTAGCAGCTTAATACCAAATGCTTTGATTGCTATCAGGCTATTCTGAAACTC
>NW_006159754.1:7869471-7880876 GCF_000334495.1 Tupaia belangeri chinensis | reverse complement strand
TCAGCCTCCGAAGACCCGAGGGAAATATTTGCTAATATTTATAGAACCACTCCTAGCACTCATTGATGAGGATTTTTCACGTGAGGAGGAGGTCGAAAATCAGAAGACAAAAAGTAGCAGAGAGGATTCTGCAATAGGATACTTGTGTGCAGGTCCAGATCTCCGTCCACAGACGGAAGTGGCAGAAGGAAAAGCCTGCTGGCGAGGGTGCCTGGTAGGCGATGCCAGTGTATCACTCAGGGCTGTGCTTGAGCCAGCAGAGGAAAGCAGTGTGGGACAACGCAGCGTGCTTGGTTGTGACAGATGCAAATTTCACTGAGGTCAACTCTAACAAGCATCACGGACTCTGAGTCAATTAACTCTCATTTTATTTTCCTAGCAGAGCATTTGGCAAATTTACAAGAAATTTAAAAAGTATGCTAAGTTGACTTTATTTTTTTTAAGAGAATGACACTTTTTGGACTCTTCTTTCTTTTGTTCCAAAGGAGACACTAGTTATACCCTGCCCTGTGTGCTCTATTCAGATGGAAAAATGTTTGGACTTCTCGGGTTATTACTACCAGGGGCTGCATTATCCTCTTTGCTTTGAATTGATTTCCTTTGCTCATAATAAATCTTCCTATCTGCTTCCTCTCTGATGTTCTTGTCTCCTGTCTCAGTACACATTTGCCTTTTCTTTTCCAGGCACATTCTTTACATTCTTTCTGTTGGTCTACTGTATTTAGAAAAAAAAAAAAAAAAAAGCCTCCCCAAACCCTGTTACCCAAATACTTTGAGCTTTTCATCAGCAGCTTTTCTTTTTCTTATGAGCATTTCAGTGAGTAAAAAACATCATTCTATTGATGATGACTCACTGAGTCTGATTTGAGTTGCTTTTTGTGAATGTGATTTCTTTTCTTTCTTTCTTTCTATTTTTTTGCATTCATTTTTGCATACACTCACCACAGAGAGACAGACAGAGAGAGACAAAGTAAGAAATCACACCCCAGGAAAGATGCACATCACAATCGCGTCTCCATTCTCCTCTTGGGAATTTAGGCTTATGCGCACACAAGCCCGGCATGAATTTTCAGGCCAGTGGGTCAAGGACTCAAACCATGCAATCAGCCCTGTGGGCTCTGGTGCCTTAACCTCCACACCACATGCTGACACTGAACGTGATTTCACAAAGCTGCCTTTTGTCAGCCATCTTTCTATGAATGCTTGGGAAATATCCTGTCCCTGTTGCCAGAAGCTGACTCCAAAGTTCTGTTCCAAGAGTCACCAACAAATCTTAGAGATCATCAGGCCTGAATTGGCTTTAAAGTCATCTATCATAGTTAAGGCTTAGACAAATTTTAAAAGAAAAATGAAGGTACCAGGTCCGGTATAGTTTTGGAGGACTGCACGATGGGGCCATAGCCCACGGCTCCCCACATCCATCGCCCATGTTCTTCCCCGCTGGGGGCCCAGATCTGGACTGCTTTGCCCCTCACTCTCCACCTTGCTCATTCTTACGTGTCCTTGAGGGCTCAGCACAAATGTCATATGCTTAGAGTGGCCTTCTTATATCTCTACCCCAATCTAAATTAGCTGTTCATGTATTGTTTTTTGAGGGGTTTTATCCTGTTTTATTTTTTTCCTTCATAGCACTTACCAAATTTGTATTTTTGTATTAATTTCTACTGTTTGTGTCCTCCGCTAGACAAATAGGTAGCACATCTTTCACGCACCGCTGCAGGCCTGTCCTGTAGGAACTCAGTAAATGTCCGTTGAATTAATGAGCTTTTAAAAATTCCTATGGGCTTTGTTTGTGTTAAACCTCTTTTAATTTTGTTTTACTACTTAAAAATGAAATCTTTAGAAGGCATTCTAGTCATTTTGTTATAGTCTGCTCCAGGAAAAATAAGAGGACATCCAGAGTTAGCCAAATTATTGGAGATTTATTGATTACGCCTGCGGTTTACTGGAGAACTGTGTTTCTCAAAAACCCCATAGCCCCAAGTGTAAGGTGAAGGGTGCTTATAAAGGCAAAAATCACATTCATTTGGGCTTGAAAGGGTAGGGGGTCTGGGCTTACAATGGAGAAGCAATTTACAGGAATGAAACAAACAGGTTAATCATTCTGGAAGGGCATGTTCCATCCCTACCTAAACACAATGGAATCTTAATGACCTTTATGGCTCAGGGCAAATGGGTCTGGTGGCTGTGGGTGCTAGCACCATAGAACAGCTTAGGGAGTTTCGGGTTATTTAGCAAAGACAGTAGGAATGTTAAGCATTTTGTTTACTCTAGGCAAAAGGAGAAAGCAAGTTTCCAATATAGAGAGTTCAAAATGGAGGTACTCCTGCTTCAGTTCAGTCTAATATTTGCATGCTTTCCTGAATATTAAGGGTTTCATTTTTATAGCTTTTATTTTGACTATTTTCTTAACTAATCCTTACCTCCTTAAAAAAATAGACAAGAAAATAGAGAATATTTATAAATTATTGAACAGAGAAATATATATTACAAATACGTTAGAAACAGGGACCAGCAGGTGGCATGCAGTTAAGACATTGGGCTTCTATATGGCCAATCACAGTTCAAGTCATGGACCTGGTAGCTTGAAACTCAGGCTGGGCACATGTGTGAATGTGCCCAAAATCCAGAAAGGAGAAAAGAGGAGAAGGGATTACAACATGGTCACTCCCCGCAGGGGGGAAATGGGGGTGGGATGTGATTTCTCATTTTCTCTCTGTCTCTGGTGAGTGCATGCTATGGCAAAACGTAAAAAAAAAAAATGTTAGAAAGCACTGTTTGGCTTTTGCTATTGGTAGTCTTTGGTTAGGTGTCAACACTGAGGAGTTATATATTGATGGTGACTGCTCTTTGGGGACAGGTTATCTCTCTAGTTTTCAGGCTTCTGTAATTTCTCACATGAATCTTTGCTCTTTCCAAATGGGTCAACTTATTATTAATAAGAACAGCTAACTTTGGGCTGGCTCTGGGGCACGGTTTGCTCAAAGGAATCCAGATCCCTTTGATTCAAATCTCTGGCCTGTTCATCCTGAAACATGCTACACATGCGTGGGAGTGCGAAGAGCTGATAGCCTGGAGACTGGAGGGAGTGGGTTATAGCATGACCAGACCCATAGAGGGTGCTTCTCTCTCTCTCTTTCTCTCTCATGCATACACATGCTCTATCATGAATAAAGAAATAGAAAGAATAGCTAACTTTACTGAGAACCTTTATGTTGTATAATGAATATATATTGACTAAAAGAATAATACATTATTTTATTTAATCCTGATAAAAAGTTTGTGGTATAGTTATCACTGTCCTCATTTTGTGAATGAGAAAATAGACTTACAAGTCAAGTAACCTGTCCAAGCCAGTAGGTGGCAGAGTCAAGACTGGGCCCTGGATTCACGATCTTCCCCCTTGTCTGTCCCATACAGCCTTCTCTTCCCCACCTCCATGCCTTTGCTCATGCTGATGCTCCTCTCGGTCCCTCCCATTCCATTTATCTCAGTCCACCACTCATCAAGCCTAGATTGAACTTCTCTGCTGTCTTCAGTGATCTCACTACTACTCATTTGGCCATTAACCTTGAACTGTTCTTTGTTTATATTCATATATTCCTAACATTTCTATTTTAAATGGTAAGGCTCTCAATGAATCTTTTTATGGCTTCAGACCTAGCCCAATACCCTGATCTAGTAAGTCCCCGAAGTATTTGTTGATGGTGATATTGTCAGACATTTCCTTGGCACAGGATAACAAATGAAATCAACTTTCCTCAAACTTAACCACTACCCATATTGATATAGCAAACTCACTAATGAAAACTAATCTAAAACATTTTTCAGAATGTATGCTCTAAGAGTGCAGTTGACCACATGCAAATACTTTCCTCAGAAGCTTTCAGTTACACGCGTAACTCTGCCGAGTTGAGTTTCCCTTAACACTACAGTTCCGTTCTAAAACTAGTTTCTAAGTCCATGGTATGCTCCCGAATTAGCTGTTCAACATTATTTGCTTTCTATTCAATGAAGCTTCATTTAGCAGTGAATGAAATAAGATGCCCCCTGACTCTCTCGTGTCAGTCACATGATGTGAAATCAATGTGGAGAAGATGGTGGACATCTCAGGAAAGCCAGCCCTGGTTAGGAGTTGATAAAGGCCACTTCTAGTGAGAAGCCCAAAGAGTTTATACAGTTGATGTATTCTTTGTGTACCCTGTGCCAACCTATCTGACATAAACAAACCTTCTGGCAAATACCTATCCCTCTCCCGGAAGTGTTCTCTTGAAGCTTTCAGGAGGCAGCCCAGTCTGAAGGTCTTTGTTCAGAACTGCCAATTGGAGAGAGGAATGAAATAGATGACTCATGTACAAACAATCTTAGGCTCATCCTTCCTTCCTCACAGGGAGAAAAAATGTAAACGGTCCATTTTAGTAATAAAATTTCCTAAAGTTTTCTGTGTCCCAAATCTAGCTGCTGTTAGCCATTTTTCTGAATTGCGAAGTAATTGGTAGCACGTGGATTGGTACCTACGGGGTATCAGGGCTTGCCTCCCTTACTTGCTCTGTATAGCTTTTCATAAATTTCTGCTTGGTAGAGCCAAATGTTTATTTATAACAAACTTAAGGGTTTCCACTGACTCAGTATGACCACAAAGGGACTCTGTGTCACTGCCAGAAATCAACTACATTAGTATCATGAAAAAAAAAAAAAAGAACAAGTATTTGATTTAAAATCTATATGGATTCTGAAATTACTTTCACATCTACGAACTGTGCTACCTCCTATGAAAATATTCTATTTATTTCTGATTGTGTTGATAGTGACTATTTCGTATCCTTACCATTTGGACCTCTACCTTGTTTTTGGCAGCCATCAAGAGAACTTGACGGTAGGGAAATGTTGAGCTCTTCCAAATGAACTTCCCCTAGAGGACTTTGTGACTGATAAATACTATATCAAGTTCCTCTTCCCAGAGCTGAAACAAAGTCATTACTGTTGGTGCATTCTTTCTAGTGGGTACCAAAGATTCACTGAAGAAATCATAAAAATGTCAATACAGGTATATAAAGATAAATTTAGGACCTGCCTTTAACCTAGTGGATAAGGGAAGCTAACTAACTGCCATATGGCTAGTTCAAATCCCAGCCCGTGTGGCTTAAAAAATACACCAGGGGTGTGTGTGTGTGAGTGAGTATGTGTGTGTGAGTGAGTGTGTGTGTGTGAGTGAGTGTGTGTGTGTGTGTATGTGTGCATGCCCAAAATCACAACCAGATGGAGAAATGGAGGAGAAAGGATCATGGAGTGACCACGCCTCCTTGGAGGCGCTTTCTCAGTCTCCCTCTCTGTCTCTGTCTCTCTGGCCAGTGTACGTGTCCTCTGGCAACTAAAATTAGTAATAAAATAAATAAAGATAAATCCAACTTTAAGGGGCCAGCAGGTGGCATGGTAGTTAAGGGTGCTGAACTCCCACATGGCTAACCACGGTTTGAGGGTTTGAGTTCTGGACCAGGTGACTTGCTTCCTTACTTCCTCTTTCTCTCTCTCTCTCTCTCTCCCTCTCTCTCTCTCTTACTCTTCTCCTCTCTGGTCAAAATTAAAAATAAATAAATAAATAAGTTAAGTAAAGTAATTCTAAAAAATTTCAACTTTAAGTTCATTTTATAATTTATATTTTATTATGACTTTAAGGGAATTACTGGATACATTTCTGAAAATATTAGAAACAACACTGAAATTAACTGAAAATTATGAACGATGTTGCCATAATAATTATCCTTTGTAAGGAATCAGACACCTAATCAGAAATCATCCTGAGTTCAGTACCATTTGTAAGTGCTGCTCTTAATCTGTTTGTACAATCAGGAGACCAAGAAAGTGACTGCAGATATCATTATTCAGATATATCTACTGCACAATTACTATGTTTTATTTTTAAATTTGGACATTATAAGAATAAGAAAATAATTATTTAAAAAGATATGACAGTTCCTCCACAAGTTAAACATAGAATTACCGTATGACCCAGTGACTCCATTCTTAGGTTTATACCCCAAAGAATTAAAAACAAGCGTTCAAACAAAAATATGTACATGAGTGTTCATAGCAGTGCTCTTCACAGTAACCAAGAGGTGGAAACAATTCGAATGTCCACCAAGTTCTCTTAGTCTTCCATGTTTGGAGTTGGTAGACTAGAGGGAGGTAAAGAAATCAAGAAAATCCTTTGTCAAGAGAAAAGTTTGTCTTGCTGTGAAATCTAATTTTGGCAGTTACAAAATGAATCCTAGGGGCTGGTCCTATAGTCTAGTGGTTAAGCTTGCCGGATCCCACATGGCTAACTGTGGTTCAAATCTCAGCCCGGCACATGTGCATGCATACCCTAAACCCAACAGGATAGAGAAATGGAGGAGAAGGGATTATGAATGTCATGACTGTACTCCATTAGAGCTGATTTCTCCCCCTTTTTTTCCTCTCTATCTCTCTGGCAAGAACACAGGCCCTCTGGCAATTTAGAAAGAACATAAATAAATAAATATGACGTCAAGGAAAAAACTTTTTATAAAAAAATTTCTGTTCTACTTTTTCTTTTGTACTCCTATGACTACCTAATGTCTATCCCATCACCACCCCACCTTCACTTGACTCTCAGGTAGGTAGAGGCACACGTGGATTAGAGCAAAAGCTGTGAACCCAGGAAGGGAACAAGGAAAAACATATTTAAAATGATAAATATTAGCTCCATTGTATGGTAATTAGTGAGACATCATTAAATTTGCTCTAACATCACTTTTTCATTGTATATGTTTTCTTTACACGTTATTTAGGTGATACACAAATATAAAATCATAAGAAGAGAGTTAAAATAATACAGAAGTATATGAATGAAAAGTGCATGTTTTCCACCTCCAATCCCGTTTCTTGGTCCAGAAATGATTGATTGATAGTGATTACTATCAATGGTTGGTCCACAGCTTTATAGACCTTTCCCCTCTCCGTGCATTCATATAAATACATATGCTTACATACTGATACGTAACTTTGGCTTTAGTCTCATCAAAATCAGCCTCAAAGAATAGAGCTTTGTATACCTGTGATTTTGTACATTCCAGAATAGATCATTATTAATTTGTATTTTTTTTTGAGAGAGAGATTTTTTTGCTATAAGGTGTGTGTGCTCACCAGAGAG
Source organism: Tupaia belangeri chinensis (assembly GCF_000334495.1). Lineage (NCBI taxonomy): Eukaryota > Metazoa > Chordata > Mammalia > Scandentia > Tupaiidae > Tupaia > Tupaia belangeri. The sequence goes on along the minus strand of NW_006159754.1, from coordinate 7,873,705 downwards.
ATAGAGAAACAGAAAGTGAGAAATCAACCCCCAAAGGGGATGGCCATGCCACAATCCCTTCTCCTCCATTCTCCTCTTGGGATTTTGGGCATGCACGCACATGTACCTGGCATGAGTTTCGAGCTGCCAGGTCTGGGACTCGAACTAGGATTGGCCACATGGGAGTCCAGCACCCTGACCACTACACCACCTGCTGGCCCCATAAATCTGCATTATTAAAGAAATCACTTGGAAAATTATTTTATTCTCTGGATGATTCAAAACAAAATCACCTGTTAGGCTTGTTTGACAACTGACTAGAATTTTCCTATGGGGTGGGAGGGCACTAAGTACAGTACTTTTGTTCTGGGTAGGGATTTTGCACACATATGCATGTGAGATGGTCAGCAGCCAACCAGTTACTAAAAGGAAACTCTATTTATTGACCAATAGTATAAAAATAAATTAATTAATTTAAAAAACTCCAATAATATAAATAAAACTAATAAAAACTAGACAGAGTTCTCTTTTCTGTCACTTTTCTGCCCTAAATTCGTTATCAAACAAGAAATTTAGTAATTTTTCTTTAAGTGCGTATCATTTCAACACCCCACATTTCTGAACACCTTCTACAGATCCAAGCCCTGGGAACACCCAGATGAGTAAATGTCTACTCTAGATGAATTATTGGATGTCAAATAGATCTTTTAGAAATTCATCTTTGCTTTTGAGAATCTACTGTTTTACCTTAAAATATCTTCTACTTCTGACATCAAAGGTATGAAATAATTGTTATTCTGTTCAATTATGTCCTGTCCAGAGTACTGAGAACAAGCCCTTGTGGCCCAGAGCAAACGTCTAACGCTGCTCTGGGTAGCCATTACATGGGCTTTGGTAGTCTTCTTCATGGGCCTTGGTAGTCTCTGATTGAATCAGAGAATTTCAGAGACAAAAAGTTCATTCAAATATGATATTTCCTAAAAAAATTAAACAGAATTACCATAAAATCGAACAAGTCCACTTTTGGATAGATACCAAAAAGAATTTAAACAAGAGTCCCCAAAGCACATTTGTGTACCCATGTGCCTAGCAGCATTATTTACAGTAGAAAAAGGTATAAACAACCTATTAATAAATGTCTATTGCCAGATAAATGAATAAACACAAGATATATACTGGGTTGTCAGGAAAGTCATGACACATTTTTGCATAGAAAAATGTGTCATGACTTTCCCAAGGACCTAATATATACATTTAATGTAGAATGATTCAACCTTGAGTTGAAATTATAACACATACCACCACATGGATGAACCTTGAAGATATTAGGCTAACCAAAATCAGCCAGACACAAAATAACACTATTGTGTGATTCCTCTTACATAGGTACCACTACCCAAATTCCTGGAGACAGAAAGTAGAATAGTAGTTTCCAAAGTCCAGAAGCAGAGAGGAATGGGGAGTTACTATTTAATGGGTTTCAGCTGGGAAGGATGGAAAGGTTCTGAAGATGTATGGTGGCAATGGTTGGACGAGATGAATGTACTTAATCCACTGAACTGTGCATCTAAAATGATTAAAGTGGTAAATTTTATATTTTATATAATTTACCATACAGATATAAAAATCCTTACTCTCATGGAGCTTATTATCGAAGAAAGAGAAAAAAATAATAAAGAAATTAAAATGTAACTTTTAAAAAGTAGATTAGCTTTTCCTTCCCCCAAAAAAATAAAACTAACTCTTTGATGTTCTACTAGCTATTAAAAAAAATCAAAGCCATATTTTTTTTTAAAAATGCATTTATATCTTCCTTGAGCGAGAAAACCAAGGAGTCAGAGAACAGAGAAGAAAGGTACTGTCTAACTGGGAAGATCCTGGTTGTCCAACTTCTTGGCCAATAGTCTTTCCCTTGAGTCATACTTCCTTTTCGGGGTGCTTCTGTTATTGCTACTTTATCTGCGCCATCAACCATGTACTAGAAAGCAAATGGACTCTGGCCCCTGGGTTCAAATTCCTGCTCCACTACTTCCTGGAAGTTTGTTCTTGAGATTTTCTCTTTAGTAAGCTGAGAAAATAAAACTTACTGTGTAAGGGTTAAATGCAGTTTGTTATACCTACACCTTGGTTCAAAGAAAGGAATCAGTGAAAATTAGCTCTCTTCCTAAATCCCTCAAAGTGAATTCTCTGAATTCTTTGTTTATTGATAAGCTATTTTTAAAAGAATTATTTATTTAATTGTATTTATTATTTTTAATAATTATTTTGTTATTTTGCTATAAGGCACATGTGCTCACGAGACAGAGAGAGAGGGAAAGTAAGAAAGCAAGCTGCTGGATCTGGAACTCAAACCGTAGTCATCCATGTGGGAGTCCAGCATCCTAACCACCACGCCATCTGCCAGCCCCTATAAGCTATTTTTAATGTACAATTACTTTAGTCTATTAATTTCAGCAAACATACTTTTTTGGCTTTGAGGGTGTTTTTGTCTTTGAGTTTTCATAAATCATTTTACATGTATAGTTCAGTTATGAAGAAGGCTGGCTCAGTTGAAAACCCTGGGAAAGAAGCCAAATACATTTATTTGACCCTTATTTACCAGGGAGGGAAGTTTTCAAAACAAGAGTTATCTTATTTTTCCCCTCAACAAATAAAGCCAACTCTTTGATGTTCTACCAGCTATTTAAAAAAAAAAAAAAGCCATATTTCTTTTTTTTAAAAATGTGTTTATATCTTCCATGAGCAAGAGACAGACAAAGGGACAACGCCCCCAACAGGGTCTTGATGCCACGATCCTCCCCACGCCCCCCCACTCCCCGCCGCTTCAGCCAGTCGCAGATCATGGGCAGAAGTGTGCCCAGTGTACTCAGCGAGTCCTTCGAATGCAAACCTGGTACCTTCTCGTGTGGGTCAGCCTGACAGAACGTTGCATTTGCAGCTGTGACCTCCCTCCCAATTTTTACCCCTAAAAGCTACTTATCTCTAAATATATATAAATATGAGAGCATAGATCATACGTAAGTGACTACCTTAAGAGAGAGATTATGATGGTCTAGTTCGTCCTGAAGAACAGTGTGATTCTCAGATCCAAAATAAATATTTAGAAAAAGAGTACATTGAGCAACTGGTAGCAGAGCCCTCTCTCAGGAATCCTGATCCTGTTGATTAAGTGTTATTCAATTTTGAATTTCCACTAGATTTTAAAAATATTATAATTAAATTTCAATAACTCCTTTCTGAAACTTTATGATATCATTTACCACTATTTCTAATTTTGAAATGTCCCCAAAATGTTAACTGGTATACCTTCTAGATTTCTAAAAATGTTACAGCATTTTACAGCTATGAAAAACTAAAAATTTCCTTACCAATATGCAAAATTACTAAGATCTAGAGTACAACTCATACAAGTGACTGAAGAAAAATGGTCATATCTAGAAATAGTTATACCTTGGACCAGCAGATGATGTGATGATTACATCACTGGACTCTCACATAGTCAACTGTGATTTGAGTCCCAGACCCGGAGGCTTAAAACTCATGACCGGCATGTGTGCACGCATGCCCAAAATCCCAAGAGGAGAATGGAGGAGAAGGGATTGCAGCGTGTCCACTCCCCTGGGGGGGAAGGTGATTTCTCGTTTCCTGTCTCTCTGTCTCTCTAGTGAGAGCACACACCCTATAGCAAAAAATCTCTCTCAAAAATTAAATAAATAAATAGTTAAGCTTTAATATTGGATATATGACAAAGTGTTAAAAGTGCAGAAGAAATTTCAACATGAAAATTAACATTATATTATAGCTATTATAATTTCTTATTATTTCCATGAGAATTTTTTTTAGAGAGATTTTTGCTATAGGACGTGTACACTCTCTGGAGAGACAAAGACAAAGAGACAGAAACCAAGAAATCAATACCCGGGGGGTATGGCCATGCCACAATTCCTTCTTCTCCATTCTCCTCTCGGGATTTTGGGCACACATGCACAAGCACCCAGTGTGTTTCATGCCACTTGGTCCAGGATTCAAACCATGGTTGACCTTGTAGGTCCAGCACCTTAACCACTGTACCACCTGGCTGCCCCTCCATGAGAATATTCTGCTGGTTTTATATCTGTTGCTCCAGAAGGGACCACAAATTGTGTAATAAAGTATCATTATATTTTGAGATAATATATATTGAGTATGCTCTCTATGCCAGGCACTAGAGTAGGTACTAATTACACAAAGATTTTAAGAAAAAAAAAAAAAAAAA
>NW_006159754.1:7816028-7869400 GCF_000334495.1 Tupaia belangeri chinensis | reverse complement strand
TGTAAAAAAAAAAAAAAAAAAAAAGAGAGAGAGGGACCAGCAGGTGGTGTGATGGTTACATTGCTAGACTTCCACAGAGTCAATCAGGGTTTGAGTCCCAGACCTGGTGGCTTAAAACTCATGCCAGGCACATGTGTGTGCATGCCCAAGATCCAAAGAGGAGAATGGAGAAGGGATTGCAGCATGGTTATCCCTCCTGGGGGGAGGGGGTGATTTCTCACATTCTGTCTCTCTGTCTCTGTCTCTCTAGCAAGCACACATGCCCCATAGCAAAAATTTCTCTTTAAAAAGAAAAAGAGAGAGAATTTGAAACAGTTGCAGGAGAGGAGAGAGAACTTGAGCTTCAATAGTGGGAGCCATGCTTCTTGGTGTTGAAGTGGGAGTTCACAGATAAGCAGGAGGAGGTTTGAATGACCCACCTGGTAATGGATTAGAAGTCATCGTCATGAACTTGTGTTTAGCTTAGGGCAGGCGTGCATGGTTACACATGGAAGTATTCACACCCAGGTTGGTATGCACACATTATTCTCTTGCCCTCTCAACTGAAAGAGCCAAAAAGCAGTGACACCCCAATAGTAATGACACCCTAGTAGGAATAAACACACGTTGCACTCATATCTTGGTTTCTAATAAAAGGATCCAGAACTTCCTGGGGGTAAAAAAAAAAAATAAAAAAAAAAAAGACCTATTCTAGGATTGAGGTGGGGGGGGAGAGAAACAACAATAATAATGTAACAATGGACACAAAAGGAGCAGCCAGTGGCCTGATGCCGAAGGTCACTGGATCCCACGTGGTCAAACTATATGTATAGTAGTTTGAGTCTTGGACCCAGTGAGTTCAAAACACATTGGCCTTGTGAGTACACATGCTTAAAATCCTGAAAAGAGGCAGAAATAGAGGAGAAGGGATTGAGGCGTAACCATGTTCCATGAGGGGAGATACTTTCTTGCTTTCTCTTGTTCTCTCTTCCTCTCTCTCCAGTGAATGCAAACACCCTTGGGCAAACTAAAATTTTTTAAAAGGGCACAGGAGCCAACTGAAAGTCTCTAATGGCCAAAGTTAGGACAATGTAAGCAACAAAACAAATATATAACCCAAGGTATGGAGTAAATACCCACAAGTACATACTGATATAATGACTAAATTAATGTGTTAGTTATACCCTCAATACAAATGGGGGGGGGGAGTGATTGAATAAATTATTTGAATGAAATAACTGAGGGAAGAAGAAGTAAATCTTCTATGCAGAAGAATTGCAAATCATTTTTTTAACTCTTCTACTCTCAAGGAGGGTGAGCTTAGTGAGTTTCCCTCTAAAGTATACAGTGGGAAAACTGAAGAAAACTACATTTGCAGAGGAACCTGGTATGGGAATAGTGGCATATGACTTCTATGAACTTTCTCTCCAAACTCAAAACCTCAGAGCTCATGAGGAAAACAGACAACTACCAATGGAGGGACCTTCTCCAAAGCACTTGACAAAAGAACTCTTAAAAATTGCCAAAGTCATCAAACACAAAATCAGGAACCATCACAGCCACGAAGACAGAATGAATAAATGCCATGCAGCATCCTGGAGAGGGTCCCAGAACAGAACAAGGACATTGGGTAAAACCTAGGGACATCTGAATAAACTATAGACATTCATGGTAATGTATCAATATCGACTCATCACTTGCAACAAGTGTATCACCTTGAAGTAAAATGTTAATAGTGAGGGAAATTAGATGTGTAATATATGAGCACTCTATCCCATATTTACCATTTTTCTGTAAATTTCAGAATATTTTAGGGCTAGCCAGAGGCATCGTGGTTAAAGCAGTTGAACTTCATATGGCCGACTACATGGTTTGAGTCCTGGACCGGGTGGCTTGAAAAACATACGGGGCACATGTGTGTGCATGCCTAAAATCACAAGAGGGGAATGGAAGGGAAGGGATTGTGGTATGGCCATTGCTCGGAGGGGATGGGGGTGGTGATTTCTCACTTTCTCTTTCCCTGTCTCTCTCCAGCAAGTTAATGCACCTATAGCAAAAGCAAGCAAAAGAGTACTCTAAAATAAAAATTTACTTTAAAATGCTAACAGAAAAATTTAATATGGTACAGTGAATGCACATGCAGGAATAAAGGCATATGAACAAGACTATGGGAGAAAATTGTACAAAAAAAAAGAATTCCAAAATGATTCACTTTTTTTGTTTGTTTTAATTTTGCCAGACAGCATGTACACTCACAGGAGGGAGACAGAGTGAGACAGAAAGAGAAAAGATGGGTAAAGGAGACAGGACCCACATGGGGCATGATCACACCACAATCCTTCTCCATCTCTCTTCCTTTCAGGATTTCGGTCTTGCACATACAAGCACCTGCTGTGTTTTTCAAGTCACAGGGTCTAGGACTTGAATCACAGTCAGCCATGTGTGATCCTGCTGCCTTAACCACCAAGCCATGGGCTGGCCCCAAAATGATTCTTAAAGATTTTGACTCCAAAAGGAGATTACAGCCAGCCCAAAGGCACAGTGGTTAAGGGAGCTGAATCCCACATGGCTGACCAAGGTAGGTTCAAATCCCAGCCCTAGCAGCTTGAGGACCACGCTGGCACACACGTGTGCACCCCCCAAATCCTGACAGGATGGAGCAATGGAGGGGAACGGATGGCGTGATCACGCTCCACTGCGCAGTGCTTTCTCTTTCTCTCTGTGAGTGTGCGCATAACTTTCTTGCCATTTTAGCTGAGAAGGTCAAGAAGCAATGACTACCCAGTATCAATTTAAAAAAAAAGATAATTTTTTTGTATTTTTGTATTACATCTTTAAATCTATCTGTGTAATGTACATACATTGGACATTTTAGCTCTCAAGAGATAGCAATGACAACCCAGTATCAATTAAAAAAAAAAAAAGATAATTTTTTTGTATTTTTGTATTACATCTTTAAATCTATCTGTGTAATGTACATACATTGGACATTTTAGCTCTCAAGAGATATTGTACAATTACCGATGCTCATATTAACTTCCATCTTTTTAAAAAGTTTATCTATTTATTCCATGAGAGAACAAGACAGTGTGAGAGCGAGACAGGGAGACAGGTGCCCATGAAGAGTCTCTGTATGGCAAGCCCCCCAGTCTCAACTGACCTGGATCAGGGCACACATGCCGAGTGTGCTCAGGGAGGTTCCAGGATGCGAGCCTAGGACCCTTCCCATGTGGGTCTAGTATATTACCCCTGTACCCCCTGTTGCCAATTTCAGTCTTTATACAAACAAAACCAAATCTTTTTTTTTTTTTTTTTGGAGAGGTTTTTGCTATAGGGCGCGTGCACTCGCCAGACAGACAGAGAGACATAGAGACAGAAAGCGAGAAATCACCCCCCAGGGGGGATGGTCACGCCGCAATCCCTTCTCCTCCATTTTCCTCTCGGGATCTTGGGCACGCACGCACACGCGCCCAGCGTGAGTTTAAGCCACCAGGTCTGGGACTCGAACCGCGGTCGACTACGTGGGAGTGCAGTGACATAGCCATTACACTAACTGCTGGTTCCCAACCAAATCCTTTGATTTTTAGAAAAAGAAACCACATTCTATCCAAATTTAGAAATAACTATCAGACTTGATGAAATCATGGAAAGCATTCTACATTTAGAAAAGCATAACCTCCTCTCTCTTCAACATCTAGTCTAGAAAAATTAATAATCTTTTGGGCATCAATTATATAAATAAAAGTTATTTTAGTAATCCAGATTCACTAAATATAGTACCTAGAATTAGAATTACCTTAAACATTCATGCCTTATGTGATTTTTTTTTTCTGGGTTTTCTACACTTTTTTCTTTGTTTGTTGTTGTTGTTGTGGCGTTTTTTTGTTTGTTTTGTTTTGTTTTTGTTTTTTTGCCATAGGGTGCATGCACTTGCCAGAGCCAGACAGAGAGCGAGGGAAAGTGAGAACTCGTCCCCTGAGGGGATGGCCATGTCTCAATCCCTTCCCCTTCTTTCTCGTCTGGGGATTTTGGGCAAGCACACACATGTGCCTGGCATGAATTTCAAGCCACCAGGTGTGGGACTTGAACCACGTCAGCCATGTGGGAGTCCAGCAGCTTAACTATCATGCCACCTGCTAGCCCCTCTCTACACTTTAAATGCCTGTCTCCCTCACATTTTTTCGGTGTTCAGAATCTTGGTAATTCTTCAAGATTCACATCATATTATTTCTTCATCCATGAAGCCTCTCCCTGCTCCCCATCAAAATGAGTTTCTTATTGCCCTGACCAGTCATATTTGAGTGTTCCCCCGCTTTCTCATGCACTCAGAGCACCTTACAGCCCTTGTTTATGGCCGTTTCTCGCATGTGGCTGTAAGCTCCAGAAGCGCAGAGTCAACACGATGGGCCTCAATTGCTCTCAGCACAGTGTCTGTCATTTATTCATGCATTCATTCAACAACCACTTGTTGCATGTTTACTATTCAATACCATGGAAGGAACAAGAAGGAAAAGTTACAGACGAAAATTTCTAAGTCTAATGTTGTGAGAAATTTTTTCCAACCCAAGAAAGTTCTGAAAAATAAAAGGAAAAAAATACACACACACACACACACACACACACACACACACACACACACAGATAGGACCAGTTTGTGGTGTGGTGGTTAAGGTGGCTGGATCCCACATAGCCAACTGCGCAGTTTGGGTCCCAGACCTGGAGGCTTGAAAAACAGAGAGTGTGTGCATGAGTGCCCAAATCCCTACTGGCAAATGGAAGAGAAGGGATTGTGATGAGGCCACCCCAGGGGATGCTTTCTCACTTTCTCCCTCTTTCTCTCTCTTGTCTGTGCCTGACAGCACACTACTGCTGTGTGTATATTGATTCGGACCAGGTCACTGAAAGCATGAGCAGGACCTGTACGTCACAGGAGTGCTTTATTTTTATAGCCAGTGTTTAAGCTTCTAAGAATCTCCCTCTTCTACAACGTTGACTATTTTATGTGATCCGAGACCTGAGACCCCTGCGGTTTGTATGTAAAAAGCTTGTAGACTCAGGATGAGAGAAATAAATCTAACCCATGTTGACTTTCCAAACAAAACATGCATGAGCAATAATAATTTTGGGGGAGGAAAAGATAAAAACTAGTTTTTCGTGGCAAGGGTCTGAAGTCCAACTTGTAACTGTCAAATTAACTGCATGGATTCTTAGAAAATAAATGATTCCCTTTTAAAACTTTCTATGGAAACAAAAACATACTGCTGTCTCAATGTATACAGTCAAGTAGATTTATCACAAATGCCATTTGTGTGTGTGCCCTTACGCAATATTTGATTTCTTATTTCTTTAGCATAGATTAATTTAAATTCCATTTTTCACAGCACCAGGACCTAAATATTTGTTTTAAATTATAGTCGTCTAACAAAATCTAACAGGGCGATTTTAAATTGACAGTAGGCTCCATTCTGTCTTCTCTGGTCTTTTCCATGGAATCTACAAACACTCTCTACCTCTTATGATTCATTCACCCACAGTTTACAGACACGATTTCTGATTTGGGGCAAGGATATTAAATACTCAACCCCGATTATTTTTATTCTCCAAAACAATTGACTTCACAAAAACGAGTCATCTTCCACACTGATGCTGCAGAACTACCGAAAACTAGCAGTTGTCAAGAATTCTGGATCTCTGACTTGCCCACGGTTTTCTTGTTTTGTTTCCAAGGCATCTCCTCTGATCAATCATTGGCCGTTCTCCCTTAGCTCTTCCAAATTTTTTCAGAAAACCGTATGAATGAAGCAGACGTGGGTTGAGACTGTGTGCTTCTAGCTCATATCGCTCCTGATGGAATACAGATAAACCTTCCCCCAACTCTAGGGAATTCTGTACATTGTCTTATTTAAAGACTGATTCTGTCATCCCCATCGACTTTTCTTTTTCTTTTTCTTTAGATGTGGGTTTGCTAGGTCAGGATCCTCCCATCTTCACCTCCTGAGTAGCCAGGACTAGAGGTGCATGTTACCATGAGCAGGGCCCACATCAACTTTTAATAAACTCTTAGTCCATTTCCATTTTTAAGAGTAGGGCATGCTGACCATCTTCCTGGATTTGAACCCTGGCTCTGTCACTTCCTAGCTGTGTGATTTCAGACACAGGACTTAAACATTTCTGTGGCTCAATGCCTCATCTGTGAGATACGGTGAGATGGTAACAAGGAAATGGTAACAGGATCTACCCTTGTGAGTAGTTAACATTTCTCTCTCTCCCTCTCTGTCTCTCTTTTTTTTAATTTGCCAGAGTGCATGTGCTCTCCAGAGAGAGACAGAGACAAAGGGAAAGGAAGAAAACACCCCCCAGTGGGACACAGTCATGCTATAATCCCTTCTCCTCCATGTCTTCATCCATTAGTATTTGTGGATGAGCACACATAGTCCCAGTATGTTTTTCAAGCCGCAAGGCCTAGGACTTGAGCCACACAGTCAGCCGTGTGGGATCCAACTCCTTTAACCATTAGGCCATGGGCGGCCCCATAAGTTGACATTTCTAAGGTCCTACAGTAAGTGCTATATGAATATATTAAATAAAATGAACAAATTCTTAGCATTTTGAACAGTGTAAAATAACTGTATGCATCCGTAAATGGGGTCAACCTCTGAATGTTGGCTAATGTCTCCAGGAGAAATCATTTAAGCAATTTATGTCGATATCTTTATACACTCATTAATAAAAAGTTTTGAGGTTAAAAGAAAAAAGAGGCAGACATACTGAATCTTTTCATTTTCAAAGCATTTCTTTTAACAGATTAATTCTGAAGCAGTAAGCATTGCCATGGACCCTCGGTTTGATTCTACAGATATTAAACATCCCTAGTATAGTAGATCCAAAAGCACCCTAACATGGTTTCAGTCCCACTGGGTTCAAGCTTGGCTCTCCACAGAGAAGCCTTGAGTAGTTGTTTCTGGACCCCTGGGGCATCATTCATTGTTCACTAACCAGACACCATTTATCTGTTCATCTATCAGGTGAAGACTACTGTGAAAAAGAGTCATGGTGGTTCTCTAGGCTCACTTTCTAAGGGGCTAAATTTCCTCATCTCAAGAATAGAAATAATAACATCCATCTTGTGGGGATGATAAATTAAATGAAATCAAACTTGTAAGGCAAGTGGAAGTCAAGCGAGGATAATACTCTTTACCCAGGCTGTAACACAAGGCCAAGTGCACTGTCTCAACCCACATCGGCTTCATTCGTTCATTTGTTCCTGATTGACTGTCTCTACATATGGCTTCTTACCACCTCTATGCTCTGCCACCCGTCCACCCCTTTCTTGCCCCTGAAGGATAATCTTACCACATCTCCCTGCTAAAGCTCTTCAAGATGAGATGCCCTTTCAAATCAAGCCAGACTAGTTCATAGGAAACCACACCTCTGACCAGAGTTAGCCTAGAGACCACCTCTGTGGCCCCCGCACAAGGGAACAGCACCCACACTTCAGGGCGCACCATCTTCTGGCAGTCCATGGCACACCGAAATGCCTGGGTTTCCTCCATCCATTTGGTTCTTCTTCCCAACTTTTTACTTCTAGGCATCCAGTCAGATAACAATGACATGGTATCTCCCCTTTTGTTGATAAGAGTTTTTTTTCTTCCAGGAGACTTGCCTGAAGATTCTTTCCACATTATTTTTCTTTTTGGAGAGATTTTTTTCTAGAGGGCTCGTGTGCTCACCAGAGAGGCAGAGAGAGACAGAGAGACATAACGTTAGAAATCACCCTGCCCCCCACCCCCCGGGAGGCCACACTGCAATCCCTTCTCCTCCATTCTCCTCCTGGGATCTTGGGTACGCACACACATGTGCCTGGTGTGAGTTTTAAGCCACCAGGTACAGGACTTGAACTGTGATTGACTATGCAGGAGTCCAGTAACATAAAGCATTAGGCCATCGGCTGGTCCCATCTTCCCACATTGTTAATTAAAATAAGAGAAAGATAGAATGCAACCTGCTTCAACCATCTTCATTCAAATCTTCTCTTCTTCAAGAATGATTTTATTTAACTTTATCCATTGATTTACTTATTTATTTTAATTTGACCAGAAAGGAATAGAGTGAGAGAGAGAAAGTGAGAAAGCAAGCCGCCAGGCTCAGGACTTGAACCACGGTCAGCCATGTGGGAGTCCAGCACCCTTAACCACCATACCACCTGCCAGCCCCTGTGTTCATTTAAATCAGTGTTCCATGAAAAGGATCCACCCCCAAATACGGAGTTTGGCACACAGACTGAAAACTGAAGAATATTTTTTAAAGGTGTCTGTGTCTTGATGTATGAAGTATAACCGGGAAGAACCTAAAAGTTAATGCTGTCTGTGTTTGTTTCTAGAGACTGCGAAAAGCTGTGCTGCAAAGTTGTTCTTTACCTGCTCCCTGAAGGGTCACTACTGCTTATACAGTAAGTCCAGCTTTGTTCTCATCAGCCAAGAACCTCAGCCATGGATCCAGATCATGTTTCTGTTTCAACAGGTGTGTATCATTCATGCAGCAAGCCTCCCCAAAGCTGGGGCACTATGAGTTTATCATCTTTTTTAGTGATGCAGATAACAGCAATACATATATATCACATTAATAATTTTATCATGGACTTCTACATTTTAAGATTGTTTCCTTATAAAAGAGCCTGGATTTTTAATCTGTAGGCCAACCCTATTGATATCTTTTTTTTTTTTTTTTTGGAGAGATTTTCACTGTAGGGCGCGTGCGCTCGCCAGACAGACAGAGAGAGACATAGAGAGAGAAAGCGAGAAATCACCCCCCAGGGGAGATGGTCACGCCGCAATCCCTTCTCCTCCATTCTCCTCTCGGGATCTTGGGCACGCACGCACACACGCCCGGCGTGAGTTTTAAGCCACCGGGTCCGGGACATGAACCGCAGTCGACTACGTGGGAGTCCAGCGACATAGCCATTACGCTAACTGCTGGTTCCCTTGCTATCTTTTTTAAAAAATATTTTATTTTAGCTTAGTTTATACATTCCGTCATGTATATCACTTAGCTTGCAAAGTGAATGTTCCAACATAAATACATTTCTCACCAGTCCAGTTGGGGATACTATGCATGTTATTATCAACTACCCTACTGATATCTTGAATATCTTTAGTTTTATTTTTCTTTTAAAGAATTATTTGTTTTGGGACCAGCAGTTAGCATAATGGCTATGTCACTGGATTCCCATGTTGTCAACCGCGGTTCGAGTCCTGGACCAGGTGGCTTAAAACTCACGCCGGGTGCATGTGCATGCGTGCTCAAGATCCCGAGAGGAGAATGGAAGAGAAGGGATTGCGGCATGGCCATCCCCTCTGGGGGGTGTGATTTCTCGCTTTCTCTCTGTCTCTCTCTGTCTGTCTGGCGAGTGCACGCGCCCTATAGCAAAAACCTCTCCAAAAAAAAAAAAGAATTTTTTTTTTTTTTTTTTTCATTCCTTTATTTTAATTTGACCAGAGAGAGAGAGAGAGTAAAAGTGAGAAAGCCAGCCACCAGGTCCAGGACTTGAACTATGGTCGGCCACATGGGAGAATCCAGCACCTTAATCACTACACTACCTGCTGGTCCCAAATATCCTTAGTTTTGAAAAAAAGAAGAATGAAAAAGAACATGCTTTTGAATAACAATAACAAAAACTGTTCATTTAGAGGAATAGTCTTCTCATGTACAGCTAGTCTTTATACCCTACGGTCTTCCAACCTCAATTAATTTTAATGTCATGTATTCTTTTTGACACTGTTAAGATGGCATACCAGTATTTCTACAGAGCATCACCGTACAGGTAAAATTACGTAAAGAGAAATTTTCAGCTTAGTGAAGAGTTTGATGCAAAAATGTTAGCATCCAAAGAGAATCTTATTTGGAAATACTTGCTTTGGATGTATTAAACTTTCACATAAAATCTGAATGTAGGTTAAAAGATGTTAGTGAGAGAAGGGGTCTTAGATATCATTTTTAAAGTAACAAAACTGAAGGGCAGGATTCAGATCATCTGACCCCTGATCCTATGATCTTTTCATTGCTGCATATGTGTTTTAAAAAATAATAATAATAAGGGGTCAGTCTGTGGCATGATGGCCAAGGTGGCTGGGTGCCCCATGGCTGACCAAAGGGTTCAAATCCCAGGTCCGACAGCTTGAAAAGCACACTGGGCATGTGTGCATGCGTGCCCAAAATCCTGAAAGAAGGGGAAATGGAGAAGGGATGTGGCATGACCATGGGGGAGAGGGTGCTTTCTTGATTTCCCTCTGTCTCTCTCTCTTTCTCTAGCAAGCACATACACCCTATAGCAACAACAAAAAAAGAAAGAAAAAAAAGAAAGAAAGAAAGAAAGAAAGAAAGAAAGAAAGAAAGAAAGAAAGAAAAAAAGAGAGAGAGACAGTGTAGACATGCCTTAGGAATACCATTTTCCTTATAGTTAAGTCTTCTTAGGAACACTTAATAACATCTCATACAGGACAATTCACATTTTAATAGGAACCAAAATGTATGTGAATGTAAGAAATAGCATTGATTTTTTCTTTTTTTTTTTGGTAGAGGTTTTGGCTATAGGGCACATGCACTTGCCAGAGAGACAGAGAGAAACACAGAGACAGAAAGCGAGAAATCACCCCCCAGGGAGATGGCCACGCCGCAATCCCTTCTTCCCCAGTCTCCTCTCGGACTCATGGGCACGCACACACACACGCTCGGCATGAGTTTAAGCCATCAGGTCCGTGACTTGAACTGTGGTCAACTACGTGGGAGTCCAGCGACATAGCCATTACGCTACTGCTGGTCCCAGCATTGATTTTTTGTTCTTAAAATAATGGCCTTACTTCTACTTTACTTACATTTTCAGATCGTTTTCATCTGTGATTTTGAATTTAGTTTTGTCTGCAGCTTTGTTCTCAATGGTTGTCAGTTTTCTAAAAAACAAGCCAAGAAAACTAGATAAAGGTTTTAGGTTTGTGGTTTGGGGGGATTTTTTGGTTGGTTGGTTGGTTTTGCCCTTCAGACTTATTTTATTGACTTAGTCTGATTCTTTGTCTTTCTCTTTAAGCAAAATTATCAAAAGGCATGTGTTTATGCTATTTCTCCTGTTTTCATTTTACTGTCATCCCCCCTCCCCCCACACACACACACCTTTGATACTGTGTTATCTGGGTGAATCTTGGCTTAGGGACAGATAAAAATAGAAATTTGACTTGATAATTACAAGACCAGCATTGGCCTCGTGTACTGAGCCAGGTTCTCTCTTCTCTGTCTGCTTCATACATTCATGGAGTTCCCAAATTCACATGTTCCAATCCAGATACTTAGATCAATGGTTCATTAAATCATGTCCTGCTCTTCTTTAAATGAAAAAAATGTATAAGTTTCTGATAATAATCAAGAAATAGCAGCTATATCCACCTTACAGGTTGCAAAATCAATCTGCTAATGGCTCTTAAGATTTTTAAATCTGTGGACTACTTACTCAGGGTTTAAGATATTCCACCTTGGGGCCAGCAGATGGTGTCATGGTTATGTCATTGGACTCCCACATAGTTGACCGTGGTTCAAGACCTGAGCCAGATAGCTTAAAATTCATACCAGGGGCATGTGTGTATATGCCCCAAATCCCAAGAGAATGAAGGAGAAGGGAGTGTGGTGTGACCATCCCCTCTTGGGAGGTGACTTCTTACTTTCTCTCTGCATTTCTCTGTCTCTCCAGTGAGCACATGAGCCCTATAGCAAAAAACTCTCTAAAAAAAAAAAAAAAAAAAAAAAGAAGGTAGGCTTTAGTTCTAAATTCTGTAAGGCTTGCCTTTTCCCACTCAGTTAAAAATAGCTCAATTTGATGATCACAATAACATTTTTTGAAAAAAAAATACTAAATCTTATTTACTAAATAGAAGATTTGTACACACAGACCACCTAGGGTGTCTCTTTAAAAAAATTTTTTTTTTCCAGTTGCCAGAAGGCATGTGCACTTACCAGAAAGAGATACAGAGAGGCAGAAGGCACTCCTGTCTCCATTTCTCCATCTTATCAGGAATTTTTACATGCATGCACACATATGCTGTGTGTTTCAAGCCACTGGGGCAGAGATTCAAACACAGCTGGCCAAGTGGACTCTGGCTCCTTTAACCCAATTTGGGGTTGGCCCTCGATGGTTTCTTAATTCAATTAAATTTTTTTAATTCAGTTTAATTCAACTTCTTCTCTTAATTCAACACTCAGAGAATCACTGATATATAAAATATCATCTCATAAGTCAATCTAATTATTTTGTCATACATAAAGCTTAATAGATATATATTATGAATATATAAAATGTTTTTATGCCCTTTATGATACTAGATATTTTATAAAATTGTTTCCTTGAATTGAAAAACTTCTCACATTTATTAGTATAGCATTATATCATGTAAATAATTATCAGACACACTATTAATTAGTAAATATACAGACACAAGTTTAAATCTTTCTTCGGAAATTTAACTTTGTTTTTTATTTTTTTTTTTTTGGAGAGATTTTCACTATAGGGCGCGTGCGCTCGCCAGACAGACAGAGAGAGACATTAGAGACAGAAAGCGAGAAATCACCCCCCAGGGGGGATGGTCACGCCGCAATCCCTTCTCCTCCATTCTCCTCTCGGGATCTTGGGCACGCACGCACACACGCCCGGCGTGAGTTTTAAGCCACGGGGTCCGGGACGCGAATTTATTAGTATAGCATTATATCATGTAAATAATTATCAGACACACTATTAATTAGTAAATATACAGACACAAGTTTAAATCTTTCTTCAGAAATTTAACTTTATTGACTTGAGTGAAATATATGGAAATACGAATCTCTTTACATTAACAACCGTATTGCCCAACACTTAGAGAAAGTATCTTAAAGCTTTAAGAATATTCACCCATTATATATTATTGAATTAATATGTCTTTGTTTTCCCCATTCACCCAACTCACACTGTTGATATTTAAGTCATTGAATTATGAACTCTTATTTAATTTCTTCATGATCTACTCTGTATAGACTTGATTTTTATATTCTAGTTTTAATTTTATAACTTAATTCGAAGATCTTTGACAAAATAAATATGAATATTTACATTAACTATTATCCAATTAAGTAACTTTCTTAGGAAACATCAAGATAAACACGGTACTACAAAAGTTGGACATATTTATAGAGCTCAATATCATCTGCCTTAAAAATCCTATTAGTTTTAATTTTCTGTTAGAAAAGGAAAAGCTTACAATACATCACGTGTTTCATCTTCAAGATAGATCGCTTTGTTGTCTTAGGTTTAAAGCACGTGAAAGTTCAAACCAAACCTAAGTAGTGCCTTGAAATCAATGGCAGTGTGGTTGGGAGGAGAGCTAACGTGTTCCATTTCTCTCTGTAATGCCCTCTCAGAGCCTGTTTCCTGAGCCCCTGTCCATTCAGAGTCCTTCTGTGCAATTCCTCAGAGCTCTGTGGGAGAAGACGCAGGCAGGGCAGGCAAGGGGAGCTCACAGCTTTGAAACCGCCATCATGGAGTCCACGTTTCCCCAGCAGAAGGTAAATACTTCTTCTCTTGAACATGTGACTCTAAACACATTGAAGATTGCCTTGGAACGCTTTGCCCTTTTCTTGACAGTTTAGTTTTTCTCCTGCTTTCCTTTACCCTCTGTTATTATTATTAGAAAGCACTTATTAAGTAATGATTTTCATATGGTGCCATCATGTGCTCAAGATGCCCTCCGTAAACAGGGTTAGAGCCCTTTGAGACTCACAGACTGACCCAGAACAGCCCACTTGGAACCACACATAAACTGCATGCACTGTATGGAAAGGAAAACATTTTACCAAGTAACTCAAAGATAGGGACCAGCAGATGGCGTAATGATTAGGTCGTAGGACTCCCACATAGTTGGCCACAGCTTGAGTCTCAGACCCGTTGGCTTAAAACTCATGCTAGGAATAAATAAATAAATAAATAAATAAAGTTAAATAAACTAACTCTAATAAAAATGGGGGAAGTGGCAGCTAGCATGGTGGTTGGGGGCACTGGACTCCTGCATGGCCAATCATGGTTCAAGTCCCAGACCTGCCAGCTTGCTTTCTCACTTTCCCTATGTGTGTGTGTGTGTGTGTGTGTGTGTGTGTATGGGTGTGTGACTCTGTCCTTCTCTGGTCAAATTAAATAAATAAGTAAAATAATTAATTAAATCATTCTTAAAAGAAAAAAAAAAAAAAAGACTCATGCTGGGTGTGCATGCATGAGTGCCCAAAATTCCGAGAGGAGGATGGAGGAGAAGGGATTGAGGCATGGTCATCCCCTCGGGGTGGGGGGGGTGATTTCTTGCTTTGTGTCTCTCTGTTTCTCTTTGTCTTTCTGGTGAGCACATGTGCCTATAAGCAAAAATCTCTCCAAAACAAAAGAAAACAAAAAACTCAAAGATAGAAAAAAAAAAAA
Source organism: Tupaia belangeri chinensis (assembly GCF_000334495.1). Lineage (NCBI taxonomy): Eukaryota > Metazoa > Chordata > Mammalia > Scandentia > Tupaiidae > Tupaia > Tupaia belangeri. Next base: position 7,854,945 of record NW_006159754.1, on the reverse strand, counting down.
AAGATCAACAGGGAAGGGGGCTCCAAGTTTTTGATTCTTTTCATTTCTTCCCTTCATATTTCCTTTCATTCCCTCGTCCTTGATGACGAAGATAAGGGAGGCAAGAAGAGAGAGTGAGAGTAGTAGAGTGAGAAAGTACTCTGTTGAGGCAGGCAAGTGTAATGTGAACGACAAGAGCCTTTTAAGAGTGCAGAAACACGGGCACCACTCAGGACAGTTGCCTGAGAGCTCCTGAGCCAACAACTGAATGTGAACAAAACCAGAGTATGGAACTAGACCTAAACATTCAATAATGTGAAACTAGAAATAGAGGTACCCTCAGATCTTCTTATAAAGAAAGAAACAGGCCTACATACAGCAGGGATTAGTGGAAGCCTGCCTGAAAACAGAAAGGCTACTTAGGTAGCTAGCACTGTTGTCAAGTATGAAATTAAGGTGCTATGGTTTCAGTGTATGTGTTCTTCCAAAATTCATATATCAGAACTTAATTGCCAACGTGATAATATTATGAGGTGGAACTTGAGGAGATGATTCAATCATGGGAGCAGAACCCTCATGAATGGGATCAGCAACCTGATGAAAGGGCTGGAAGGAACTAGCTAGGCCCTTTTTCCTTTCTGCCATCTGTTATGTGAAGATGCAATGCTCAAGGGACCAGCAGTTAGCATAATGGCTATGTCGCTGGACTCCCATGTGGTTGACCAAGGTTCGAGTCCTGGACCCAGTGGCTTAAACTCACACCCGGCACGTGTGCATGCCCAAGATCCCGAGAGGAGAATGGAGGAGAAGGGATTGTGGCATGGCCATCCCCCCTGGGGGATGATTTCTTGCTTTCTGTCTCTTTCTGTCTGGCTGGCGAGCGCACATGCCCTGTAGCAAAAAAAAAAAAAAAAAAAAAAAAATGCAGTGCTCAAGACACCATAAGGAAAGCAGAGACGGAGCCCTCACCAGACACCAGACCTTCCTGTGCCTTGATCCTGGACTTCCCAGCCTCCAGAACTGTGAAGAATACATTTCTTTTACCTATAAATTACCTAGTCTTGGGTATTTTATTACAGCAGCACAAATGGACTGAGATAGAAGTTCTGAACTAAAGCTGGAAGTTGTAGGAAGAGGATAGATCAAAGAGCTAATTGATAGGACTCGGTCATGATAAAGAAAATGGGGGCTTCAAGGATGACTCCATGTACATTATTCGGCTGAATAGATGCTGGCACTATCCTGAAAAAGAGAGACCACACGGGAAGCCGAATGGGTGAAGATAAAGCATTCTGGTTTACATGTTTTGAGGCCAAGCTGTTTGTGGATAGCCAAGTGATGATGGTGGTTGAAATGCTAGTGTGCACCTCGGGAAGAAAGCCAGGACTGGAGATATGAATTCGGGATTCACGAGGCAGCACTTGACCTCCTGGTAGTAGACTGGATCAATCAAATGGAATCTGTATGTTGTATTGTGAGCCAAGAATGGTTATGGGCCTTTAATAAATATTACCTTCTTCTCTTTTTAAACTCTTCCCATACCAAAAGATTCTAATTATTCTTATTTCGTTTTTAAGAAAGTCCAATATTTTGGGACCAACAGATAGCATAATGGTTACGTTGCTGAGTTCTCATATAGTCGACCATGGTTCAAGTCCCAAACCCGGCAGCTTACAATTCACACCAGTGTGTGTGCATGCGTGCCCAAGATCCTGAGAGGAGAATGGAGAAGGAGGTATTGTAGTGTGGCCATCCCCCCTGGGGAGTGATTTCTCACTTTCTATCTCTCTGTCTCTCTCTGTCTTTCCAGCAAGTACACTGACCCTATAACAAAAGTCTTTAAAAAAAAAAAAAAGTCTAATATTAAAAAAATAATAATAATGTAAAAAAGAAGGCCCATAATAAGTATTGGATGCTTATTGTACAAACCAAATGCTCTGAGAATATATGATCATAGTCTCCATCCTTGTTTTATTATTGAGAAAGAGAATAAACATGCCATATTTAAATAAATTCCAAGTGTGAACAAGTAGTTAATTTAAAAAAAAAACTGGTATACTATGAAACTAATTTAATAGCTCTTAAATGCTAAAGAATTGTAACAGGATGAGAAATGGATGTGATTAATCCAAAGTTTATAATGGTCTGAAAGAGACTAGAGACACATCCAACTATTGCATCACTATGTTTTGGCTTTGGTTTAAGAGATCAACATGCAGTATTCCAAATAAAGAAAATGCCACAATTGCATCAGTGTAAAGTAAAATGGAATTCTTCAGACATTTCATTCAATTTTTCAACTGTTGCATCATGTTTAAAAACAATGCCTTAAATTCTCATACATTTTTCATTGTGAGCTGTATTTTAACTAGAGGCAACTAGTGAATTAAAACTTGGCAGCCTGCTTCAAGTTCTAAGAGGAAAACAACAAAAGCCAAAAATTCTCGGCAAACTAGTCTCATACATGCTTGCAAATATACTTACTCATAGCTCTTCTATTTTATATCAATAACAATTCCTCTAAGGAAGAATTTACTGTAAGCCAACATTTTTTTGAAATTTTTTAAGTTTATAATACACATGGTTTATTCATGTGTAATAGAAAGAAATACTTTTGTTTCTGGAATGTACATTACGTGGCATAGTTATCTGTCTGGGTATTCCTCAATCAAATTGATTTTTCTCCATTTTTTATAAAAAGTTCTTTGCATAGGACCAGCAGTTAGCGTAATGGCTATGTCGCTGGACTCCCATGTAGTCGACCGCGGTTCGCGTCCCAGACCCAGTGGCTTAAAACTCACGCCAGGCGCGTGTGCGTGCGTGCCCAAGATCCCAAGAGGAGAATGGAGGAGAAGGGATTGTGGCATGGCCATCCTCCCTGGGGGGTGATTTCTTGCTTTCTGTCTCTCTGTCTCTGTCTGGCTGGCGAGCGCATGCGCCCTATAGCAAAAACTTCTCCAAAAAAAAAAAAGTTCTTTACGCTAAATTTAAAGTGGTTCTGAGAATGGAGCAAAGTCTGCTTTATTCCCATAATACGTGCCTGTATAGACACACACGAGCAACTCTGAAGTGGTGGAAATGTGCTTATCCACTGCTGTGATGGAGTTTCATGCAACCAGGTGGATTCAGGTACACAAGGAAGAGAGAAAACACTCCAAACACTCCTGAGAAAATGCCTACAAAGCTAGACTATAACATTCCAGACAGTTTGCTCTTGTGTTTTTGAGAATCTTGGAATTTTAGAACCAACAATAATTATCAAGACATCTATTAAATTTCAAGCTGCTCGAGAGTCGGAATTCCACCATGTTTACCCTTGTACTGCCAGGGTCACATGATGCCTGGCCCATGGTAGGCTCTCAGTAAATAACAGACATCTAGTGAATAAATAAACAAGGCCTGTCATTTTCCAGATACTAAAATGGGAAGCAAAGAGACCTGTTGAGGGACCAGCAGGTGGTTTGGTTGTTAAGGTGCTGGACACTCCCATATGGTTGACCACAGTTCGAGTCCTGGACCTGGTGACTTGCTTTCTCACTTTCCCTCACTCTCTCTTTTCTCTCTCTCTCTCTCTCTCTCTCTCTCTCTCTCTCTCTCTGTGTGTGTGTGTGTGTGTGTGTGTGTGTGTGTGCCTCTCTCTGGTCAAATTAAAATAAATGAATAAATAATTCTTAAAAAAGAAAAAAAGAGAGAGAGAGAGAGAGCTGCTGAAGGCAGAGGTATAACTCAGGCAGATACCATGGTGTGTTAGAGCTCTCCCCACTACATCTGGTTCTTCTCTCCTCTCTGCCGACTACATTGGCCTTACCTCTTCCTGTAAGGCTTGGCCATGTGACTTGCTTCAGCCAGTGAAATATGAGAAGGGACACTTGTCACTCAAAGTGGAAGCTTTTAAGAGCCAATGCATATTCTCTGTGTTCCCTCTCTTCCTCTTTCATGGTGATTGTAGAAGCGAATGTTATATTGAGTTGCCAGAAGATGGAAACAGGTTGGAGTTCTGAGTCACTCCATGCTGCTCTGGAGTGCTACCCAGTCCTACCACACACTTCGCATGAACAAGAAACAACCCTTTGTTAAAAATGGAAGTTTTGATGTTAGTTGTGGCAGCATAACCCCCCTTTCTTGTCTCATCCATCTATCAGAATAGTTAAAGAGGTTAGATCTTAAAACCAGATTACCTGCACTTAAAATACGGCTCTGATGGGACCAACAGATGGTGTAATGGTCACACCGCTGGATTCCCATGTACTCAACTGTGGTTCAAGTCCTGGACCCAGCAGCTTAAAACTCATGCCAAGCGCATATGCATGCACACCTAAAATACCAAGAAGAAAGTGAAGGAGAAGAGACTGTGGCCTGGCCATCTCTGGGGATGATTTCTTGCTTTCTGTCTCTCTGTTTCTCCAGTGAGCACACATACCCTATAGCAAAAATCTCTTTAAAACAGAAAAGATTCTGCCACTTCCTAGTTTACAGTCTTTGTCTTCGTGCCCTAGTTTCTTTCTCTGTCCAGTGGAGATATGAACACCTACCTCATGGCTATTTTGAGGACTGAATGGTTTGATACATAGACAGCTCTCAGCACAGGGGCTACACGTTACAATCTTTTAATAAACATTCGGTAGAATTCTGATTCCTAGCCAGTACCTCACTCAGTCTCATAAAACAAATTCAAATGCATCTTAAGTATGTTAAGAGAGGTTCAGAGTAGAAGTAGCAAGATGAACCTAAAAGATCATCTCTCAAGTTATTGCATTTTTCTAATTTGAACCGACCTATATCATCAGGAAATACTCTCCAAATTTCAAACATACATTTTTAGTATAAATTTCCATCAAATATCACTTACAAACTATACAGGCACACACTGCTTTGCAATATTTTGGTCGAAGATTTACCACATTGAAAATGGTGAACCCATAAAGTAGAAACCAGCTATACCATGTAGTCTAAGTGCATAGAAGGCAACCTCATCTAGGTTCGTGTAAAAACGCTAACGTTTTACATCTGATGACACATTCTCAGAACATATCCTCATCATTAAGCAACACATGACTGTTCACCACCCACAGTCCCAAAGAAGTATTCAGTCTCACTAGGAGCCAAAGTACCATGGTTTACAAAGAATTGCCCTTTTAAGCCCATTTTTTAAAAATATAATAATCAGTGCTAGCTAGAGCAAGAAGGTTTAGGCACTTTCAGACATTTCTGTTGGAGTGTAAATTATTTCAGCATTTTAAAAAAGCAATTTAGCAATACCAGTCAAGAGTCTTACAAATATTCCTATCCTTTAACACAGTGATTCCAGTTCTAGGAATCTGTTCTAAACAAATAATCTGAAATGTGTCCAAAACGTAATACACACACACAAAGAGTATTGTAGCCTAAGTGTCTAAAATTGGACAATGAAAGTATTGTACTTCCATTGAAAAGAATATTAAGAAGCCATGAAAGGCAAGTTCATGGTGTGGTGGTTAAGGCAACTCGACCCCATCTGGCCTGCTTCATGGTTCAAATCCAAACCTAGTGGTTTGAAAAGCATGCCAGGCGCATGTACATGCATGTCTAAAATCCCAGAAGAAGAAATGGAGGAGACAGGATTGTGGCATGGCAATCTCACATGGGATGCACTTTTTCACTCTCTCTTTCTCTCTCTCTCTCTCTCTCCAGGGAACACACATGCCCTCTGGCAAATTTTTTAAAAAGTCATAAAACATCACATTTATGGCAAATGTTTAATGACATGAAACATACAGGAAATAACATATTAAAGGATACAAAAGTATTTATATAAAAAATATTGTCTGGAGCATTGGCCTTTAAGACAACAGCAAGAGAAATGAACCCAAATGGTAACAATGGTTAGTGCTGATTGATGGGATTAGTAGTTTCTAAATCTTTTCCTAAGTAATTTTTTTTTATAACCAAGGGAAAATAATAAATGTATGTGAACAGCTTACATTTTAAAAAATTTTATTTATTATTATGAATAGCTTACTTAAAGCAAATTCCATTCTCAGAAATCAAGTTATATTATAAAATGAGGATTTCAGAGAGGATGGAAAACCAGTTGACACTGAAGAAATCCGAAGGCCCTCCGTGGAGCAGCTAGAGGTAACTGAATCATTCTATCCCAGCACATGTGCTGCTCAACCCTGCAGAGATAGCAGCACTCTGATCCCCAGAGGACCAGACCGTTGATAAAGTTGGTTGAGAGATTGCTAAAGGGCCAGAATTTGAGATAGAAAGAGCTTTTATTATCACATATGTTCCAGTTCCCAAAGCATGGAGAAATTCCATATGCCATGGAAATGAGGTCTCAAAACTATGCCTATTACAGAAACAACAACAACAACAAAATTAAATTAAATTTTACTGCTGAAATAAAATGTGCCCCATCTGGCTAACATTTGGGGATTTATTCTCAGTCCACGTTGCTACAAACACACTTGACAGTTCCCAGGGCAATTGACTGGAGAGTTGAGGCATAAATAAACTGAAGCCCCAATTCTGGGTGGAACAAAAAAGAGACCTTCTGATGCTCCCAAAGGCTTAGATTTACTGTTTTGAGTTAAGGTGTTAATGTGCTTGAATAAATAAATACGTAAGTAAGTAAATACGGGGTAGGCTTATTATATATAAATGTAGCAAGGCAAAGTCTTCAGAGAAATGAAGTCTCCAAATGTCGTAGAAGGTCAGCCTCCGGGGAGAGGCTGTGAATCAGTGGGAGACGCTAGTTAGGTTAGGCCTACTTTCAGAGCAAGCTAGCTGGGAGTGGGGCTTGGATTTCAGAAATCTTGATAAGGGTGGGAGTTTTTAGACTTTCTAGGATATAAACTCAGAAGCAGAAAATTTGATAGGCAGTAGTAAAGGTGAAGTAAATAATTTTTAAAAAAAAAAAGGAAAGAAGAAAAAAGTGTAAAGAAGAAGCTAGGCCAAAGAGGGATCCAATGATGAAGTGTTAAGCTACAGGAGAACTGTAAATCATGATAGGAACTGAAGGTCAGGGCTTTGGAAGGCACGATTGAAGATGCACTGTGACTACAGATGCGAATGTCTGGCACGCTCCTTGTTCAAGGAGGGAGCTGACTGAAAGGACATTCAAATATGGAGCGAATTTTTTTAAATAAAATAAAAGAGGAAAATCAATCCCCCCAATGGAAAAATGGCATAAGCAATAACATGGAGAAAACCAGGGGGAGGTAAAAAAACAACTCAGTGAAATCATAGTAAAATGACTTTATATGTATTCATTGTCAAAAATATTTTTTGCTCTGCCTGCACTATGCCAAGCACTGGATATAAATAATCAGGCTCCTTCCCTGATGGAGATAGAACATACCAGTACACAAATATACAATTCCAGGATGATAGATCCTATTAAAAAAAAAAAAATGCCTGAAGAAAGTGGGTGAAGGAAGATGTTTCTGAGCAAATGTCAGATGAGTTTTCCTGGCAAAGAGAACCATTTGCGCAAAGGCCCTAAACCAAAAATCAAAAACAAAACCAAACCAAAAAAAGGAAGAATAATAAAAAGGAAAAAGCTTGGTGTATTAGAGGATTTTATTCAAATGTAAATTACACATCCCACCAGAAACACAAGCACACTCAACGTGGACGCTGGGCCCAGACTCTGTGGCGCAGTCTGTGGCGTACGAAGCTGCAGGGTTGGAAAGTACATGGCCTACATGTCAGGAGCCCAAATCCTCATGAGCTGGAGGGCTAAGTCCAGGCGACTGTGGCTCACGAGACCCTGATGAGGGTTCTTCTTTCTCTGTCTCTCTCATGCATATACACACACTATCTTGAATAAGAAAAAAGTAATGTGCATATTTACTTCCTTATAAACTACATGCACATATTATCTTAAACACTTGTAACTTCACTGTAAAACATATTTAAAAATAGAAATTTTTATGGCCCAGCTGTTTTAAACACTTGTTTCTTCACTATAAAACATGTTTAAAAATAGAAATTTTTATGGCCCAGCTGTGGTGACATAGGCAGTAGGGGTGCTGCTGAATGATGCTGGAGGCAATATGGGAAGGTTCCAGATTTGTGTCTCAGGGCTTCCTGAGCACACCAGGTGTGCCCGTGATCCAGGCAAGCTTCACAGCTATTGGGAGGGTCACCGCATGATGACTCTGTCAAAAGTACCTCTCTCTCTCTAATGTAGGAAATAAACATTTTTAGTAGAAATTTTAAAGGACGAGATGAAAAATAACCAAAAGTGAAGGTTCTAATAGTTTCTTCTTTCTACATCAGAGTGGATAGTCACCCAGGAATGAACACACTCCCCAACCAGCATTGGGTGTGAGGCCTAGGATGTGAGGCCTAGGGTGGAGCAGTGAACAGAGGAGAGCGTGAAAACTGGAGAAATCATCTGGGGAAATTCACCTCTGGTCTTGACAAGAAGCCACTAAAGAATTTTGAGCATCAGATACTACCCAGTATTTTAGTTTGTTCAGATTACTTTGAAAAATACCATACACTGGCCCAGGCAGGTAGTACCACTAGTAGATGCTGCTATTTGGCAGGCAGAGGCCACATGGGAGGCTCGAGTTTGATTCCTGGTCTACTCTAAAGCCTGAATAAGGTGGTATGTGTCCGTAGTCCCAGATACTCACCAGGCTGATACAGGAGAAGACATAGCAAGACTCTGTCTAAAAATAACCACACAAGCTGGGTAGCTTATAAACAACAGCAATTCATTTCTCACAGTTCTGGAAGCTGGTATATCCAAGATCAAGGCAGATTCAGCACCGGTGAGGGGCACCTTTCTAGCTCAGGGACAGTATCCTGCTGAGTTCTCCCATGGTGAAAGGGGAGAGAAGTTTCTCTTCTACCTTTCATAAGGGCACTAATCCCATTCAGGAACATTTCATTCATTCCCAAAACCTAATCAATTCCCCAAATCTCCACCTTCCAACACCATCACCTTGAGAGTGAGGATTTGCACACAGAATTTGGAAAGGACTTAAGTCTTCAGTCCATTGCATCCAGGCCTTTTAAAAGGTCACTGAGTCTTCTGTGTGGAGACTAGGTCTAAAATGGGCAAAAGTAGAATTAAGGACATCACAAAGGAGAATACTGCTCACCCAAGCGAGAGAAGAGGGGAGCTTGAACTTCGATGGTCCTGGTAGGGAGAAAAATAAATGCCACATTCCATATATATTTTGGAGGTAAAAGTGTTATAACAAACTAATGGATGGGATGCAGAGATAGAGAAGCAGGGACTCAAGGCTGATGTGAATTCTTGAACATGGTAGTATCATTTAAGATGATTAAAACTGGAGGTCAGGACCAGCAGATGGCTTAATGGTTAGGTCACTGGACTTCTATTTAGTCAACCACAATTCGAGTCCTGGCCTGGTGACTTAAAGTTCACACCAGGTACGTGTAACTGTGTGCATGCATACCCAGGATCTCAAAAGGAGAATGAAGGAGAAGGGATTGTGGCATGGCCATCCCCCCAGGGGGAGATTTCTTGCTTTCTTTCTCTGTCTTGCTCTGTCTCTCTGACAAGCACTTACACCCTATAGCAAAAAAAAATCTCTTAAAAAAAAAAACTGGGGGGCCAGCAGGTGATGTAACAGTTATATATCCCTGAATTCCCACATGGCCAACCATGGTTCGAGTCCTGGACCCAGTGGCTTGAAAATCATGCTGGGTGCATGTGTGTGCATGCCCAAGATCCCAAGAGGAGAATGGAGGAAAAGGGATTATGGCATGGCCACCCCCCCCATTGGGGGTGATTTCTCACTTTCCTTCTCTCTGTCTCTGTCTCTGTCCTTCTCTCTCTCTCTCTCTCTCTGGTGAGCACACATGCCCTAAGGCAAAAACCTCTTAAAAAAAAAAGATTATTAAAACTAGAAGAAAATTAACTCTGGAAGGGTATGTGGATAGGAAGAGGCAAGGAAGCAAGACTTTTGAACACCCTAAGTTTCCAATGCCTATGAGAGAGCCCATTGGAATTGTCCTGTCCATTGGATATCTAAATATGAAGTGGCTTAGATCCAAAATAGATGAGTGTATCACTGGCCTACAGAAGATGAAAACCATGGGAAGATTAAAGCCATCTAAGAAGAGAACATGGAGGGGAAACACCTAGGTAAGGGATGAGTTCTGCTTTATAGAGGTCGCAGATATCGAGAGAATGTCCAAGAAGAGAGAGAAAGGAACTGCATGGGATTTGGCAGCCAGATCAAGACGTGTCCATCCAACTAAAACAGAAGCGCCCAGAGTATGTGCATAAGCTGTTGATCGATGCGAGAGGAAGGGTGAGAATGATGAGGCAGATGGGAAAAAGGTGACTGCGTGCAGACCCTGACCCATCAGTAGATTTGATGGTGGAAAAATGAGCTCCTTTTAAGGTGTCTAACTTTTTCAGTGTAATATGAGGGGAGGCCATCAGCTGAAAGTGGGGTGAGGGAAGAAGGGTGGAATGCAGCAGATTGGAGAAAAGAGGAAATCTGAAATGAAAGTCTTAGAGAAAGGCACATGAGCTTCCTAGAGAAACACAAAGTCTGTCAGGCAATGATGCGGATCCACATGGGGTCCGAGATGAGGTTAAAATAAAGCACAGGTCTGATTTTCTCTAGCCATGATGAGCTCTTCAGGTGCTGAGATGATTTCATCCAAGTTCAGATTTTTGTCTTCTTGTTAAATGATAATCATGAAAAATTCCAAGGTAGGAGAGATCTATGTTTTTGCAAAAATGGAAGGGAAATATCCAGACCTCCCCCTTCAAAAAACTGTAAATGCTGAAAAGTAAACATCTACACATAGGAAAACCAATTTGGAAAAAGATAGTCTTTAGAGTGCAGAGGAGGAAAAGCACGGTGCTCATCACCCCATCCATCCTCAGGCTCACCTGGTCCAGAGGCACACATGCCTGGCATGCTCAGGGAGGTGCAGGGACACAAACCCAGGGTCCCTATGTGTTCAGCTGTGCTACCACTGCACCTCCATCTGTGCCTGAAAAATAGTTCTTTTCTGAGTGCTTCCTCTGGTGTCTTTGCAAGACCCCCTGCTTCCCCTCTGAGCCCTAACACATTCTCTGCTCATTGCTTGAAACAACAGCTCAAACTGCTGACCATGGTTAAGTGAGACAGATGACAGCCACAGGGACTTGTTTGTGTGCCACACTCCCTGGCTAAGGCTTGCAATGCTAGGAACACTGGGAGGCTGACCTTAGCAGGAGGTACATTTTTATCATAGTTTATGAGGTATCAGTGGACTCTCATTCCTCTGCTCTAGTGCATAATAGTTCATCTGGGATTAACATGCTGAACAGCAAGAGAAGAAAGTCGAAGGAGAGGCATCCATGAAAGAAGAGCATGGCCCTCGGAGACTTTTCTAAGCATGACTTTTATTGATGCCTTTGGACCATTGAGTTTGAAAGTCCAGCCAAATTCTCCACTTTGCCTCCCTAAACACGAGCTCTACCTTCATTTGAGTTCATTTCTTTCCCATAACAGCTGTACATCAGGGGTCCTGATGTACAGGACCCCTGTACATTTAAACAATTTAAACAATTCTATACACATGGGCCATTATATTGAGTGCTCACACATGATTTTGTAAACACATCGAACCTGACTAAGTGGCAGTCCTAGTCACCACTAAAAAACAGTTTTCTTGGGACCAGCAGATGGCATAGCGGTTGCGTCACTGGACTCCCGCATGGCCTACCACGGTTCGAGTCCCAGACCCCGTGGATTGAAACTCACATCAAGTGCATGTGCGTGTGTGTGCATGCCCAAGATTCCAGGAAGAGAAGGGATTGCAGTGTGGCCATTCTCCCGAGGAGGGGGCAGGAGTGGTTTCTCACATTCCCTCTCATTTTCTGTCTCTCTCTCTCTTCCCAGTGAATGCATGCTCCCTAAGGGGGAAAAAAAATGTTTGTTCTGTCCTGGACTACTGTTTATATTCCTCAGTTTTGAGTATTCATATCTCCCTTAGGAAAGTATTGCCCTTACACTAAATAATGTACCCTATCCATACTTCCCTAAACATGTATTGATGGTGTGCACACGCTTTTTTTTTTTTTTTTTTAACGAAACTGGCATAGAAACGTTCTCAGTTTAGTTGAAATCCTGGTTTTTCACATGTATTGTATTTCCTTCATGTTTCACAAGCCAGACTGTCCTATAATGAAGCATGTCAATTTTACTACTGTCGTGAACATTCCTTCACAGTCAGCCAGATGTTCTGCATCAGTCAAGGAAATTAAAAAAAAAAAAAGAAAGAAAGAAAAGAAGAACAACTTTAGAAAATAGTTAACGAAATAACTCTATTCCTGGAGGACCAGAGGTATGCAATTCTTCTAAAATGTCTGTTCTAACCTGATAGTGGTTTAGATATTTTTTCTTAAATAATCAGTACATGAGTGAAATATTTTTCCTTTTCCCTTGCTGCTCTCATGGATATTGTATAAATGCTTACAAGCAGTGGGGACTAAACTATTCAAATAAACAGCACCTTTGTTCACACATAGTGAAAGTATGGTAGCGGGAAACTCAGGGTTCAAGTTCGAAGCCTGCCTCCACCACTTACTAACTGCTCTTTTGTCCAGCTCCTCTGTGCCTCATCTGCATCTGCAAAGTGCAGGCTAGTTTAGCACCCACTTCACAGGGAGGCTGCAAGATTTAAAAAACACAATACATGACTGCCAGTGACTATAAAAACCCACTGAAAAATGGAGTCAAAGTTTCTTTTGGTGTGAAACATTTTGAAATCCATGCATAATTTTTCAATAATATGCATTTCCCATGAATTTTTTGAGGACTCCCTCACATAGTGTGAGCTCAACAAACAGTAGACAGTTCTATTTTTTTTAAAGAGAGATTTTTGCTATAGGGTCCATGCAGTTGACAGAGATACACACACACAGAGAGAGAGAAGAGAGAGGGAATGAGAAACCATCCCCCCAGGATGGCCATGCTTCAATCCCTTCTCCTTTATTCTCTCGAAATTTGGGGCACACATGCACACACTCCTGGCGTGAGTTTCAAGCCACTGTGTCCAGGACTCGAACCATGGTCCACTATGTGGGAGTCCAGCACCTTAACCACTGCACCACCAGCTGGCCCTAGCCAGTTCTATTTTATTGCACGTCCTCTGCAAGATGTCTCCAAACAAAATCGATGCCCTTTTGCCATGTCCGATACCCTTTCATACCTTCTGCCAATAAAGCAGCCATCAACCTATGGCAGGATGGTGTGATTTTAAGGTCTCTGTGCTCTAGATCAAGGTCTTCCTATCAAATCTGTAACCCTCAGCACCTGTCATGCCCCAGGGCAGAGCCGCCACTCAATAAATGCTTTGTGACTGTATTCTCAGTCATAACAACGGGTTTCTCTTGTTTTGTTTTTAGGGGTTTTGCCATGTATGTGTTTACCAAAGAGAGACAGAGAGAGGGAAATGAGAATCACCCACCAGGGGGCTGGCCATGCTCCAATCCCTTCTCCTCTCGGGATTTTGAGCACACATGCACACACGCCTGGCGTGATTCTCAAGCCACTGGGTCTGGGACATGAACTGTAATGGCCATGTGAGAATCCACCGCCTTGACCACCACACCACCTTTTGGCCCTGAAAGATTTTATCTTTCAAAAATGAGCTTTATTTTCACAAATAGCCCCAAAGTTATCTGGGGCCAGGTGTAATGTAAAAGGAGACTAGTCAAACTGAAAAATAGGTTTTTCAAGTTAAAAGCTGGGTGTTGCTAAAGAAACGTGTTTTCTTTCTTTTTCTTTCTTTTTTTTTTTCTTTTTTAAGAGACTTGTTTTCCTGTGTGGCTTATGAATATACTCTGAAAGTTACATAGGGACTTGCAAAAAGGTCTTGAGAAAAGTCTGTGTCACTAACATATGAATGATCTTCCATGTTTAACATTCTTTTCAAAATCTAAATTATGGTTTTTATGTAAAAAAAATCTTAATACTAGGTATATGAAGAAAAAGAGCAGTGGCACTAAGCACATTTCATTTTAGAACGCTGAAAGTTGCATGAGGATTAGTAGTTTTGGTTCTAAGGACACATTGCCTCTTCCCCTTAGGCATTATAGAAATATGGAATCATCTTTTCAATTCGGCACACATTTCTTATAGCTAGTGATTTTCAATATACTTTTACATTCTTTTAAAGGTTTTTTTTGTCTGTTTTTTGTTTGTTGTTTGTTTGTTTTTCCATGAGAGAGGACTATATAGAAAGAAAGATAGCACCTTCAATGGGGGAGACCCAAACCACCTCCAGTCCCAGCTGGCCCAGATCATAGGCACATGTCTGCACACAAGGATGCCCAGGAAAGGTCCCAAGGTGTGGCACTAGGGCCTTTCCCAGGAGACTTCAGTTGCATTACTGCTGCCCGATCGCCTGGCCCCCATTTTTACATTTTTATACTACATGCAGTATAATTTGAAGTTTCTATTGGAGATCAATCTGAAAGGAAAGGGAAGAGGGTTTTTTAAAAAATAAATCTCTGTTAAATTACAGTCCACAGAACCATTTGATGCCTCAAACTAGAGTTTGCTAATTCCTTTCACCAATGGAAAGTCCCCTTGGAACCACCCTGATTCCTCGTGGCTACCACTCCCTTTAGCATGGTTTCACTGAGTAGTTTCCAGCCTTAGTGCATGTAAAAGTCCCTGAGCAACTTATTAAAAATGCAAGTTCTGGGCCAGCAGGCGGCATGGAGGTAAAGGTGTTGGATCCCACATGGCCAACTCATGGTTTGAGTCCCAGACCTGGCACCTTGAAAATCATGCCAGGTCCACTGTGCATGTGTGCCCAAAATCCTGAGAGGAGACTAGAGAAGAAGGGAAGAAGGGATTGTGGCATGGCCATACCCCAAAAAAGGGATGATTTGTCACTTTTTCTTCCTCTGTCTGGGGAGCACACACAGCCTATAGCAAAAAAAAAAAAAAAGGAAGAAAATAAAAAGTTTCTGGGGTCTCTGCAGATCTTCCAAAATGTACTCACTAGAGTGGGCCTGTGGCCCTGCATCTTGGATGACTGATCTTGCTTGTTCTAGGGTAAGTGATCCTACTGCCTCCTCTTGCAAGATGCTGAGACAGGCAAAGGCAATCGAAATCCAGTGGACTTGGCCTGAATCATGCCAACATTCTCTGGGAATCTGGATAAGTCGGTTACTCCCCGCAAGGTGCAATTCCTTCATCTACAAACTAGGAACAAAGCCGCCTCCCTCACAGGGCTGTTAGGAAGCTGACATGAGATAATGCCTTCGTTAAACTCCTAGAACAGCACCTGGCACAGAATAAGTGCCCTGTAAACAGCAACTATAAAACTATTACTTCATCAACTTCCAGGCTGCGGTCGAATCATCTGGTTGGCCTTCTCTTTTCTGGATGAAGAATTGCAGTGTCTCTGTTCTGACCACCACCACCCCCCGCTCCTTAGTAAAAGCTGAATGCTACGGAGTGTCTGATCAGCACCCGGATACCTCATTATCCTCCTGCGTGTGTGTCTAATTATTCCCTAAATGGGCCTACCTCAGTGCGCCTTTTCATTCCAGCATCTCATTAGAGTGCTCCATCGGCCCACCTAGTTATTTCCCATCCCTTCACCAATGTCCCTTTGTTCTGCTGCTCCTTTCAGTCCTCACATCTTCTTACGCCATGTATTTTTTCACGGTATTAAATCCTTCCTTTAATGCTTGTCGTTATTCCCTCCTATCTACACAGCTCATTCCACCCTCCATCTGCGAACTTCATTACGCCATCCCATTTTGATCTCATTATATCCTCATCACGCGCATGTTGTTAGCTCCTCCACTCAGGCGTAGCACGGCATTCGTTCTCTCCGCTGCTTCTCACAACCTGCCCTTCCCACCCTCCACTTTTAAGGCTCCCATTATAGATCGCATTACGTGCCCCTCCGCCTTTATCATTACACCCAACCATTTATGCATCTCATTGCACCACTACGCATGCACGTGTCTATTCAGGCATCTCATTACGGCCCCATCGAGCATGTGCCTGTCATTACTTCCCTTTGAAATAGCCACGTTACATTATATCTCTCTGCATTTCAGTACATCCCAGTGCTCCTGGGTCTGACAACAAACTAGCAAAAGCAGACAGACAAGTATGTGACCTGCCTTTGGAGAACTAAATGTGTTTCTCGGGCACCTAACATCAGTGTTTCTTAAACGAGTCATTTCCGAAAGATTTACATGTATTGATCTAGCTAAGAGACAAAAACAAAACAAAACGAAACAAACCACTATATTTTCTGTGCATAAAAAGGAGCATATGCTTCTTATCTTACTTCAGTCCAATCAACATCATTATCATGACTTTGTATTATGTCTCTACAGTGTACAAAGTAATGTGATCACCCTTGATCGGAGCCACAGCTCCCTAAAGGAGACAGTTTGAGGATCATAGTCATTTTCCAGTTTGAGGAGCTCACATGGACGCACCAAGAAATTAAGATATTTTCCTAAGAACTGCTAGTGAACGACAGCTGCAGGGCTCAGACTCTGATCTGGCTCCAAAACTCATGTTCTTTAAACTATGCCAGGAGGCAGGAAAATTCTTATTTCTAAGTCTCACCTTTGTCATTTAATTCATTTCTGTAATATTTCCCTAAGAAAAAACTTGGTGTCGACATGCTTTGTTTTGTTTTTCGAAACAAAATAGAGCGGATTTCAAACACAGAATTCCTATGTGCCAGAATTCAAAGTTCTTTCCGATGTATGTTTTCACTGATTTCTGGAAAATTGCTTCACGGTCCCTCTTGCGGTACATAGCCCGCATTCGAAGACCTAAAGGTCACTGTGCACTTTTACAGAACCCATCGTATTGACTCATGCTGTCATTTGTCAGCAAAATAACGTTGTAAGTATCCTCATCTTTCCATGCTTCCTGACTTACTTTTCCCCTAAGAGGATTTCCAAAAGATTTTGGTATCGTTTTCCAAATTCTTATCTCATCAGTGTTCTTTTTAAAAAAAAAAAAAATGAAGAAACACCCATTTAACGAACTGCTTAAAAAAGACCATTTTCCTCTTTAACCTTTTTAAATTAAATGATGCTTGTCAAGAATTTTTTTCTTAGTGCTTACTTACCATGAATAGATACATACATGTGTATATATTCATATGTATAGGGAGAGAGAGTCTTGGCACAAATGTCAATAAGTTAAACTTCAATATTTATCAAGTTTTTTTGAGGTGAGGCCTAGTTTGGTGTGTATTTGGAGGAATGTAACTTTTCTAAATAGAATCATTTTCATTGAGAATTGGCCAACAGGATATCACTGTCCTCTCTTTATGACACAATCTTCATATTAATTTTCAAAGCTATAAAAGAAACTACTACAAAGTAGAGACTTAAAACAACACATATTTATTATCTCACCATTTTAGTGGGTCAGGACTCCAATGATGACTTGTCTGGGTCTGCTCAGGATCTCACAAGGTTGCAATCACAATATTGATTGGACTTTCTCTCATTTGGAACGTCAAATGGGGAAGATCTGCTTTCAAACTCACTGAAGCTGTTGGCAGGAATAATTTCTTTACAGTGGTGAGACTAAAGGCCTTGCACTCTTTCTGGTTATTGACTGGAGGTCACCTTTACATTCTAGAGCCAAACATAGTTACCTGCAGTTCATAACATGGCAACCTGCTTTTCCAAGGCTGGCAGAAGAGTCTCCCTAAACTTCTACTAGCAAGACAAGTCTTACATATGTATCTGCATGTGCATGTACAGGTGCGTGTGTGTGTGTATAATCATGGAAATGACATTCCATCACCTTTGCCATTTTCTTGGTGAGAAGCAGGTTATTGGTTTCTCCAACACTCAAAGGGAGAGGGTTATACAAACAGATGAGCAGTGGAAATGATTGGGAGGTCACCCTAGGCCTGTCTGCCATAATCATTCAAACTGAAACACTTAAGGATTGATTTAGGATTCGATGTGAATTATTTTTCTCACTCTTCTGGAGACTAGTTGTCTTAAAAGAACTTTGTAATTCTCTAAACAAACTGGTTTTAGTTTTCTTGTGTATTTTTGTTTGTTTGTTTTTTGTTTTGTTTTGTTTTGTTTTGTTTTAAATAAAAGCTATAGAGCAATTCTTGGGCAAAGCCTATGGAAGCTGTAGAACCCAAAAAGGTAAATAAGAAAAAGAAATAATGACCTTAAACACATTTAAAAGCTCAAAACTTGGGACCAGCAGATGACGTAATAGTTACGTTGCTGGACTCTCACATAGTCGACAGTGGTTCAAGTCCTGGAGCTGGCAGTGTGAAACTCACATCAGGTGCATGTGCTTGAGTGCACAAAATCCCAAGAACAGACTGGAGGAGAAAAGATTGCAGCACGGCAATTCCTCCAGGGAGTGACTTCTCACTTTCTGTCTCTCTATCTCTCCAGTGAGTGCACATGCTCTATAGTAAAAATCGCTTAAAAACAACAACAAAAGAGTTCAAAACTCCAAACATTTAGATGTGATTAAGTGGTTGATTTGTGTTTACTTATTTTGTGATTTATTTTACTTTGAATTCCCACAAATATTTGAAACTATGTGTGTTTCATCTGTCTCTATTCCAAGTTGGCTGTCAGTGCCAACTTCAATGGCTCGTGGAGCTATTATCTATCTTCTCTACTCAGTTCCCTTTACATAACACCTGAATCCTCTGAAGAATGAAGCCTGCTTTTGGCTTCAGAACTTGAACACTGGGATGTAACTTACCATCTGTCTTGAACTTTTAAAGTAACTTTTTGCCAAGACGAATGTGGATTATAGGCAACAACCTGGGACATATCTGGTCTCCGAACAAAAAGAATAAAGGAGCCCCTAAGAATTATTTTAAGTACTCTGTTTGCCGGTAGCATTTGTGGTGAATGAAAAATTGATCTTTAATTGTGTAGGAGACAGAGAAGTGAACTGCATACCGATGGCTAAGGACAGACTTCAGAGAGTTACTGGTTTTGAAACTGATATTTATGAACATCTGCTTTTTCCCCATAAATTTTAATATGGATTTTGTCCTTTGAATCCTACGAAGCTCTCAGGTGCTTCTTCAGGCTTTATCTTGGGGAAAAATACCTTTAAAAAAAAAATGTCTCCTTTTTCCCATTTGAAATCCCTTTTGTTACAACAACATTCCTATTTACAGGGCCTATTGGAATGCCTGTGATATGGTATTAAATGTTAGCAACCCAAAATGCTGTATTCAGCATGCTGAGACTCCACAATGTCCAATCCCAGAACATAAGCCATAATAGTCTTAATAAAGAATACTGAAAAGTGTTCATTTCTACTCCTAGTTTATGCCTTTTATTATTTCAGAAGTATTTAGTTAATGCTACGTGGCAGGCACTTTCAGGTGCTGAGGTTACAGTAGCCAACACAACAGAAAAAAATCTCTGACCTCATTGTATTTACATCCTATTTTTCTTCAAAAATTTTATTTAATTTTATGTCTTAGTAGTAGTAGTAATAGTAGTAGTAGTACTTAATTTGCTATAGGGTACATATGCTCACCAGAGAAAAATAGAGAGTGAGAGAGGGAGGGAAAGTGAGAAAGCAAGCCACCAGTTCTGAGACTTGAACTGTGGTCAGCCATGTGGGAGTCCAGCAACTTAACCACCCTGCCACCTGCAGGCCCCTGAGTTTATGTTCTAGTTAGTATAAATATTTTTTAAATGGATTTTTTTAAGTGCCAGTGGGTAACCTAGTGGTTGAGGCACTGGATTCCCACATAGCCAACTGCAGTTTGAGTCCCAGACCGAGAGTCTTGAAACTCATGTGTGTGTGTATCCTCAAAATATAGAGAAGAGTGGAGGAGGAGGGATTGCAGTGTGGCCATACTCTCCTGGGGGTTGATTTCTTGCTTTCTCTGTCTCTCTGGTAAGTACACAAGCCCTATCATAAAAATCTCTCTTAAAAAAAAAAAAAAAAGAAAGAAAGAAAAAAAAAAATTCCCTGTAGTTTTTTTTTTTGTTTGGTTGTTGTTTTTGTTTGTTTGTTTGTTTTTAAATTTTTTTTAAGAACTTTCATATAGTTCACTGGAAAACAATGCAATGGGCGTGCAAACCAGTGATGTTAATCCATTCCCGATGCTGGACTAGACTCTGGAGATACGATGAACAAAGCCCATCTGTCCCTGCTCTTGGGAGCTTACAGTCTAGTATACTTCTTATCTCTGTTCTGTCAAGAAATGTAGAATGGGGGATCAGGAGCTTTGGGAGAGGATCTGGGTAGCACCTTGATCACTCCCTGTTAACATCCACTATAAGCAGGGCTTAACAGTACCTACATTACCTCGCGCTTGGAAATACTAAGAAATGTTACATAGGTTAAGGTAAGAGTGTGTGGGCCAGGCAAAAGGAAGTAAAACCTCAGCTCCATGCGGACAAACACTGAAGTCAGCTGAACACATGCAAAGCTAGCAAGAACATTAAGTCCCTCTGAGGAGGAGCAACCTTTTAAGAGTGCAGTTCTGGTCACCCAGTAACAAAGGATACAAGTCATTTACATAATAAGAAAGCCTCAGGAGGAAAGTAGCTATTTAATTTGGTTAGGCTAATAGTTTTCCATCCATTTGCAGTCTAATGGAACAGCTCTCCTCTGCCTCTTAAGCAGGAGTACATTGGCAGGGTGCCATAGGGCAGGTGAGACATGAATAGTTTTCTCGGTGTGTCAATTCCACTCAACCGCTTGGAAGAAAAGAACTTAGCTAATTTATTGATAAATAATTCAAGGCAGGGTTTTCCATGAAAACTAATACAACTATAATATGGAATAAAATGTAAGATTTACATACACTTGGAAGATAAAGCTTAAAACTGAAATGGCTGGAGTCAAGGGCTGGGAGATTAAGCCCACCTCCATATGTTCCAACACCCCCTGCAAAGTGAATCTGATAAAAATAATATCTTAATATGAATAATCGGTTCTCAATTTTATATACAATGTAAATAAAAGACAAGTCCCCAGCAGCACTTCTTTCAACTTGAAAAGACCTCCTTTTTAGAAATTCAGAAGTTGCTACAAGGTGCAAGAAAAGTCTGGGCCATTTCAGGCTCTCACACCCTTACCCCCGACACCCAGCCCTGGGGCCTGTGTTCTCTCCCTTGCATTTCAGAATACTCCCATGGAGGAGTGAGCTTACCGCTTTTTTGTAAAGACAGCCAGGAGAACTTTTTCCCATGCTCCCTCTTAGCGCCTTCCACTGAGATTGAACATCATCCGTCCTGATTCCCTGTGCCCCTTTTCTGGTTTTAGAATGCTCCGTATCAGTCAGATCAGCTATGTTCTTTGTGCTGTGTGTTCCTGAAACAGGATCTGGACCAGGTACAGCTCCATCTGGAAGAAGTGAGGTTCTTCGACGTGTTTGGCTTCAGCGAAGCAGCAGGAGCATGGCAATGCTTCATGTGCAACAATCCTGAAAAGGCTACCGGTGAGAGTCCCCCTTTTGCTGCTGAGAACCATGTGTGCCGCTTGAGTTCACAGGGATCTCTGAGCCCCTCCATTCTAGTTGGCTTTCCTCGTGTGCAAACATCCTAAGCTGCAGTAAGACAGAGTTGGGCCTGACTGCCTTCGCTCGCGCTGAGAGAGGCAGCTACCAAAGTGGTCAGGAAACCGAGGGGAGATGTTGGGAGGGAGAGAAACATGGAACCAGACGTGTGCAACCCTTACCTGTGTGTGTTATGATGAAAGAAGTGTCAGCCATTTTCCCTTCAAAAAAATGAGACCGTGCTACATAAGTGAATGGGCACACAGACTGTAACATGTCCCCATTAACTATCCCTTACACTGTGGCTTGATAAGTGAACTGCATAAGAAGTGAAACATTTACAAGGGAGGGAATTATTATTTCAGGAATAACCTCATAGGTGATTATTCACCCTTCCCCTTTTGTGCTGCCCAAGGAATTTGGCCTACTGATCTTGCCTAAAAGCAATCATTGTTGGGACCAGTAGTTGGTGTAAAGGCTATGTCGCTGGACTCCCATGTAGTCAACTGTGGTTCAAGTCCCAGATCTGGTGGCTTACACTCACGCTGGGCACATGTGTGTGTGTTCCCAAGATCCCGAGAGGAGAATGGAGAAGAAGGGATTGCGGTGTGGCCATCCCCCTTGGGGGGTGATTTCTCGCTTTCTGTCTCTCTGTCTCTCTCTGTCTTTCTGCCTAAAAGCAATAATCGTTAGCAAATGTGAGCCAAGCCTGATGCTAAGCATGTCAGTCACTTTATCCCATTTAAACCAATCTTTCCAATAATCGGATAGGGTAAGTACTGATATCATCTCTGTTTTGCTGATAGGGAAAATGAAGCACAGAGAGGTTTGATAACTGCCCATGGTCCCGTGGACAATAAATTAATATTTGCAAGATTTGAGCCCAGTTTGACTCCAGAGGCCACGCTTGTAGCCATTTCACCATTCTGCCTCCTGCTTACACTTGGTGCATTCTGACCAGTGGGAATACATTGACGGCAAACCTTTCTCCACAAGGTGATGCTGTCCGTGGAACCAAATATTTCATCACTTGTTTGAATGAAAGGAGAGAGCTCTCAGTGTTGACACTGCCTAAGAGCTGCAGTTTAGACTAAGGGAGCAGTGTTGAAACTGCTGAACACAAAGTCCGCATGTAGATGAACCATTTTCTAGAAAGTCCCTGATTATGCCACCTGCACCCAATCCTTTCCTTTTAGGATTTTGTGCACCTTAAAAAATGATCCATTGTAGAAAGTCTATCCTCTCGTTAACTGCCAACATGTTCAGGCTGCATTGAAAAAGTGTGTTTATTTGGCCAGATGGAGATGTGAGGGACTCACGGAGAGGTACCAATTAAAATGTATTACCCCGTGGAAAAGGTGTGGATGGAAGAAGCTGGCAGTTAGGGATGCCAGCTTCTGTGAGGCACAGATTGTTGGCTGATTACGGAATCTGGATTGAGCTGATGCCAGAGCGAACACCCCAATTTTTAAAAAGTTAATTGAAGCAAATAAGGAATGGGGGAATAGAATGTCTCCGTTATAAAACTTTCTAATGAGACCTTATTTCACATATGAAAAAGAGCATAAAAGGAACTTTATTTGAGAGTGTGGTGAAATAAGGTACTTATCTTATGTAGCTCTGAGAGGCCTTTAAGAGTTTGCACTCCAAGTAAGCTGAGTCCTTAGTTCAATAAATATTTAATCGTATCTGGCCAAGGTAGGCCTCAGAAAAGGGGCTGAAGGTTCAAAACACACAGTGTTCCCTTCATATACGTTTTCTCAAATTTGCTGCCACGCACTTGAAAAGAACATTTTGCACATTCACTCTTTCTTATTTCTGTTTCTCACAGTTAAATATAGACTGAGAACATATAGCCATAAAAATTCAAACAAGGCCAAATATTTTATAGCAGAACATATTGAATCAAAATGTCGGGCCCTGAAAACTTTAGTATGTTTAGATTTCTTTGCTCATTTCCTTTTGCCACAGGAGAGGGAATTTGAGTCTGAGAGAAATCCTATTGTAAATGTTATTTTCACACAAAGTCCTTACTCCGTGCAGAGCTTACATAGGTTGTTAATTTCACCTTCTTATTTTTATCTGCGCATATAAACTATATATTTCACATAAGTGAAAAGTCGAACATTACGGCTGCCAAATACGTTATTCATGGAGATGGTATTTGCATCCATATTCTGTTTAAATTCCAAGTTCAAGATAGAGGAGTAAATATTTTATTGTTAGCAACACGTGCAGCTAGGATAGAACTTACACGCCACTCGTCATGTTTGAGTACACGTTTGTCACATTGGTTGAGTAGCTTTTACAGGATGACCCCTGGGATATAAATATAAGTATGGTATAATGTTTTTCTCTGAATAAATTCATAATCCACTCAGGGCCAAAAGGCATGTATGATAAAATGTACATGCATACACATTTACATACCAAAACATACAAGGAAGTATGTTTGTAGCATGCAATAAATACCATGAAGTAAATGACTAATATGTAGAAATGGCCAAGTCAAATATGCCTTGAATATTCAACTGGGGGGTTTCAGTGATTGTGACGCCATGCCAACCATGTCAACTACATCACTTCACCATACCGAGTGCTTCTTTTTTCAAAGTTGTCTTTCTTTCATGAGAATGAGAGTCCGAAAGAAAGACACCCTCAGCAGAGTCTCTCCATGATCCTCACTTCGCCCCATCTTTCCTGGCCAGTCAGAATTAGAAGGCAACCCACGATCGTCCACATGGATCCAGCATGGCCTGACCACTGCACCACGGAGCCGGCCTCCAGTGCATTTTGACTGTGGTACATGGAAGCTGGTGCTATTTCCTCCAAGAGGAGTCACCACATGTGAAGCAGTGGACCTGCTTTCCTGCCTGTCTAAGCACCTGGGCACCGAAGTCCGGTCCCCACCTGTGCACTGTATACAGTGCTGGGTTTCATCAGGGCCCCCACCAGTGCCAGGTTCCCAGTTAGTTTCAGGGACAAGGGGCCTGAAGAAATGATGATGCCTAGGACAAAGAGATTAGAAAGAGATTGACCAATGATAGAGTAATTATTTAAGTCTTCAATGCTCTAGTATGTAAAAATATACACATATGTTAGCCTGCACCTCCATAATGATGACCATAATGTGAGGCAATCAGAAAATTTCTATTAGACATAAGGAAAGACATCCAGAAATAGAAAATCCTTCTTAACATTGTGTAGACTAAGCCATGGAATGTCTTCAGAAATCGACAGCCCATCTGCTGACTTGTTTAGGTCACTTTACGTATATTCCTCTCTTCAGGCAAAAATCTCAGCACCACCTTTTCCCAACCTCACCATCAACACATGGAAATTCATGGACGGTTAGTATCTGATAATAAAAAAATACTTTTTTTTTTTTTGGAGAGATTTTCACTGTAGGGCGCGTGCGCTCGCCAGACAGACAGAGAGAGACATAGAGACAGAAAGCGAGAAATCACCCCCCAGGGGGGATGGTCACGCCGCAATCCCTTCTCCTCCATTCTCCTCTCGGGATCTTGGGCACGCACGCACACGTGCCTGGCATGAGTTTTAAGCCACCGGGTCCGGGACACGAACCGCGGTCGACTATGTGGGAGTCCAGCGACATAGCCATTACGCTAACTGCTGGTTCCCGAAAAAATACTTTTTTAATCTAATTAAAAGCATACAATGTCAGTGGAACAATGCTAGAAAAGCCTAGAAGCTCTGAAATTAATACAGTTGCTAGCATTTATCATTCCAACTATATGCTAAGCTTTATATTTATCTTCCTCATTTTCTGATCATTATGAAATCTACTTTATAGATCAGAAAGCTAAAACACAGAACTATAAAGTGATTTTCTCAAGGTCACACAGCTACTCATGATAGAACCAGGTTTTTAATCCATTCTGATTACAGAACCTGAAATTTAATCTCTAGGGCAATTTCAAGTTAAGGACATGGGCTATTGGAAACTCCAAGAACAAGTATTTATACTGTTCCAGTATATTGTAAAGATCTAAAACCAAATCTAATGTTCTAGAAGTGATCTTCCTCCTTGATGACTTATTCTACTGAAAGAACAGGGACTTCGGTAAGATAACGTGTGGGAAATTACTACGTGTGGAAATGATGACAGTAGAAGTTATTTCCAGTCTTTCCAATTGCTGATTCAGTTTCTAATAATTATTTTATAAAAGTACAGAGCAGGAGATTAGAAAATTGCTGAAATAACTCAATAATCCTCGGAGACTTGTCTCGTGGTGGTATTACAGATACCATTACTCCACATGAATGAGAGAAGAGAGATTGAGCAAGGAGATTTAATAGAACAGAACTTAATTTCTGGAAAACTGAACACATCCCCCTTGCCAGTCACCCCTGTGTCCTGGAACTGCACATGGTAACAGTAAGAGTTAGTCAGTCGAAGTGTGCTGGAACACATCTGGCTCTTTACTCAGTCACTTTTTTTAAAGCAGGGGGAAGAACTCAGTCATGACTTTCACTCTCGTTCCTCCAGACACGTGGGTTGCCATTGTTACCCTGCCCTACAAAAAACAACTTAGAGTTTTGGCATTCGAGTCTGCCTAGATAAATCAGTCATCATCTGTGTGATCCTCTCTTAGTCACCACATATTTAAAATTCGAACGTGATTGTTAGTAGGAAGCCTCCTTGCATTTTAAAAGAAAATGGAAGCATTTTTTTACAGACAACCTCCTACCATGATTCCTTTTTCTTTGAGAATTATTTTTACTTAATTTTATTTATTATTATTTTTTCATGTCACCAGGGGGAGACAGAGAGAAAAAGTGAAAATGCAAACCTCTAGGACTAGGACTCAAACCGTGGCCAGCCATGTGGGAATCCAGTGCCTTAACCATGTCACCTGCTGGCCCCCATGATTCCTTTTGAGAACTTGGTTTAGAATATTTGTGTTGTGAGAGTGTACTGTCTATTATATCCCAAGGTAAGTAGAAGATGATATCAGTATGAAAAGGCCTTGTCTGTAAGGCGATTTTCTTCTGTCAGTAGAAATGACTCCCAGCAGTTGTTCTCCTTTGATGGACACTTGCCTTCTGAGCTCACTGAATTTCCATCCTAGATACCAACATGAAAGTCTAAATGATCTCCGAGAAGACCCAGTCAGTACGGCCACTCATAGCCATGCAAATCCAGAAGTTTTGTAACTTCTCTATTTAATTTCAGTATCAACTTTCATGGAACTTTGAAAGTGACAATTTGGATGTATTCGATGGCTGAGTTTGTCTCATGATGCCTTCTTTCCTATCACGTTAGAGCATTGTCTTACATGCTAGTTATCTTTAGAGTACCAAAAACAACACATTATAACTATTTCAAATCTTTCTTTGTGTACATATGAAGGACTGAGACAGAAAAATATTCCATTATTAAATGGCATTACATTAAATCATCTTACCATTAAAACCACAGCAAGGAAGCAATGTGATTACAAACCATGAAGTTATCAATAAAAGTAACGAGGGGAGCAGTGCTTAGTGTTTTGCTCTTTACCTAGCGTCTTCACATAAATTTTTTTTTCTTTTTTAATTTTTGACCTTTTTTTTTTTTTTTTTGAGAGGTTTTTCTTGCTTTAGGGCGCGTGCGCAAGCCAGAAAGACAGAGAGAGCCAGAGAGACAGAAAGCGAGAAGTCACCCCCCCAGGGGGGAATGGCCACACCGCAATCCCTTCTCCCCTCCCCCCCTGTTCTCCTCTCAGGATCCTGGGCATGCATGCACACGCACCCGGCATGAGTTTTAAGCCACCGGGTCCAGGACTCGAACCACGGTCAACTACGTGGGAGTCCAGAGACATAGCCATTACGCTAACTGCTGGTCCCAATTTTTGACCTCTTAACATCCCATTAAGCAGCAGGAGGCTGTTACTATCTTCTCTACTGATCAGAAAGCCGTAGTTGAGAGAACTCAAATCTAAATCTACAGAGCGCATATCAAAATTTTTGAACATTACAATTAGATTATCAAGTTTTTCTAATTTGAAAACATGGAAAATGAATGTTTAAAAACAATTTTTTTTTGAGAAGTTTTGCGCTTGCCAGAAGGACAGAAAGAGACATCCCAGGCGGGAGATGGCCATGCTGCAATCCCTTCTTCTCCATTCTCCTCTCAGGATCTTGGGCACGCATGCACATGCACCCAGCGTGAGTTTAAGCCACCAGGTCTGGGACTTGAACTGTGGTCAGCTACATGGGAGTTCAGCTAGCCATTAGGCTAACTGCTGGTCCCTAAATAATTTTTTAATCTAATTTTAGCTTGGGTTTTTTTTGTTATTGTTTGTTTTGACTTTTTAAACTTTTTATTCTTCTTGGATCTCTTCATAAAACTTACTTTCTCTGCCCAATAGGCTGCTGCACCCCTTAAGATTCAGGAGCATACTGTTAATAAACATTTTCTGAACACCTAATCCAGGCAGGCACTTAGCTAAGGCTATCCCTGCTCCCCAAGAATGAGAAGCCCAGGGGAAGATGCAGTGTCTTAAGGGTTAACTGAGGTAACTGCAGAGGTGTAGACACTATACAGAGCAACCATGTGTTTATGAAAGTTTAAATTTGCGGAGTATTACTAGCTTCAAGAATGTTGGGGGTAGGATGGGCTGACCTCATTGCCTAGTGGTTAAGGAAGCTGGATCCCACATGGGCAACCACGCAGTTGAAATCCTGACACTGACAGCTTGAAAAACACACCAGATGTGTGCGGATGTGCCCCAAATCCCAACAGAATGGAGAAATGGAGGAGACGAAATTGTGGCCCATGACCATGTCCCTTTGAAAGTGCTTTCTTCTTCTCCCTTTCTCTGTCTTTCTGTCTCTCTCTGGCACGTGTGCATGCCCTCCGGCAAATAAACTAAAAAAAAAAAAAAAAAAAAGTAAAGAAAAAAAAAAGATTAATAGGGCCCAGATGTAGATGTAGCAGTTATCTGAGGCTCTGCAAGGCTGACTCATATGAAAAGGTTCCAGTTTCACATCCAGAGACCTTCCCTAGTACACTGGGCACGCATATGCCCATCATCCAAGCTGGCTGAGGCTGGGGGTGGATCATGGCCTGAAGGCCCTGTTGGGGGTGCTGTCCTTCTGTCACTCTCTTCTTTCTCACTAACTAAAGAAAAAAAAAAAACTTTAAAAAAGAAAAAGAAAGAATGCTTTAAGTTAAGATGATTACTGAACAGGAATCATTTCAGAACACTGAAGTAATTTTCTTGATATAGATTGCCAATGAATACTTCTTGAGTTCCTGCTTTTCCTATTCTCTGTGCGGTCCTCGCCACCTTGGAGCTTCCCAGAAGATGGGAGATGTTTCTCATTACTGAGGTCTCAGATCAAATATCACCTCAAATGTCCAAGCTCTTTCCTGACCACTTAAATGCTTGCCCACTAAACCCTCAAGTCACTCAATTCCCCATTCTATTTTCCATATAGCCCTCGTCACTATCTAAGACTATATTTAATGTGTGTTTACTTTTCTCTTTTTTTTTAAGTTTTTTTTTTTTTTCTATAGAGCACATGCACTCACTGGAGAGACAGAGAAAAGCTATAAGAGATAAAGTGAGAAATCACCTCTCAGGAGAGGATGGCTACATAACAGTCCCTTCTTTTCCACTCTCTTCTTGGGATTTTGGGCATCCACACACGTGTACCCAGCATGATTTTCAAGCCACCGGGTCCAGGACTCAAACCGTAGTTGACCATGTTGAGTCTAAGGCCTTAACCACACCACCTGGTAGTCCCTGTATTTTCAGTTTTATTCTCAATTTGAAGTTGACAATGAAACAGTGAATTAACATACAAGAAGGGGGGGGGGATCAAACTAGCATTAATGGAACTTTGTTTATGAAAACTATACATGGCATTATTCATATACTGAAAATGCCTGTCAAGGTAGACAATTTGCCTGTCTGGGATAGTAATTTGACCTACAGTAGAAAAAAGAAGTAGAAGCATAGGAAGGGCAGGATGTGGTCATATGTTTAAACAGGGACTGTCCAGATTTCCTCCAAAGAAATGAAATACTTTGAATACTAATAGCATTACTTTCAAGGTACTAAGAAAATTGAACCTAAGTAAGTGTATGTTAGTAAATACTATGCTATCCAAAATAAACTTTCCATTGCCTCTCTTCATGAAAATAATATGCTTTCATAAGAATTTAAAGAGGGAGGACTGGAGTCCAGCAGGTGTCGTGGTGGTTAAGGAAGTGGATTCCCATATGGCCAACAGTGGGTTGAGTACCAGATCTGGCAGCTTGAAACTCACAGCAGGCACCTGTGGGTGCATGCCCAAAATCCCAAGAGGAGAATGGAGGAGAAAGAATTTCAGCGTGCCCAATTCCCCTGGGGAGTGATTTCCCACTTTCTTGTCTGTGTCTCTGTCTCTCCAGTGAGTGCACATACCCTATAACAAAAATCTCTCTTAAAAAAAAGGGGGGGGGGAATGCGTGTCTCAGTTCAACATCTAAACTTCTGACATTACAATGGATCTTCAAATTCTATGGTTACATATAATCAAACTGCTTCGATGTAAAATTAATGCATCCATTCAGTGAACGCTTATAGACTCTACTGGTTGCCAATGTTTTAGATGCTGCTAATTCAACAATGAACAGAGTGAAGTTCTTGCCCTCATGGAGCTTTCAGTCTCATGAGAAAGAAAGACATTAATCGTATAAACACCAATTAGTAGCTACACATGGTGATACCTAAAACAGAAGAAACATATCATGTGCTATTAGAACATATGGGGGAAGCTACTCTTGTCTGGATTTGGGGAAGGTTTCCTGAAGTAACCAACAGTTAAGTTGAAATATGAAATGAGCAGTTGTTGACTAGGTGAATTTAGGAGTGTGCAGAGAACAGAGAGAGTAGGTCTGCTTCAGTGAGTGGAGAAAGTGTTTTCAAAGGAGTTGAGTGAGTTCCCTTTTACAGGTTAGTGTTATGGCTTTAGAAAAACATGTCTTTTGGAGCATTCAATTGACTTTTACTGCCAAATAGCTAAATATGCATGGTTTGTGATTATTTATAAAGCTATATTTCTAAGCAGTTCATGCATCATAAAAACATGGAATATTGTTTTTTTATTACCTAGTTACTGGCAAAATTGATAGTAGGAAATTAAGTTTTTGGCATACGAGATATTTTGTGCTTAAATCTGAAACTGTTCTAAATCGATTTGGTGATTTCAATCTAAGGAACAGAATACTATGAAACAAAGAAGTCAAGAAACACAGCAAGCTGGACTCCTGGATAAACCTTAAACACTGCCAACCAGATGTTCATCTGTGAACTAAATTATTTTGAAAATTTCAGTGAGGCCTTTCAACACTTTCCCATTATCATATCCCAATGTTGAATTCTTTCAGGTAGAAAGGAGGAAAGGTTAACCAAATTTGTAATTTATTAGCCCACTTTCCAAATAAGCTTACTGGGTTTTGGTTCACTGTACAATTTGGACTTTTGAACTCTTGCCAAATAAATAATGGAAAATAAATGACTTAATTATTCTGTTACCTTCAACAGTTATAAATCAAGATGGCCAGCCTCTCATAGAAGGGAAACTTAAAGAGAAGCAAGTCAGATGGAAATTCATCAAAAGGTGGAAAACCCGTTATTTTACACTGGCTGGAAATCAACTTCTGTTTCAGAAAGGAAAATCTGTGAGTTCCTCTGTCATTTTTAAAGTCCTGATTGCCACAAAACCAGCTAGGCATTTTGCCTTCAATTTTCTTGTCTTCATTTCACAATCTCAGTATCACTTTATTATGCATCTCCCTGTCTGTTCAGTTCATTCCTATGTTGGTTGGTTGACTGTCCATTTTCGGCTTATTATGGAATTTTTTTTTTAAGTTGACTGAAGTTTTGGAAGATAAATTGCAGAGGAACTATTCAGTGGTCTTGACCCAAAAACCATGCCTTTTGCTCCAATAGACTGGTTATATACATTTATGGCTTATGATATTGGCTTTGATCTTTTTTATAACTGTAAGTTATATTTAGAGGTTAGTGGTCTAAGGAAAAAGGACAGTAGTCAGAGTAGAAGGAAGAAAACTACTTTAAGTACCTTTTATGGTCAAGAAAGTTTGATTCTGATTAGGAAAAAATACTATTATCTTTCATACTTTTATTTATTTATTTATTTTGGGGGAGAGGTTTTTGCTATAGGGTGCATGCGCTTGCCAGAAAGACAGGAAGACAGAAAGCGAGAAATCACCCCCCAGGGGGGATGGCCACGCTGCAATCCCTTCTCCTCCATTCTCCTCTTGGGATCTTGGGCACGCACACACACACACCCAGTGTGAGTTTAAGCCTCCAGGTCTGAGACGCGAACCGCAGTTGACTACATGGGAGTCCAGCGACATAGCCATTACACCATCTACTGGTCTCTATCTTTCATTCATTTAACATTTATTTTCAGTTAACGAATAGAATTAATAAATATTTATTTTGTATAAATGTCTGTCTGAATAGAATGCTCAATAAATATCTTTATTCTGAATTTTCAGTGGGAAACCTCTAATCACTAATGCAGAAGTTATCATTCTCTTCTTTTCAAGTCAGTTTTATTTATTAATAAACTCTTACTTTTCAGGATCAGAGAAATGATATCTTGACCTACT
This sequence comes from Tupaia belangeri chinensis, assembly GCF_000334495.1. Taxonomy (NCBI): domain Eukaryota; kingdom Metazoa; phylum Chordata; class Mammalia; order Scandentia; family Tupaiidae; genus Tupaia; species Tupaia belangeri. Next base: position 7,822,838 of record NW_006159754.1, on the reverse strand, counting down.
TTTTGTCTCTTTTAAAATATAACCATAGCAGGTATCATTTATTCAGTGCTTATCATACACCACTGTAGGTTGCCTCTTACAATCCTCAGAACTATCCTATTATTATTTCTTTAAAGAATCATTTATTTATTTGTTCATTTTATTTTAATTTGACCAGAGAGACACACACATACACACAGAGAGAGAGAGACAGAGAGAGAGCGAGCGAGTGCAAGCCACCAGGTCTGGGACTCGAACCATGGTTGGCCATGTGGAAGTGTCCAGCGCCTTAACCACCATGCCACCGACTGGTCCCCAATCCTATTATTATTATTCTTGCCATTTACAGATGGGGAAACTGAGGTTCAATTGGTTTACCCAAAGATGGCACGTTCAATTTAGACAGTTGTTGAAAGTTTATAGATACATTATTTTGTTTGAAGTGTAGATTAATGCTGCAATATTTTTTAAAGTGTTTAACCATTTAAATTTCTGTTTTTTATTAAAGATATTAAGAATATCTTTATATCTCTGAGTGATCTCTCAGAGCCCTTAAGACAAAGCAGAGTTAGTCTATATGAATTTTTATTCTGACTCAAATAATGACCTTTATACTTCTTGATCCAGGACTTTTTAATAAAGTTTTTAAAATAAACTATTTTATAATTAGTTAACTTGTTTGACATCTTTACTGGGAAATAATGGTTTGACATTCCAGAAATCCGACAGAAGATGTGGCTCAAATCATGAGAAATAATAAAATTTAGCATGATGGCCTCAGCAAAATACCTCTAATCTCCAGGGACCAGTGGTGAGCAGTCCTGCTAAAGTTTCAGCCACATTGTAAAAGAGCCTTTCTTTTAAATGAAAGAAATGTGCATTTTAAAATGAGAATTGAGGCTGAAAGACTATAGTGTAATTTTTCACTTTTGCTTTTTTTTTTTTTTTTTTTTTGCCAGAGGGTATGTGTGCTCACAGGATAGAGACAGAGAGAGTGGAAGAGAAATGAGAACATACCCCCTATAGGGCATGGTCATGCCATAATCCCTGCTCCTTCATTTCTCCTTCCTTGGGCTTTTGGGCACATACGCACATGCACCCAGTGTTTCTCAAGCTACCAGTTCTAGGACTCCATGTGGATCCAGTTCACGTAACCACTAAGCCATAAGCTAGCCCATTTTTGCATTCTTAAGGTCTTAATCTCCGCCAACCACCCAGCTAGGCAATATTGTCCTTTAATTTTGTATTTCTAAATCAGTTGATTCGCTGTACCTTTTTAGATTACTATAATAACTTATTTTCTTCATTAGTTCTTCCATATATCATTTTCTGTACTCTAGAGGAACTAAAAAAAAATACAATGTTGGGGCCAGCAGTTGGCATAATGGCTATGTCGCTGGACTCCCATGTAGTTGGCCACAGTTTGAGTCCCTGACCTGGTGACTTAAACTCTCGCCAGGCACATGTGTGTGCATGCCCAAGATCCTGAGAGGAGAATGGAGAAGGGATTGCAGAGTGGCCATCCCCCTAGGGGGTGATTTCTCACTTTCTGTCTCTCTGTCTCTCTCTGTCTTTCTGGTGAGTGCACGTATCCTTTAGCAAAAGCTTCTCAAAAAAAAAAAGTTATTGATAATATTTTGAAGATATCCACACTAGGCAATGGGTCATTAGCCTAACTTAGTTTGTAGTAAGTGTCTGATAGTAACATTGTATTAATGAAGCAAAATACAGGAGTACAATTTGGAATACTATTAACTCAGAATTTCATATACTATGGGAGACATGAAATCAAATTTTCCTTTGTGCTATCTCTGAAAAATATTTTGCCAAACCCTTAACTGAATCAGACACTTACTGTAAACCAAGCAGGCTAATAAAGTGTTGCCTAGTGTAGATGTCTTCCAAATTTATCCTGGATAGCCCCTAAGAGAATGTGAAAAAAATCTGTGCTATACTTTGCAGCATTTTAAGTTATATCCATACTTTTTATCATGAGTTTAAAGAGCAGCATAGACTATAATTTCTATTGAATCATAATACTGCAATTTTAAAATGAAAAAATCCGGCCTAGCCTGACGACATAGCCAGTAGCAAACTGAACTGCAGTGTTGGAAGCCATGTGGTTGATGGTGAGTTCAGATCCTCAGGGAGGCCTGAAAACATGCCAGGCGTGCAGCATGCGTCCCTGGGACCCTGACAAGCTGAAGGGCTCTGGGAAAGAGACTGTGGTATGTCGAGACCTTGTTTAGGGTATGGCCCTGCCTCTTCTTTGTGCGTCTCTCTCACACACATTCACAAGCTCTATCAAAACAAAATAACGAAATCAAAAGATCACATCTCTTCTTCCAATGAACCACTGGAAGAAAATGTCACAGAGTCTGATATCTGACACCATCCATTTAAAAAAAGAAAACATAAATTTGCTCATCTTTAATAGAAATATATATACATTGTTTTCTTCTTTGTCATAATATTTTCTCTCTCCCACATTGTACCCGGCTTGCCCTATCAGTTTTCACTGCAATGAAACTATGGGTACAAAGTGAAATTTAATTGTTTTAATTTCTTGCGACCATCGGTCTCCAAGTGTTAAGACTATTTTAGGATTGAGCTGTCTTTTTTTTTTTTTTTTTTTTTTTGAGAGGTTTTTTTGCTATAGGGCACGTGCGCTCGCCAGACAGACAGAGACAGACATAGAGACAGAAAGTGAGAAATCACCCCTCGGGGGGATGGTCACATGGCAATCCCTTCTCCTCCATTCTCCTCTTGGGATCTTGGGCACGCACGCACACGTGCCTGGCGTGAGTTTTAAGCCACCGGGTCCAAACGCAAACCGCAGTCGACTACGTGGGAGTCCAGCGACATAGCCATTACGCTAACTGCTGGTTCCCATGAGCTGTCTTTTTTTTTGAGAAGTTTTTGCTATAGGGCATGTGTGCTCGCCAGGAAGACAGAGAGAGACAGAGAGACAGAAAGGGAGAAATCACCCCCCTGGAGGGATGGCCACGCTGCAATCCCTTCTCCTCCATTCTTCTCTCGGGATCTTGGGCACACACGCACATGCGCCCGGCATGAGTTTAAGCCACCAGGTCCGGGACTTGAACTGTGGTCGACTACATGTGAGTCCAGTGACATAGCCCTTATACTAACTGCTGGTCCCAAGCTGTCTTTTTTAAAAGTTATATTGTTTGTGAAAATCCATAAGCATAATACAAATGTAATTATGAAACAAAGGTCTTGAACCATAGAAAGCAAAAGGATCCTGTCCCTCTTAGAAAAGCTTCCAGGAGCCAAAGACCTTTGTACACAGTAGGAGCCGGCTCATGTTCTTTTTTTCATGTGCCTTTCAGAAAGATGATCCTGACGATTCTCCGATAGAACTCAGCAAAGTACAGAGTGTGAAAGCTGTGGCCAGGAAACGCAGGGACCGCTCTCTCCCCCGAGCTTTTGAAATCTTCACGGACAATAAAACCTATGTGTTCAAGGCCAAGGACGAGAAGAATGCAGAAGAATGGCTCCAGTGCATCAACGTGGCGCTTGCCCAAGCGAAGGAGAGAGAAAGTAGAGAAGTGACCACATATCTGTAGGGATTTACGCGCTGGCTCATGCCGCTCTACACAGTAAGCATTGTGTTGCTATTACACATGTCAAGAAAAGGAGCTAAATTCACCAAACCATGTTAGGTCTTTTTTTTTTTTTTTTTCCTTACTAAATACCAGTGGAATAGTAAGTGTCCCTAAGCAGAAGGGCCTGAAATGGCAGGATTCCTAGTCAATTTCATAACCTAATGGATTTTATCTCCAAACCAGAACACCTGTCTGATGCATACAAGGAATAGGGGCTCATCCTATACCCACAGAAGGTGTGAGACCAAAAAAGGAAAAGCCACTGATCGAGAGGCCTCTGTAGACACATCATGGAAGACTATGAGAGAACAACATTAAATGGTACCCGAACCACCTATCCTGAGGAAGGATGGGCATTTCTGATGAAAATCACAGGCTGTGGATAGCATTCAAAGAAAAAGAAAAACCTAAAAACTGAGTTAACTTACATAGAAGGAAAACTATGTAACTTACTTATGGACATAAAATTACATTTATCCCCTTGTCATACAAATGAAGCCAATACATGGTAAAATGATTTTCAGATTAAGCCAGTTTTGTAATTAATGTCTGCCTTTCAAAATTACTTATTTAATTATTTCTTTTAGGTGTGTATAACATACTCTGAAGTTTAGATGCTAGGATATATCTCCTGCCCAATGCAGTAAATGTAAGCATAGAACACCATTTTCTCAGACCTGCTGGCAGCTTAGTGGTTGAGACAGCTGGATACCACATGGCTGACAGCACAGTGTAAGTCCTGAACCCAGAGGCTTCAGAAACAAGCCAGGCACATATGTAGGTGTGCCCAAACTCCCAAAAGGAGGAAGAAATGGAGGAAAAGAGTTTGCATCGTGACCATTGTCCACGAGGGGAAGCTTTCTTGCTTTCCTCTTTCTCTGTCTCTCTCCAGTAAATGCACAAGCCTTCTAGAAAAGTTTAAAAAAGAAAGACATGAGCAAATGAATGAACGAAAGAAACAAATTTTCTCCATCTTCAAAACGAGCCCTCTCCATTAAGCTTTAAGATTTTAAACTATAGTTCTATATTTCCATGTTTGTATTTAACCTTTTAATACTTTCAAATTCAAATCTTTCTGAGGCTTTGCCATTGCCCAGGTGTATCTTTTAAATTAAGTCGTTGCAGGCAGAATTCTAGACTGACACCAAGTGACTCGCGCCCTGGTATTATCCTTCCCCTGTGAGCAGGGTCAGACCTGTAATTTTCGTCTATGGCAAGAGCAATGGAATGGTCTTCCCCATTATCATGTTACATCATATGGCAAAGGTGATGAGACTTTGCAAATGCAGTTGAGGTCCCTAACTCAACTGACTTCGAGTTCACTGAAGAGACAGCCTGCGTGATCCTGCTCTAGTCAGATAAGTCCTTTGAAAATGGACAAATTGGAGACTCTCTTATTGGCCTTGAATGAGCAAGCTGCCACGAGTTCTACAGTTTCAAAGAACTCAGTTTTGCCAGTAATCATGTGAAGAATACTCTGAGCCTCAGATAAGATCCCAGCCTCAGCAACACTTACACTGCAGTTCTGTGAAACTGAGCAGAGGATCCTGCTAAATCGTACTTGGATTCCTGACCCACAGAAACTTCGTGATAATACATGTGTGCTACTTTAAATTGCTAAATGTGTGGTAATTTGTAGTGCAGAAATAACTAATATAAAGCTAACTTGGAATAAATATAGAGGATAATGTATTCCTTGACATTTATTTATTGGGTAGTCTAGTATAGAGTCCTTGGACAATCTAGTAAGTAGAGAACACCCTGACTCTACCACTAACTCACTAGAATAGGAAAAATAAAAGGGCCTAAGTTTGGCCAGGGTCATGGGATACCTCTATAATCTCAGCTACTTGGGAGGCTGAGTCAAGATCAAGAGTTCAAGCCCAGCCTGGGCAATATAGTAAGACTCGGTCTCTTAAAAAACAAGGTGAAGGGAGTCATGTTTAAGGAATAAAACTTAATCCAATTTTAGCATGTAAAATTTGAGAGTATAGGAAGTCATAGAAGTTATTACACATAGAAATAGAATTCTGGAGATGAAAATTTGTGTTACTTGGTTATATGGGCAGTGGTCAAATATGTAGAATTACATCATATTGCTCAGTAAGAGTAAGGCGACAAAAGAATTAATAGGGGCTCTTTAGGACACCAGTATTTGAGCAAAACCAGGCTAGATTAGATAACCATATTCAGAGATAATGTAGAGCAAGGGAAATGATGTCACAAAAGCAAATTAATAAGGATTTTCAGGGAAAAGAGAAAGGTCAAAAATTTGAAATCCTGTAAAGGAATTGCTTAAGACAAAGCCTGCCTTTCACAATTTTGAAGCAACTAATAAAAACAATTTCATTGGATTGATGGAATAAAAGTCAAATATAGTTTCATTAAAGAATCAATGGAGGTTAGGAGTTTAAAGCAATGGTTGTACAATGGTTGTTCATGAGGGTGGGCTAAGATGAAGTGTTTAAAATGGAGGAAATGTTTTCTTATTTGTTTTTAAGATGAATAAGACTTAGGAGAAAGAAGAGGAGCTAAAAATAAGGAAAGAGACAGATGATGGCATTGTGCTTAAGGCAGCTGGACCCCATATGGCCAACAGCATGGTTAGAGTCCTGGACATGGCAGCTTGAGAAACGTGCAGGTACAAGTATGTGTGTGCCCAAAATCCCTAAAGGAGAATGGAGAAGGGACTGAGCATGGCCATCTCCCACTGAGGGTGCTTTCTTGCTTGCTTTCTCTCTAGCAAATGCACATGCCCTATAGGAAAAAAAAAAAGAAAAGAAAAGAAAAGAAAAGAAAAATAGAACCTTGAGCAAAGTTTCCAGAAGTGATAGAAAAGGACAAAAGTCCCTTTATTTGGCAGCAACTTACTGAGAACCCACACAAGGTATCACATTTGACTTGCAAATACAAAAATGAAAGACACATATTCTCTCCTCAAGGAGCTGGACGTGCAGTGGGAGACAGAGACATACAACAGAAGTTTGAATGCTACGTGGCAATGCCTGGATGAAAGTATGCCCAATGTCCTGGGGAAATACAGGACGAGGCACCCCTGAAATTGACTTTAAACTGAGTGAGCTTCTTTACTGTTTCCCAGAGGTGTGAGAGAATGACCTAGTTTTAAAGAGCCAGTAGGAGTACTGTGGACAAACAAGGAACAGTAGGTCAGTAGAGAGAACCACCTTACAAATGCAAGGGAGGG
>NW_006159754.1:7812934-7815996 GCF_000334495.1 Tupaia belangeri chinensis | reverse complement strand
GGGAAAGAGAACAGAATCTATTTGCAAAACGACCAATTACTTCCTAGGGTTGGAGCTCTTGGAGAAAGGTGCAGAGTGGTGCTAAAAACGTCTGCAGGACCGTAGCAGAAAAGGCTTGGGTCCTAAACTTTTCCCTCCAGATGGTGAAGCAATAGTAAAAGATGTTAAGTGACCTGCATTTAGAAAGTTAACATTGTACTGGTGTAAAGAATGGGTCATAGGGACATCAGAAAGTGCACTAAGGTGACGATCTGGGAGGCTTTCCCAAGGAAGTGAGAACCTGGACTGATGCAGCAGCAGAGGAGACAGAAACGAACAGGTCAGAAAAACATGGCATTAGCAAAACGGGGAGAACACCGATGTGCTGGATGAAGCAGGAGTACAGGAATGAAAAGCATCTCTGCTGATTGTTTGGGAAACTTAGTGGATGAGGGTGGTATTCATTGAGAAAAAAATTCAGAAGCAACCACTTGAGAAGTGAGGCAGATGGTTATTTAATTTTGACGTATTCATTCAGTGTGTAGGAAGGAGACTTAGTTTGGATTAGAGGGACATCTCTTGCTATGAGGTTGGGCAGGAAAAGTATGAGAATGGATATAGTTGTACTTTGCTAAATATTATTTTAAATTCTACCAGCCCACTTTTTTTTTTAGAGGTTTTTGCTATAAGGGCACGTGAGCTTGCCAGAAAGAGACAAAGAGACAGAAAGCAAGAAATCACCCCCTGGGGGAATGGCCATACCCCATCCCTTCTCCTCCATTCTTCTCTCAGGACCTTGGGCATGCACACACATGTGCCCACCATGAGTTTAAGCCACCAGGTTCGGGACTTGAACCACGGTCAACTACATGGGAGTCCAGCAACATAGCCATTATGCCAGCTGCTGGTACCAGTACCAGCCCATTTTTAAGAGACGTTAAGCCACCTAAGCTAATCAATTAGGAAAAATCGGTAATAAACAAATAGTCACAAAGCATTAGGTTACATTGCAGTAATTATTAAAAATTTGAATGCCAGGCCAGCCTCATAGCACAGCAGTTAAGTACTGTGTGTTGAAAGCCAGATCCCACATGGCTGATCTGCATTCAAATCCCATATCTGGTGACCAGAAAAACATGCAAGACATGTGTGTGCATGCCCAAAATCCTAACAAGATAAAGAAATTTAGAAAAAAGGATTACGGTATGACCATGTCCCGTTGGAAGAAGCTTTGGGTTTTTTTTTCTCTCTCTCCCTTCTCTCTCTCACCCTCTCTCTTTCTCTGTTTGGCAAATACACACACCCTCCAGCAATAAAGAAAAAGAAAAAAAAAAGAAAAAGAAAAAATTTAATGCACCCAAATCTTTCATAGCCAAGAGCTCATGATAAAACAATGGCTATGAAACAATTCATTTTTTGTTTTATGCTTAACCTATGAAAGAAAAGAAGGATCCTGCCAGCTCATTTTGGAGGGAAAGAATGGTTTTTACTACTCATTACAAAGTCCTTGTGATTTAGAAGGCCCCATCGTGCAGTGGTTAAGTACTGTGTGGAGGCAGCTCGATCCAAATGCTGACCACTGTTGGAATCTCAGCCCTGGTAGCTTGGAAAAACACACCGGGCACACATGCACATATGCCCAGGATACTTATGGGATGAAGGAATGAAGGAAAGGTGATTGAGGCACGACCAGGCCCCACTTGACAGCGGAGAGTGGGGGGTGAGAGAAGAGTGCTGCTCTCGCTCTCTCTCTCTCTCCCCCATGCCCTCTGGCAAAAAAAAAAGAAAAAAATTGTAATTTTATTAACTGTCTAATTTACAATACAACTCTGAATGCCTTTGACCAGATCTAAAAAGAAGTAAATGTATAGAGTGTTAAAAACATTTCACAGCTCTCTAGTTTTATTCCATGATGCAGTAATTGCAAAGGTGAACATTCTCCAGGGTTCCGAAGCACACGAGGAATTTCAGAATCAGCAGCTTCCCGCGGGTATTTCTGGCACTTCCACCCCTGTCTCTGGCTGCTTTACCACAGACCAGCCTTTCCCAAGAGGCTGCCATTCCTGATCCTGATCTAAGGAGAAACCGCTTTTCTAAACATGCCTAAACCTCTAAAAATGTGGGTATAAATAAAATTATAATCATGGACAGAAATGCAAGTGGTTTTCATTTTATTTCATTTTGATTTTTTTTTTCTCCCAGATAGCCTTAGAAGCACAAATGTTTATGTGTGAGAATCATCTGGTTATTTCTCAAGAACCTGGAGTTCAGTAAAGAGCCATGTCCCATACTTCTGTAACACTGGGGTTTCTGGAAATTCCTTGGCCAGGGCTGTTAACAGACAGTTACCGGGTCATCTCGATTCGCCTGCTTCCCCTCAGCACCTACTGGCTTTTGTGTGGTGCTGATGCATCCTTGGGCATAAATAAAAATTACATGCTTAAGGAAGCATTATTCATGTTAGGGAACAATTGTGAGAAGAGGTGAGAGAATGTATGAGCTGAATTCAAGTTTTCTGGTATTTTATTGAATATTTTTACATTAATGTTCATCAGAGACATTGGCTTTTTTTTCTTTTTTGTGATCTCTTTAACTGGCTGTGGTATCAGGATATTGTTGGCAGAAAAATATGCATTGTGGAAAACTAAACATCATACTTCAGTGCCCTACTAAGGATTTCCAGTCCTCAAGGTTAAATTCCAAGATGTCATCTTGATCTGAATAGCACCAGTGGTAAGCCAATTGGGGCCATTCCTCCCCAAAGACGCTCTTTAAAGACAAAGGGGTTGAGAAAAGCAGGGGGCCTGGGCTGTGTCGGCGACGCGGAGCTCCCAGGTCTTTCCAATATGGCAGAGGTGGAGGAGACACTAAAGCGACTTCAGAGCCAGAAAGGAGTACAGGGAATCATCGTGGTGAACACAGAAGGCATTCCCATCAAGAGCACCATGGATAACCCCACCACCACACAGTACGCCAACCTCATGCACAATTTCATCCTGAAGGCACGGAGCACTGTGCGTGAAATTGACCCACAGAACGACCTGACCTTCCTTCGAATTCGCTCCAAGAAAAATGAAATTATG
>NW_006159754.1:7810989-7812892 GCF_000334495.1 Tupaia belangeri chinensis | reverse complement strand
CTCGGGGCTCATGCCCCGGCGTTCAGCTGCCTCTCCAGGGCCGGCGTGTGGCCTGTGGATCAGCAAGCTGAAGCGGAAAACAAGGTCTGAGAACTTGCAACTTGAGAAGATGATGGTTACCAGCCCTGCATTGCCTCAGGGAAGAACAGGAACTACTCTACCATTCTTGAAGTGATGGTACTTAATGAGAATAGGACAGTGTGGAATGGGGTAAGTGAAGAGAAGAGGATAGAGAAAGATAGCAAGTGAGCAATAGAGAGACAGGACGTTAGTGAGAAACAGATAGGGTTTATTAACTGTTGATGATGACATGTATAGAATTCTCAACTGGATTGGTTTGAGAAGTGTTTCATGACGGGCAAAGTATTTTTACAAGCAAAACGAGAAATAGCAATTGACTGTTTTATAAAAATAATTAGAATAATAAAGATAATGATTGGGGAGAACAGAAAAGATATGGAATGTTGAAGTGGGAAGATTAATGTCTCTGTACTGACTGACATGCATGGCATTCCCTTTTGAAGAAACAATGTAATACACAGTAAAGTTATATGTAATCCAATGTAATATGAAGATATGATGATAAAAAATAAAAAATAAATTAAAAAAAAAAGACAAAGGGGTTGAAAAGAGGGAGACAGGCACCTTGCACAGGACCCCACAGCGCAATCTATTCCCAATCTCACTCAGCCCAGATCACAAATATGTGCCCTGGATCATGGACATGGTGTACTTGGCGCCAGCATATGACCTGCTTCATGTTTTATGTACCTTAAGTAAGGAAAAAATCCTCCCAGTGAAACTGTGATGCAACGTCTTAATGATAATTCTATGAGGAATATTATTACATTGCAACGTCTTTAACCTATTCTGGGGGTTTCGGCAGTTTCTCTTGACTTTAGGTACATGGCTTGGTGTGTGATGGATAACTGTTTTGTATCTTTTTCAACAACAACAGAAAGATGAAACATGGCTTTACCCAGATGTTGATGTCTTCCTTTCTTAGGTAAGACATGTGGTGGTTGCTTTGCCAGACTGTATGAAACTTTGGCCCTTCCTCAGTTGATGGCTTTGGTTTGGTAATATCATATGCCATCCCATTGCATTTCTTTTGTGCTTTCTATGTACATAAAAACTTTGCTTCAAAGTCAAAACAGATTGTAACCTGTTAAAGACATACTAAATGTCTGGGGCCAGTAGGTGGCATAGTTTAAGGTGCTGGATTCTCACATGGCTGACCACAGAGGGAGTCCTGGCCCCAGTGGGTGCATGTGCAAGCATGCCCAAGATCCCAAGAGGAGAATGGAGGAGAAGAGATTGTAGTGTGGCCATCCTCCCCCCGGGGGGTTGATTTCTCTCTGTCTTTCTCTGTCTCTCTCTCTCACGCCCCTCGGCAAAAAAAAAAAAAAAAAAAAAAAAAAAACCTTAAAAAAAAAGACATACTAAACAGCAATTGACATGTGGAATATCAGTCATTTGTATAACTCAACTGAAGTGACAACGTGAGAACTAAGCCAATTTTGCACATCAATAAGTAATGGCAGACATGGGACCAGCAGTTGGCGTAATGGCTATGTCACTTGACTCCCATGTAGTCGACCACGGCCCGAGTCCCAGACCTGGTGGCTTAAACTCATGCCGGGCATGTGTGTGTGTATGCCCAAGATCCCGAGAGGCAAATGTAGGGGAAGGGCATGGCCATTCCCCTAGGGGGTGATTTCTCACTTTCCCTCTTTCTCTGGTGAGCCACATGCTCTATGATGAAAACCTTTAAAAAAAATGTTTTAAAGATATAATAATGTTTGTGTGAACAAAAAAGCATTGTTTAGTGAACAATAAAGTAATGAAAGAATAACCTTTTTTAAAAACGTGGATGTACTTCTTAAGAAACGAGAGAGAGAGG
>NW_006159754.1:7802936-7810977 GCF_000334495.1 Tupaia belangeri chinensis | reverse complement strand
CGAGAGAGGGAGGTAAAGAGAAACAGACATTCTTACAGGGTCCCCATGCCATGATCCACCCCCTTCACCCTCGCCCTACAGTCATCCAGGATGATAGGTATGCCCGTGGGCACACCTGGTGTGTGCAGGTAGACCTGGGACAGATACCTAGAGCTGTTCCAGCTGGCATTGCACAGCTGCATCCCAATTATTGAGCCAAAAAGCATAAACTTTGAAGGAAAATTTAAGAAAATGGTTAAAATGCCACCAATATATCCATTCTCAAAGGTATGAAATCAGCCATTCCTTGTAAGTGTTTATCTTCCATTTTGGCTAGAATGAGGATGACCAATGTCCACTTACAAGCTATGTTCATGGGCCTCTACATCCCCCGCCACGTACTCTCCTTTACCCAAGGACCCTTCCCTGGCAGGGAAGGTGGGTAGGGAATGGGCCAAGATGAGAAAGGTGGAGGTGTAATGTGCACGTGGTACGTCTTTTACCCACTGTCACACAATGGGGAGCTTGAGGGTAAAATTAGGATGCTGTCTGATGAGGAATTCCTGGTCAAGGGGGAAGCGCATTTTCAGATGAAACCTTTAAAGTCAACCACACTAAAGACAACAGTAGGGAGGCAAAGCGTGGAGCCAACGTGGAAGTAAAGAACTGAAGAAGAGCAGAGTGAGGCTTAGAGGAGGGTGAAGCAGCCAGCTCTGTGAACTTCAGAGGAACATGAAAATTGCCATGGCTGGGTTTTTACAGGTACTTGCCTAGGTGAGGAGGGTTCTGTCAGATGTGTTTTGCTGAGATAGATTTCCACCTCTTCATGTACGTCCTTCTATCTTGAGGTCATGCAAGGCCCTACAGCAATCTCCATGGTGCAAACGGCAACCTCCAATGGGAGTTTTAGCTCCTGGGTCCTGCCATGAGAACCTCAGCCTTACAAGAGCACATTCCATATTAACATTCTTCTCATCCTCCACCCTGCCAACCACAGTACATATTGAACATCTCTACTTCAAAGAAAAACTTTGTGGGGGTATGGGGAGGAAGAGCTGGAAATCCAGGCACTTCCTTGTGCATTTTTTAAATAAAATGATAGTCAGACACATTGTGTTTACATAGCTCCTTGATGTCTTTATGGCCAAACCTTTTTTAAGCTACATCAAATAGAAAGAAACAGCATCTCCTCTGTCTTTCAATCATAAAATGTTTAGAATTCACTTTTGTACTGAAATTTAGAGAACTTATAAAGCACTCAGTGTAAAAATGTAAAGCACTCAAGTAAATAGCAGATTCATTTGTTCGTGGGAATAACAGTGCTCTGAAAGCCTGCACTGAAAACTAAGGGGGAAGGGAGTGGCACAGTGGTAACACAAACGGACCCTATAGTAATGGGAGTGAGTCACCACACAGGAACCCTGTTGAATTCTCTCCTGCTTAATAAATAAATAAATAAACTTCAAATAAGAATAACAATAGTAAATTCTATTTTTTTCAATTTTAAATTGTTTTAGAATTTTTCACCTTGTTCTTACTTTCCTTAAAAAAAAAAAATTGAGAGCAGCAGATGGCATAATGGTTACATCACTGGACTCCCTTGTAGTTGACCATGATTCTAGTCCTGTACCGGCAAATTTAAACTCATGCCACGTGCGTGTGCATGTATGCCCAAGATCCCAACAGGAAAATGGAGGAGGATGGACTGCAGTGTGGCCATCCCCCCAGGGGGTATTTTGCACATGCCTGCCCTACAGCAAAAATCTCTTAAAAAAAAAAATATATATATATAGCAGGAAAAAAAAAGGATAATTCTGTTTGCCAAACTACTAGCTCATAAACACAAAAATCAGAATCAGGTCCCTATTAATAATTTATTCAAAAGTACAGTTTGGAACTGTCCATCGTGAAAGATTAACATTAATACTGAGGGGAACCAGCAGTTAGCGTAATGGCTATGTCACTGGAATCCCACGTAGTCGACCACAGTTCGTGTCCTGGACCCGGTGGCTTAAAACTCACGCCGGGCGCATGTGCGTGTGTGCCCAAAATCCCAAGAGGAGAATGGAGAAGGGATTGCAGTGTGACCATCCCCCCTGGGGGGTGATTTCTCGCTTTCTGTCTCTATGTCTCTGTCTGGCTGGCGAGTGCACGTGCCCTATAGCGAAAATCTCTCCAAAAAAAAAAAATACTGAAAATATGTGTCCCTTAACCACTGATTTATGAACATTTTAATCAGGGCTTAATTATTTTATAGAGATAGCTCATGCTTTCCCACACAATCATCCCTCTCCCACATACTCATGTTCTTGGTATCACTGTAAATATGTAAATACAGTCAAATCCTGCATGGTATCAATTCAGGAGGGTACAAATCAAATTTTGCTATAACTGATACTGTGCAGTGAAGTTCCAATGTAACAAAGTCCCTGGCAGAATGTGAGCAAGCCAAGTACACCATGCCAAGTTCTTCTAAGAAAGAGGACTCTGCATCTGCCATTCAGTTAACAGAATCACAGGCTGCTGGAGACTGAAGACTTAGAATATGCCAGGTCCAACCCCCCTTCCCATGGAGAAGTCCCTTCCTTGCCATCCTTGGTAGGTGTCATTTTTGGCTGCTCAAACACTTCTGGGGAACGAGAGAGCCCATTATTTTATCACCACTCTATATCTTTAAAAAATAATTATCTTCTGTTTATGAAAGCAATATTTACTACAGAAAATTTAGAAAACACATAAAACTGTTAAACTATCATACAAATTATTCAGGATCAATCATTTAGAAATAAAAAATATTCAATGAAAGTATTCACTATAGCTCTCATTAGGCTACTCATCACTTATAATTGATTTTTTTATGTCAGTTAAAGCCATTAGGTCATGAAGTCTCTGCCCTCATGAATAGGATTATTGCCCTTACAAAAGAGACCCAAGGGAGCTTGTTTGCTCCTTCTACAATGTAAAGACACAGCTAGAAGATGCCATCTATAAGGAAGAGGACCCTCACCAGAATCTGATAGCCCCTTCAACTTGACCTTCACAGCTTCCAGAACTATGAGAAATAAATATCTGTTGTTTGTAAGCTACCCAGTCCAAGGTGTTTTAATTTTAATTTCCAAAGATAATAAATGTATTTTATTTAGTAAGTAAATCAATACATGAGACACCTCCTATGTGCAGGATATGAACTGGGCATTAGGAATGCTGAGGTAATCAAATGCCCCAACCTTTGTGGAATGTATAGTCTACAAGAAAAGAGAGATGTTAAAATTTTTCTTAATTAATTGGGAAGTTGTCATGTGACCTATACTACAAAGAAGCAGAATTAATATGAGATTGTAGAAGGAGAGGTCTGACCTAGTTAGAAATTTAGGGACAGCTTCATGGAGGAAAAGACATTTGCCTGAGATCTGAAGGATGAATAGGGGTTACTAGTCTGAAGGAAAATTGGAAGAAAAATAGACCAGAAAGGGAACAGAATGTGAGAAGACTCTGGAGGGAAAAGTACACAGCACTTTAGAGAAACTAAAACAGGCTAATATGACTGGTGAGGGTGGAGAGTCTGGAAGACCAGGAAGTTACACAGGCACTGAGGAGAGCTATTGGTGGATTTAAAACAGGGATGGCATGATTAGATTTGCATTTTTATAAGATTACTCTAGCTGCTGTGTAGAGAATGGATTGCTGAGAAAGTAAGAATAGAAAATGGGAGAAAACTAGAAGTCTATCTTTTGTGTGTATGTGTGTGTGTGTGTGTGTGTGTGTGCGTGTGTGTGTGTGTTTGCTATAGAGCACTGAGCTCACTGGAGAAAGAGAGAGGGAAAGCAACAAATCACCCCCTGCAGGAGTGGCCACACCACAATCCCCTCTCCTCCACTTTTTTCTAGGGATTTTGGACATGCACATACAAACACCTGCTGTGTTTTTCCGGCCATTGAGCCCAGAATTGACCCACATAGTCAGCCATATAGGATCCAGCACCTTAATTATCACACCACCTGCTAGTCCCTGGAAGGATATGAGAATTGTCAGGACATGAGATACAATGACAGCATGAAAGAAGGCACTAGAAATGAGGAAAAATGAAGGCTTAGAGAGATATTTTAGAAATAAATATTACAGGACTTGTGAAATAAAAATAAGCCAGTTGCCCAGAGTAAAAACAAAACAAAACAAACAAAAAACCCTTCCTGTTGATGGAAATAACCAACTCTGCAGAAATAATAAAGGCTGTTTATTTCTAAACTTGAATATGAGTGACCAGACCCAGAGAAAGGCAAATGTACCTTTCTTGGGGTGATCTGATATAGGGATTTCTTTTATTTGGTTTTGAGAGTGAGAGACAAGGTTTGGAATTTAATAAAAAGACTTTTCCCATTGGTCTGGCCTAAAAAGGTGGGATATCTGGAAGCAGAGGCTTGTAGGTTATAGATGGGTTTTCTGTGTTTTGGAAAAAGATCAGTAAAGAGTGTACTTTAATAGAGATAAGAGGGCTTTTTTTTTTTTTGTCACAAGATACTGTCCCAAGGACAGGCTATAGAAAGAGTCCTGTTATCAATGAGTCAAAATGGTCTGTTAGTCGCTGTGGACGTGATTCATCCATCACAAAGATACTATGCCAGGGACAGGATGTAGAAAGAGCCCTGATATCAAATGCGCCAAAATGTTCTGTAAATGTTTGTAGGTGTGACTAACCCTGGGCTCTCCAGAATGGATTTTGAAAATTGGAGAAAACATTCAGACTTCTGTCCTTATCCCAATACTGGGATTCCAGAATTTTTCCCTATAGAGCCTCTCAAAAAGAACACTGTAAAATGGCAGTCAACAGCCTTGATCTCTCCCCATGAAGGCAAGTGCATGTTTCACAAGGGTGTGTAAGGGTACAAACCATGACCAATAAATGCAAGCATATGAGTAAAACTTGAACTTAATTTATGCCTTGAGCCCTGGATCCCATTTCAACTGGTAGCAAAAAAAAAAAAAAAAAAATCAAATCAAATCAAATCAATTGCTTCTAGAGAAACTCAGTCAAGTCAGAGTATTCTACATTTATTCAGGTTTTTTTCTAGTTCCCCTTGTCAACAAGTATTCTTCCAAATGTATTATTTATGCAACAAGGTCCACATCCTGGTTCTACAGAGTTATGGAATATTTTACCTCGAAATCATGCCTCTTGAGACTTAAAATCCTATTTTCTCAAAGCAGAATCTCTGCTGTGAGTTGCAGAACCCTGTTCTGAAATTCAAGCACTTACAACTTACTGCTACTTCTCTCTCTTTTCTTTTCAACAGCCTTTTTCTGAGGTAAAGGATGCCTTCTGCCTAGTTTGAATAAAGTAGAGGTCACAGAGAGAAAGCAAAGCATGCTGTGTGAGATAGAATGAATAATAAGAACTTGCAAGAATATATATAGAGAGAGTGTGTGTATATATATATTTACATATATATATATAGAGAGAGAGAGAGAGAGAGAGTAGTAGACTGACAGTTTTTAAAAATACTATTAGATCATCAGAAAGGTTATGACATATTTTCCTATGCAAAAATGCATCATGACATTCCTGATGACCCAATCTTTTTCAGTGAAGACCAGTAGCACATCAATAGCATATAGAACAAATAAACACAGCTTGGGTAGGGGCTCAGAACCATGTGACCCCAGAGAGGCAGGCTTTGGGAAGTCACAATTAAGTCAGGACCATATTTTAGAGTGGAGGAATGGATATAGAATGTTCACTTTCAAGTGACCTTTCACAAGGCTCAAGTAAGAGGGGTCAAGATTCTCATTTATTTATATACTATTTCCATATTTAGGATATCTGCTTCAACGAGCAAGGAGTTGAGAAGGTTTTATCCTTATTGTTTGTTTGAAATAAAAGCCCCTGAGAAAAATGTGATGTTGTCTTCCAAAATGAAAAAGTCATTATGAAAATTACGTTTGTTTTAATCTCTGCCATCACTAACTAAGCTGAAACCCGGCCAGTTTGTTTTAAATTTCAAACCACAGGAAAGGACAAGCTTGGGGGAATGAGTTGACATTCAGACACTGCTGAAGTTATAGTGATAGGAACAGAGCAACAGAGCAAAGTACGTCCACTTCATTTACAAAGCCCAGGAGGGCAAGAGACCCCTGATAATATAACTAAAATAGAAGACGTGCACAGTCTGTCAGCTGAGAATGCAGAAGATGTCAAAAGACAATGTTGGTTGCCAGGGACAATGGGGGAGGAGGATGGGACATAGCAGAGGGTGGGGGATGGGGAATCAAGGATGGCAAAACAAAAGGCAAGGTATGCAGGACATAAGAACTGGAAAATTATTTGCTGAGAACATGTATGTTGATGTGCTTGATTGAGCCAATGCACAGTGTATTTTGGATGGAAAATTCATTTGTGTGTTGTGATGGTGTATAGTGAATTAATGTAGAAAATGAATAAATTTAAAAAAAAAAAAGACAATGTTGGTTGTCTGGAACACTTGTAGGGGTTGGCCATGGTAGGCTCAGACCTGCAGAGGAGAGGGATATTAAGAGATATTTTCTGAGAATGTGTGACTTTGGAGTAATTGTCAGATGGTCTAAACAATGAGTTTTGGTAATCACTACATCTGAAGAAAACAAGGAGACCCACATAGTGGTTTTTTTTTTGTTTTTTTGTTTTTTTGTGTGTATGTGTGTGTGTGTTTTGTGTGTGTGTGTGTTAAGGTAGATTTCACTTCATGTCAAGTTAGTACCTGACTTTATATCTACATGCTAAAGTCTAAATACTAATAGCTTGTCTAAATGGCTGTCTGATTTCACAAGTGAGTATGTGAAAGAACATGATTATAGACAGGCTGCTCTTTATTATGAAACTCTTCAGAATAGAGAGACCTCTAAAGCATAATATAATGAGGCTAGCCAGATGATGGAGTGGTTAAGGCAGCCAGATCCCACATGGCTGACAATGTGGATCAAATCCTGGACTCAATGGCTTGAAAAACACACCACCAATGGTTACATTGCTGGACTTCCATGTAGTTGACCACAGTTCGAGTCTTGGACCCGGCGGCTTGAAAAACACTGGGCACATGTGTATATGTGCCCAAAATTCTGAGAGGAGATTAGAGGAGAAGGGATTGCGATGTGGCCATCCCCCTGGTAGGGGAGGGATTTCTCATTTTCTGTTTCTCTGTCTCTCTCTGTCTCTCTGGCAAGTGCACGCACCCTACAGCAAAAATCTCTCTCTCTCTCTCAAAAAAATAAAAAAAAAGAAAAACACACCAGGCATACATGCATGTGTGCCCAAAATCCCAACAGGAGAATGGAGGGGAGGGAATGGTGGTATGGCCGTTCCCCCAGGGGGTGCTTTCTTTCTCACTTTCTCTCTCTCTGGCAAACTCACATACCCTATAGCAATTTTCTAAAAGGAGAACAATATCATGAACAACTTACAGCAACCCCCCCCATTCCTAAGAAATGAAGCATTACAAGTGCATTTAAAGTCCTCTGTGTTTTGACTACCATATATGTCCCTATGTCACACAGGTAAATACTATCCTGAATTTGGTTATCATTCCAGTGCATTCCTATGCACACTAACCAAAACGCATCACCAAAAAATACATAGTATTGTCTTGTATATGCTTAGGCTTTACTAAGTGGTATCATACTGCATGAATCTCCTTTCTTTTTTTTTGGAGAGGTTTTTCGCTACATGGCACGTGTGTTTGCCAGACAGACAGAGAGAGACAGAGAAACAGAAAGCGAGAAATCACCCCCCAGGTGGCCTGGCCACGCCACAATCCCTTCTCCTCCATTCTCCTCTCAGGATCTTGGGCACGCACGCATGTACGCACATGCGCCCGGCATGAGTTTAAGCCGGCAGGTCCGGGATTCGAACCGTGGTCAACTACGTGGGACTCCAGCGACATAGCCATTACGCTAACTGCTGGTTCCCTTCTCTATTTGATTTTCAGTGCTATATAGCATCCCTTGCATACCACTCTATTTTTTTTATTCCCTTTCTGGGGAAGTGGTTATTTCTGATCTTTGCAATGACTAAAAAAAAAAAAAAAAAAAAAAA
>NW_006159754.1:7797565-7802765 GCF_000334495.1 Tupaia belangeri chinensis | reverse complement strand
AGGAGAAGGGATTGCGGCGTGACCATTCCCCCTGGGGGGTGATTTCTCGCTTTCTGTCTCTCTGTCTCTCTCTGTCTGGCTGGCGAGTGCACGCGCCCTATAGCAAAAAAAAACTCTCAAAAAAAAAAAAATACTGGTTCTTTGTGCACGAAGTCTAATATTTCTTTGACGGATTCAGGTTGATTTTTTGCATCAAGTTTTAGAACCTCTTCACATTTTCCAGTGTTTTTGTTTTTTTTTTAAATCTTTTGTGTTGGTTTTTCTTCTTTTTTTCACTTTTTAATTTTTAGTATTTGATTTTGGCAACAGTATAATTTACAGGCAATAAAATTTACATATCACAAATGCTCAGTTCATGATTTTCAATAATTGTATATGCCATGTTAACACTCACAATAAGATACAGATTATTACTATCGGGGCCAGCAGGTGGCATGGTGCTTAATAGCACTGGATTCCCACATGGCCCACCACGGTTCAAGTCTTAGACCTGGGGACTTGCTCTCTCACTTTCCCTTTCTCTCTCTGTCTGGGAAAATTAAAATAATAATAATAATAACAACAAATTGAATTAAATAAATAATAGTTTTTAAAAGATACAGATTATAGGAACCAGCAGTTAGTGTAATGGCTATGTCACTGGACTCCCATGTAGTCGACGGTTCGTGTCCTGGACCTGGTGGCTTAAAACTCACGCCGGGCGCGTGTGCGTGCATGCCCAAGATCCTGAGAAGAGAATGGAGGAGAAGGGATTGCGGCATGATCATCCCCCGATTTCTTGCTTTCTGTCTCTATGTCTCTCTCTGTCTGGCGAGCGCATGCGCCCTATATTGAAAACCTCTCCAAAAAAAAAAGATACAGATTATTACTGTCAGCCCCCAAATTTCCTCATTCCCCTTCCAAAAGCAAATAGCATAGATTAGATTGGCCTATTCTATAACTTCACATAAATGGGATCATATAACACGAGGTGGGGGAGTCTTCAAAAAGCTAATGAAAACAAAAAATCTATGCATGGATTTCAAGTTCTTTGTACCAGAATAAATTCATACTGTAATCCCATTTTTCTGTGAACTTTTTGAAGTTCTCATGTATTCCTTTGTGTCTGACTTCTTTCTCTCAACATAATGTTTTTGAAGTTTTTTTTTGTGTGTGTGTATCAGTATACCATCCAATGAATGAATATGCCCAAACTGTTTATTCTCCAGAAGAAAGACATCTGAGTCATTCTTAGGTTTGGGCTACAGTTTGTAAGGTGGCTACAAACATGCTTGTACAAATTTTCGGGACATGTGTTTTCATTCATTTTGGGCAAAATACCTAGGAATGAAGTGAAACACCTAAATGTAAGTCTGACCTAGACATCACGTCTTCCATGTGTTTATGTTTTCATCTCTTTTTACGACACTGTACATAAACTCTTCAGATTTCTCTCCCAATGCACTCACTGTTTCTCTCAATGAGACTATCCCATACGCCACGTTTTAATTTTGATGGTTGTATTTGTATTTCTAAAATTTCTATTTCTTTTTTAATACCCTCCAACTATTGTTTTGTTTTGTTTTTGTGAGAGATTTTTGCTATAGGGTGCGTGTGCTCGCCAGCCAGACAGAGACATAGAAATAGAAAGCGAGAAATCACCCCCCAGGGGGGATGGCCACACCGCAATCCCGTCTCCTCCATTCTCCTCTGGGGATCTTGGGCATGCACGCACATGCGCCCAGCGTGAGTTTTAAGCCACTGGGTCCTGGACTCGAACCGCAGTCGACTACGTGGGAGTCCAGTGACATAGCCATTACACTAACTGCTGGTCCCTCCAACTATTGTTTTAAAATCACTTTTATTTCACTTATTATGCTTCAATCTTTCTCTTTTTTTTTTTTTTAACTTTAAAGTTTTTTCCCATAATGTGTGTGCATTTGCTGAGAGACAGAGACAAATAGTGAGAGAAAAAGTGAGAAATCACCCCTCAAAGGGGATGGTCATGCCGCAATCCCTTCCCCTCCATTCTCCTCCTGGTATTTCAGGCCTGAATACTTACACACCTGGCATGGCCCCCCAGGCCCAAAACTCAAACCAAGGTCCAACAAGTGAGAGTCCAGCACCATAACCACTGTGCCACCTGCTAGCTCCCCCTCCAAATATTTCTTAATGCTATCTTCTTTCGTTCTTTTATTGTTAAGTCCTTATTTCATTGCTTTAATTATTATTTAAAATATATTATACTCAATATTTTTATTTTCTGAACTGTTGGAGGCTCTAGTCACGTTTTTTTGTTTGTTTCTATTAACCCTCATTTTTATAGCTTATTTCCTCGTATGTTTATAATTTTGGTTTGTGAGTCTATGTTGGTGAGGATTATCTATGAGATTTCTGCAGTAGGGGTTATTTGGGTTATTTTCTTTTTCCAAGGTCATCAATGAACAGTGGCCACTATTGTCTTTTCCAAGTCAGATTCTATATATTAAATTAACTGTCTTCTACTCCATTCTGAATCTGACAACAAAGAGTGAGGCTGAGAGCCTTGCAGCAGGAAAGACTGAACAAGAGGCAGCATCTCCCAGTGGTTCCTCCATCCAGGGAGCCTGGTTCCTGGGGGGCAGGGGGAGTGCAACAGTAGTGAGATTGTTGCTTTCTTTTTTTTTTTTTTGAGTTTTTGCTATAGTGTGCATGTGCTCACCACAGAGACAGAGAGAGAGACAGAGACAGAAAGTGAGAAATCACCCCCTGGGGGGATGGCCACGCCGCAATCCCTTCTCCTCCATTCTCCTCTTGGGATCTTGGGCACGCACGCATACGCGCCCGGTGTGAGTTTTAAGCCACTGGGTCCGGGACACGAACTGCAGTCAACTACATGGGAGTCCAGCAACATAGCCATTACGCTAACTGCTGGTCCCTCTTCTTGGGCATTTGAGCATGCACACACATGCACCCAGCGTGAGTTTCAAGCTTCCAGGTCTGGGACTTGAACCGCAGTTGATTATGTGGGAGTCCAGCAAAGTAACCATTATGCCATCTGCTGGTCCCAGTGGAGACTGCTACTTTTAAAGTGCCAGGGACCAGAATAGTGGCTGATGACAACCACTCTGAGCCCTGTTCTCACCTAAATGCCCTGGGAAGTCCAAAATATTTTTTTGTAGCAAGAAGAGAGTCCTGGAATCTGACCTTACTGAAGGAACAGGAGGCCCCTGTCTTTGAGTTTCAGAGCGAGAAGCCCATGGACACTTCTGCTCTCCCTTCCTCCCATCCAAAACAGAATCACATACTCCAGCCTTCCCTGGCCTTCCTCTTCAGGCAAGGAATGACTGGAATAACTTTATGAGGGAGTTCTGAGAGAAGACAGGACCAGCAGCCTTGGTGAGCTTGCATGCTGCCAGGAGAGGTCGTTTCATTTCCTTGTTCTGCCAGGTGCAGAGGCGCTATCAGACTAGAACCACTTCATGTTAACATCCTGACTTGGAGTTTCAGACTACTTCGGTTGTATAAATTAAACTTCAAAACCATGTGTGGGCAAAATGAATCATTTTTCTACCCAAAGACCAAAGGAAGCAGACACTTGTCACTTTTCCTTTACCTGGGCATCTTTTTCTGGTTGGCATAAGCTTTCAAGAGCCCTCATAATCATGCAATACCTTGATTATCTCATCTTGCACAGCTTAAGGCCTTGGCACTTGTCCCCACACATCAGACACTCAAACCTCTTGATCACCAAATATCCCAAAGCAGAGTTGGGGACTAATACCAGCATCACTTCACTATGCTTAGTGTCTGTTTCTTTCGCCTGCTTTCTTGTAAGCTCAGTAAAGAATATATGCTATATTTGGGGGTCAGCAGGTGGTATGGTGGGTAAGGCACTGGATTCCCATGTGGCTAATCATGGACTGAGTCTTGGACACGGCAGCTTGAAACTCATGCAAGGCATGTGTGCATGCGTGCCCAAAGTCCTGAGAGGAGAGTAGAGGAGAAGGGATTGTGGCATGGACATTCCCCTCGGGAGGGGGGGAAGGAAGAGGAGGTTGATTTCTCACTGTCCCTCTCTCCGTCTCTCTCTGGTGAGCTTGCTCACCCTATTGAAAATAAAAAATAATATATGCTATATTTTATGTATCGCTTCTAGGAGGTTTATATTAATAGGTTTTTCAGGATATCTATCAATTATAATGACAGAAACAAAAGTTCACTGGCTTATTTTCTTCCTACCAGTCATCAATGAGTAATGGGCATTTTTTCTGACTTTCTCCAAGTCAAGGTCAATGGTTTTGTGGTTTGGACAGGGATACTATCCAATTAACAGGCACACATAACTTAAAGAGAAATCCTCTTCATATCCAAAAAGCTTCTGCTTTAAAAAAAAAAAAAAATCCTTTTACTTTAACAGGCCTTAAAATTTCCTGGATTACTCAAAACGTTCATAAATGTGGAGAGTTTCCAACTTGAGCATTCCAGGAAATGTAATTAGAAAGGGCAAACGCTGGAGTCATTTAAAATGATCCAGGTGAGCCTCAGGTGAATTTCATGCTCTTTCAGTGTTAGAATACGCTTACTGAAAGCTTCCATTCCTTTTTTTTTTTTAATCAACAAACCAGCTGGGTTAGAAAAATTAAAATGTAGACTTGCTCCACCCCCATTTTTTTTTTCCTTAGTGAATCTCACTTTGAGGTTAAATTTTGGAAAGAGATTATTATTAGTTTGGAGAAATTGTGATCAGTTGAACTTGCTAGTTTAGCAACATATTTCTAGACAGAGGAAAAAGATTGTGCAGTTTTCCTGTAATCTCCAACCCCTACATGAAATGCTTTATTTCCCAATATTGCTTTGAAATCAAAACTTCTGTGTTAAAGGCCTTTTCTTTTTTTTATAATTATTTATTTAATTTTATTTATTCATTCATTTTAATTTGACCAGAGAGAGATACACGGAGAGAGAGAGAGGGAAAGTGAGAAAGCAAGCCACCAGGTCCGGTATTCGAACCACAGTTAGCCATGTGTGAGTGTCCAGCACCTTAGCCACCACGCCACCTGCTGGTCCCCTAAAGGCCTTTTCTTAATGGTGAATAAGAGAACAAGTTTAAACAAGTAGTCAAAAAAATAGATTTTATGGACCAGCAGGTGGCGTGGTGGTTAAGGTGCTGGATACTCTCACATGGCAGACCATGGTTCAAGTCCTGGACCTTGTGGCTTTTTTTTTCCTTTCCCCTCTT
>NW_006159754.1:7764671-7797519 GCF_000334495.1 Tupaia belangeri chinensis | reverse complement strand
TAAAATTAAGTAATAATTAAAAAAAATAGATTTTACATGCCCAGTTGTCCACATAGGCCCAAAGAATAAGATCAAGTTACAGCACAAAAGAACCTGGACAGTAGCTATTTCCTGATAGGAAAAAAGGTTTCTATGATGACTAAATACTCAGAGGTGGACCTGAAGAATACTCAGGGGTAGGGGATGAAGTGGGAGGGAAAAGGATAATGGCCTAAAAAAAGAGTCACTAACTACAGAAATCGATTGTTTTGGTCTGAATGTATTTCCCCAAATTCATATTTTGAAGAATTTTTTGAAGTTTATTTATTTTGTGAGTGAGAGAGAGAGAGAAACAGTACCCTCAAGAAGATCTTGAATTGCAAACCCCTCCCCTAGCCTCAGACAACCCTGGATCATGGGCATACAGATCCCTAGTATGCTTAGGGAGGTCTCCGGACATGAACCCAGAACCATCACAAGTAGATCAGTCTCTCAGAGTGTTGCATTTTATAACTGCATCACTGTCCAGCCCCCATATGTAGAAACTTAATCACCTAAGTATTAAGAGGTGGGGCGCTTTAGGGAGTGATTAACTCATGAGGGCAGAGATTAGGACACTACAAAAAGGCTTGAGGGAGTTCTCTCTCTCTCTCTCTCCCCCCCTCCCTCCCTCCTCTCTCTTCTGTTCTACCAGGTGAGGAAGTGTTTGATCCTTCTGAAGGAAGCAGTCTGTTCTATCAGGCGAGGAAGTGTTTGATCCTTCTGAAGGAAGCAGCATTTAAGATGTCATCTTGGCAACAAAAACCAAGCTCTCACAAGACACCAAATCTGTTTCCAGTTTGATCTTGGACTTCCTAGGAAAAACAGAGAAATAAATCTCAGTTGTTTTTATAAATTATTTGGTCTTGACTATTTTGTTATAGCAGCACTAACAGACTAAGATATACATAAAAACAAAAATCCATAAGCAATGATAGACTAGACTTTGTGGGCCAGTCTGAGCATTGAGCTCTGACTGTTGGGCAGCATTATGGTTTTATTCTTGGCAATCCACTTCTTGACCATGTGGCCTTTCTTGCAATAACTCTCCTAGGTGCCCTCCTTACATACTGCCTTCTGCCCCCACCCACGTACCCCACACCCCGCCCTCTCACCTCAGAACATTCTGTTCAAAAGACAGTAGGGACTAAGCAAGAGCAGAGGAAAAGAACCAAGAGAACCAGAGAGCAGCTAGTTGAAATAGAATCCAAGACCAGGGGAGTGGTCCTAGGGAATGGAGCCAGGAGTCTAAGTGCCAGGTGGAGGGTTAGAGAGGGTGGAGTAAGAGAAACATCTCAAGGCCACAGTTAGCTGGTGAAGCCAGTCCTGGCGGCAGAACTGCCCACTAAGTTCGACAGAACCCCGTGGAAATTGGACAGCACAACCTGTCTTTCAGCTCCACTCTGACTTTCTCCAGATGCTCTGTGCAGTTTGAAGTATTGCTCAGCTTTTCATATAAAAACTCATAATCCTTTTGAGAACGTAAGTGGTTCAATTCTCTTCATTCTAGGGATTCACAAATATGAAAAGATGAAGCAGTTTTCCCAACGTCACTCGGCAAGACCAATGAAGCTCAGAGCTCTGAGTCTTCGTCTAAGGGTCCAATAGCAAAGCCTTCCAAACAAATATACCAAAGCGACAAAATAAGTCAGAGTCAACAAAAAGTCACATGAATTAAATTGTATTTTTTTCATTTTCATGAGAAAACTTGCTTCTGACCAAAATACTGAGTTCTTTTTCTTATGTTTTATAGCATGGGGTTCTTGTTCTTTCTTAACTCTCATAAGAATTTCCCAACAATCTTCATGTTCTTAAGATCCTGAGAGAGCCAAGGACATTCCTGAAGACTGGATTTATTTAAAACGCTGAGATGTCAATTTCTAGATATTTCATTCCATTGAATTTTGAGAGTCACTAAATGTTTAAACATGTAATTAATTCTAAAGACATTTTATTTTTTGTTTACTCAGAAAACAGAAACAGATTGCAACAACAGACTATTAGACATGCCTTGGAATTTATATAAGAAACCAATGAGTTTTAAAAAATAATTAAGATCTAGATATGAAGAGTTAAAGCTGTCAAAGCAAATAAACTTAAAATACAAAGTTGTTTTTCATAAAGACTCCCTCCTCTCTCTTCTGTTCTATCAGGTGAGGAAGTGTTTGATCCTTCTGAAGGAAGCAGCATTTAAGATGTCATCTTGTCAACAAAAACCAAGCTCTCACAAGACACCACATCTGTTTCCAGGAAGTGTTTGATCCTTCTGAAGGAAGCAGCATTTAAGATGTCATCTTGGCAACAAAAACCAAGCTCTCACAAGACACCAAATCTGTTTCCAGTTTGATCTTGGACTTCCTAGGAAAAACAGAGAAATAAATCTCAGTTGTTTTTATAAATTATTTGGTCTTGACTATTTTGTTATAGCAGCACTAACAGACTAAGATATACATAAAAACAAAAATCCATAAGCAATGATAGACTAGACTTTGTGGGCCAGTCTGAGCATTGAGCTCTGACTGTTGGGCAGCATTATGGTTTTATTCTTGCCAATCCACTTCTTGACCATGTGGCCTTTCTTGCAATAACTCTCCTAGGTGCCCTCCTTACATACTGCCTTCTGCCCCCACCCACGTACCCCACACCCCTGCCTCTCACCTCAGAACATTCTGTCTGCCCTCCTGTCAGTCAGAGGGGCTTTATAATGTGGGGTACATGGAAGATCCAACAGTTTCAACAAGAAGCAAGTGGAGAGCTAATCTGTAGGCCCCTGGAGGAAAGAGCAAGCCAAAGTTTGGAGGTGGTTAGCTCGACAATCAAAATGACAGCATGGCCAAAGAGGGTGGATTCTGAGGCTCTAGTCCCTGAGAGACTGGTGGTGAGGGGAGCTAGGCAGAGGCCCAGTTCAAAAGACAGTAGGGACTAAGCAAGAGCAGAGGAAAAGAACCAAGAGAACCAGAGAGCAGCTAGTTGAAATAGAATCCAAGACCAGGGGAGTGGTCCTAGGGAATGGAGCCAGGAGTCTAAGTGCCAGGTGGAGGGTTAGAGAGGGTGGAGTAAGAGAAACATCTCAAGGCCACAGTTAGCTGGTGAAGCCAGTCCTGGCGGCAGAACTGCCCACTAAGTTCGACAGAACCCCGTGGAAATTGGACAGCACAACCTGTCTTTCAGCTCCACTCTGACTTTCTCCAGATGCTCTGTGCAGTTTGAAGTATTGCTCAGCTTTTCATATAAAAACTCATAATCCTTTTGAGAACGTAAGTGGTTCAATTCTCTTCATTCTAGGGATTCACAAATATGAAAAGATGAAGCAGTTTTCCCAACGTCACTCGGCAAGACCAATGAAGCTCAGAGCTCTGAGTCTTCGTCTAAGGGTCCAATAGCAAAGCCTTCCAAACAAATATACCAAAGCGACAAAATAAGTCAGAGTCAACAAAAAGTCACATGAATTAAATTGTATTTTTTTCATTTTCATGAGAAAACTTGCTTCTGACCAAAATACTGAGTTCTTTTTCTTATGTTTTATAGCATGGGGTTCTTGTTCTTTCTTAACTCTCATAAGAATTTCCCAACAATCTTCATGTTCTTAAGATCCTGAGAGAGCCAAGGACATTCCTGAAGACTGGATTTATTTAAAACGCTGAGATGTCAATTTCTAGATATTTCATTCCATTGAATTTTGAGAGTCACTAAATTTTTATACATGTAATTAATTCTAAAGACATTTTATTTTTTGTTTACTCAGAAAACAGAAACAGATTGCAACAACAGACTATTAGACATGCCTTGGAATTTATATAAGAAACCAATGAGTTTTAAAAAATAATTAAGATCTAGATATGAAGAGTTAAAGCTGTCAAAGCAAATAAACTTAAAATACAAAGTTGTTTTTCATAAAGAATATTTTAAAGGCTGTGTAAGGTGTATCCATAATAAAAATATTTTATAAAATTGTTTTAGAGTCAGAAGACAAACCTATTACCGAAAGTTAGCTCGGAAGGGAAACAGGTAGTTGTTTCCTAAAATAAAGCACTAAGGACTAGGCGGCATAACTCAAAAGAATCCTGATTTTTATTATGTGTCTCATTTTTACTTCTAGGTTTAAAGAAAATATTCTTCATATTTTCAGGTTTTTCAGTAACTAAATAATTTAATTCTAAGCTAATCAAAGTCTAAATTGGCTTTAATAAAGGAAATTTGTGTAAATCCAGTAAATTCAAGAAATATCAGTGTCTATGATTGAAGGGTTACTTTCACTCTTCTGATAGTTTTCACTGCTCTTGAAGTGAGCAGTAGCCCTCTTTCCTCCAGAAGCTTAGTTTCCATTGGAAGTGGTTGTCTTCTCACTTTCCCTCTCTCCCTCTTTCTGTCTCTCTCTGACCAAATTTTTTAAAAATAATAAATTAAAAGTAAATTAATAAAACTGAATTGAGCTAATATGACTGATCTACTCCCACAGTTACGGGCGTTTGTTGATTGAATATAAAACTTATTCTTTGTTCAATTCATTTAATTAAGTAATATCTATTGCTAAAGTATCAGAAACTGTGTACTGTTTTTATCATTGAGCAAATTAGTCAAGGCCAATTCAGGCTATGGTAACAACCTCAAACTCCCAGTGGCTTTACACAGAGTTTATTTATAGCTCATACAAAACTGGGCAGGTGACCTTGAGTGAAGCTGCCCTTTACATGGTGTGTTGATATGCCTGCATGTTTTGGTTATACAGAGACATCCATATCAAAATAGCCTTCTATAATTGCCACGGCTAGAGAGAGAACAGGGAAAATCATGTTCTGACTCTGAAGTCCTTTAACCTGAAGAAACACAGAATTTCGCTTACATCCTTTTAGTTTATTTATTTTTCTTTAGAAAATAGGGCGCATATAGGGCGCATAGATGCTATAGGGCGCATGCGCTTGCCAGAAAGAAAGAGAGAGATGGAGAGATAGAAAGCGAGAAATCATCCCCAAGGGGGGATGGCCATGCCACAATCTCTTCTCCTCCATTCTCCTCTCGGGGATCTTGGGCACGCACACACACGCGCCCGGCATGAGTTTAAGCCACTGGGTCCAGGATCCAAACTGTGGTCTACTACATGGGAGTTCAGTGATATAGCCATTACGCTAACTGCTGGTCCCACATCCTTTATTTTAGGTTTATTTATTTCTTCTGAGTGAGAGAGAGAAGAGACAAGAGACAGACAACCCCAGTAAGACCTTGATACCATAACCCACCTAGCCTCAGCTGGCCCAGACAAAGGCCTGTGCACACATGACCGACATGGTCAGGGAAGTCCTGGGACATATACTCAAGCGTTTTCCATGTGGGCCCAGTTGCATTACCACTGCATCATCACCTGGCCCCCATTTACATTTATTGATCGAAGTGGGTCATATCCATAATGTCGAAGAAATTAGGAAGGAATCTGTCCAGTAAGGGAAGGAGAATCCAAAGGATTGAAGCATTAAGAAAGAGCACAGTGGGTTGGGCAATGAGCTTAACACAGTGGTTTTCAAACTTTAGTGTGTGTCTAAATTATGGCAAAGTTTGTTAAACCAGAGATCGCTGAGCCCCACCCCCCAGAGTTTCAGTAGGTCTGGGCAGGACTGAAAAATTTTCCATTTTAACAAGTTTCCAGGAAATGTTGATGCTGCTAGTCCAGAAATCTTGTTTTGAGATCCTGGGTTCAAAATATCTATAAGCAGTCTTTTCTTATTTTAAAAGGCCACAATTTAAACTGAGTTAGAGTGCAAAAAAAAAAAAAAGTTTCTACTTAATTGAGAGAAATACTAGCGTGAAATGATCAGGAGTGGCCAAGACCAGCACAAATAACAGCTACAGCTACTGCCTCCCCCACCTCCTCTCACTTGCTTGAGGGGATTCCTCTCACCTTCCCGCCTGATCTTACTCTAGCACCTTGTCATGGCTCCATTTCTAGCTACCTATCCTTCCCTCTGGTCCTCTTTTACTCTCAGTCACCCTAAGACCACAATTTTGTACATTTACTTTCACCATTGATCAACACTTAGCTGCTTAATAAGGTCCAAATCCCTACCCTGTTTATCCTGGACTCCAGTGTGATTGAGAATAGATTATATGGAAAGGAAGTTGGCAGAACCATGGAAGAGACAGTAGCAGTAGTTAAGGAGATGCCTAAGGAGAATGGGTCCCATATCAACATCTCAGAAGAAACTGTCCCGACAGAATACTTTTGGCAAGATCCATTAGTGCAATCATTATTAATGATCACCTGCTGTGATCATTAATAATATGGAGGAAAACATTAGCCCCTCTATGACCAGGAAAACAATTGGCAAGAAACCTAAGGCCCAGTTGGGTGCTTCTGTATTCGAGTTCCCATGAACTCACTTTTCCCAAAACATTTAGCCCTTAGAGCCCATGGGCCTCTCTCTTTGGGGAAGGCAGATGCAAAATAGTGGAAACAAAAGAAAATGCCAGGTTTTAGAATAGGTGGCAGGGCAAGCCAGAGACCTCTCAAGGCGGGCCATTACTACTGTTCACATGTCATCATCTGTTCTTACTTTAGTCTGCTCTTCTTTTGCTAACAACTCAATTCTGTCCTAGGTGATTAATAAAATAGAGATTTATTCAGCTCAAGGTTTGGGAGGTCCAAGGTCAAGGAGCTACATCAGGTGAAGGTCTTTTTGTTGGTGGGAATTCTCTGCAGAGTTCCAAGGCAGGACAGGGGATCACATGGGAATCGGATCAAGAGCAGAGCATATGTATCCTGTCTCTGTGTCACTTTGTTTATAAACCCACCAAGCTACAACCATGGTGAACCCACCCTGATAACCTTATGTAATCCTAATCACCTCCCAAAGGCCCTCCCTCTTAATTCTCCAGTCATATTAAGTTTCTATGCGCTTAATCCCATCACAACCAAATTACAACTCATGAATTTTGAAGGGACACATTCAAACCATAGTACCATCTATCACGTATCCTGTAAGCCAGATTTCTGTGGCTATTCCAAAGGCTCTCTCTGGTTTCCCAGCAGGAAAGACTATGCAGGTTCAACCCCAATTTTCTAGTGTCATTGGTCATCTTTGCAGATATTGGGACAGGCACAGCCAGGCATGCTTTCCCATAATATCCATGAAGCATAAACAATGTGCCTCAACTCTGACCTAGAGAGGACACTTCTGGGGTTGATGATGCTGCATCAACTAAAAATGAGAACGTTTTGTTTCCTTGTGTTATTTGATGACACCAGATTCTATGGCATCTATTTCAGTTCTCCAAAAGTGAAAAGCTATTGGGCCCACCTGGGTGCCTCTGCACTCAAGTTCCCATGAACTCACTTTTTCCAAAATACTTAGTTGGCTGTGTAACCAGGTGTCAAGTCATCAAAATTCATGAGATGTGTCAAATACCCAAGGTATAATTTAAAATTAGGTCTGCTGCTAACATTAACCTTGTCCATAGGGGATTCCCAGACCCCTTCTGCTACTCACCACTCACAGTCTATGAGTGGAATTTCTGAGCAGTCAGCAATTCCAGGTTTTTGATGGTTTGTAATTTCAGTTTCTTCACTACTTTATTAACTTGTGATTCCTTTTTCTTTATCATAATAGCTTTCTGTGTTCTACTGTTAACACTGAGTTCCCTACTTAGTTTTTTTTTCTCTTTTTTTGCTGTAGGGCGCGTGCGCTCGCCAGACAGAGAGAGACAGAGAGACAGAAAGCGAGAAATCACCCCCCAGGGGGGATGGCCACACCACAATCCCTTCTCCTCCGTTCTCCTCTTGGGATCTTGGGCACGCATGCACACGCGTCCGGCGTGAGTTTTAAGCCACCAGGTCTGGGACACAAACCGTGGTAGACTACATGGGAGTCCAGCGACATAGCCATTACACTAACTGCTGGTCCCCCTACTTAGTTTTGTAAGCTTTTTCCTTGGTTATGTTTGTTCTTATTCATTGTATACATTTTTGTCTGTTTTGTCATGGAAAGATAATAAGGGACTATTAATATATTTTGGTATGGTTCTGTAATGTTAAGAAATTTTTCAGAAAATGTAAAAGATAAAATTAAGGAGAAGTGCATCTATATCAAAATCAACTTTTATCTTTTTTATTATCTTAAAAATTAATACTTATTCTCCCAAACCCATTGTAAAATTGTACAGTTGAGTTTTGTTGTTTTGTTTTGGGGTTTTCCTGCTATAGAACACATGTGCTCATCAGAGACAGAAAAGGGGGTTGGAGAAGTAAGAGATCATCCCCCAGGAAGATAATCACACTACAGTCTCCTCTTGGGATCTGAGACAGCAAAGCTGCTGGGTCTGGGACTTGAAACACATAGTTACCACATGGGATCCAGCAGCCTTAACCACCATGCCAACCATCGGCCCTGAATCTCTTTTCTAAGCCTAGGCTGAAGTAGCTGCCACTACCCATGGCTCATCCTTCTTACTGGAATGAAGGGGCACGAGAGGAGAGTGCAGAAGTATGCAGTGTCTCTTGAGACCTTGGCTTGGAACCAACACATGGTTACCTCTACCCACATTTCATTGGCCAAAGAAGGTCACATGGCCAAGCCCAATATCAAAATGGTATACAAAAATATAATCTTCCTACAGTGAGAAGTACTTCAAATCCCATGAAAGATAAGACATACCATGTTATTATAGAGTGGAGTGAAGATTTCATTTTATAATGTGGGGGCAATAATCCTGATTACTATAGATAAAATAAGACTTTTTAAGAATTTTTTTTAACTTTTTATTTTTTAATTCAACCAGAGAGGGACAGAGCGAGTGAGCAAGTGAGAAAGCAAGCCACCAGGTCTGGGACTCGAACCATGGTCAGCCATGTGGAAGTCCAGTGCCCTTAACCACCACACCACCTGCTGGCCCCAAAACAAGACTTCTTAACATCATCAGGAACTATAGACTTCATCAACAGATGAGTTGGGTTTCATATGCATATGATATATTTTTTTAGACAAAGTCTCATTTTGTCTCAGTCCTCCTACCTCAGCTTCCCAAACTGCTGTGACTACAAGCACAGGCCACACACCTAGCTTTAGGGTAGGCTAGGACCTGAAGTTGGGCTTTCCCTGTGATTTCAACCTGCAGAGCGGTAGCATCTTTACCAATAGGCTACTGAGGCTGGGCCAAGAATGTGATGTCATACATGATACAATCTATTTGAAGCCTTAGAAACTCTCTGTGGACTTCTGGATTCAAAATGATCAGTCAGTGATCTGAACTCTTTCTCCCACCTTCCCAGTCTACTAAACTGGTATTCAACTGTGGCCAAGAGGGCCCCGTTTTATATTTCTGAACTGAATACAAGCTAACCCTTAGAAAGGCAGCACTTCCTTCCCTCCTAATCTAATTTAGTGCTTGGAAAAGTTCCCTGTTTAAGATACTCATGCTCTAAATTTAAAAGAATTCTATTTCTTCAGGCAAGTTTTTTTTTTTTCTTTTAAATTCAGTTTCATAATGGAGTCTAATCAGAATGGTCCAGAATGAGGATGGGTGGATGGATAAGGAAAGAATCAGGAGTTACAAGGGATGCTGCAAGTCCACTAAGCTGTTAGATGTCATTCTGATCTCAAAGATTTAAACAAAAAGAAATGAAAAGGAAGACGGGGGAAAAAACACTTTTCTTTGAAATCTCAGAGTTGTTTGCTTCTAAAAGCAAAAATGTTGATCTTACCTCTTAGCAGAGTATTTTTCCTATTGATTCATCACTTTATTGCTTTTCTGTCTTCTCAGAACTTGAATGGGCATCCCTTTCAGTGGCCAGTAATCTTTCTTCTTGACTGTGTCCAGAGACCTTGCTCTTTTCATCCTTGTTCATTTTTTTCCTTCTGATTCTGCTGTTTGATGCTTTTTGTTCTTGTCGAATCTTTGAAGCCATATTCAGACTCTGTTTAATGTTTTTAAACACACACATACATTCGTTTTAGGGGGATAAAAATGACATGTATTTTGAAAGTCATGTGAAATCACTGAACATACTGTTGGGCAGTGTGGTCATTTGTCCTTTTCAGTGAGAAATTTTAGCTTCCTATATTCTGTGTATTCTGCAGGGCACTTACTTTACTTGAGATAACTCCTTTCAACCCTATCATTATATTACAAAATGAAAAACACCCCCACTTTTTTTTTTGTCTGTAAATTTATGAGGCAATTCCAGAATAATAGCTTGCATTAAGGCCTTGCAGTTCTTCCACTTTATGGTTAACAAGAATCCTGAGCCCAAACCATGGAACAATGCAAGGTTGAACCAGTCAGAGACAGAAAACCACTATTTTAAGCTATGCTATTATTTAAGAAACTTACTTGGCTCCTTGGGTTTTAAAAGAAAAAGGGACAGAATTGTGAATGTTTTAATCCTTTTTATTGTATTACATGATTTACATATATTCACTGTACATATTTGTGTACAGTATAGTTTTTAAAAGCATGTGCCTAGTGTATAATAATCAGATCAAGAATATGATTATATTCATTATCTTCAACCCTTAACACTACATTTGGTTGTGAACATTTATTTATTTATTTATTTATTTATTTATTACTATGGGTATTCTTGGAGGAGAGAGCTAGGCAACGTATATGTGGTTTTATTTGTATGCATTCGTAAAGACACAATTTATTTATTCATTTATTTATTTTGCTATAGGGCACGTGCGTTCGCCAGAAAGACAGAAAGCGAGAAATCATCCCCTGGGGGGATGGCCATGCTACAATCCCTTCTCCTCCATTCTCCTCTCGGAATCTTGGGCATGCACACACACACGCCAGTCATGAGTTTAAGACACCGGGTCCTGGACTTGAACCACGGTCAGCTACATGGGAGTCCAGCAACATAGCCATTACGCCAACTGCTGGTCCCGTTGTGTACATTTAATATTCATTCTGCTAGTCTTTTTTGGTGGGAGGGGAGGTATATAATGAATTATCAACTTGACCTTGCTATTACTTTTACATGAGGAAGTAAATAGTTAACTATATAGACTGATTTTTTTTTAAATCCAGCTTACTATTCAGATAGTAAAATTTCAGAGAAGGCACTGGATTTTCTAACTCTGTTGATTAATTTGGTAATTTGCATAAATAATTTACATAAATAATACTGCTATTTAACTACAGTGAGCGACCCAGCTCCCAAATATTAGGAAAACATTCAATCTAATGAACACTTATTAAACATCATTTTACCTAAGTGGAAAAGGATTATTCCTCCTTTATGAGCTTCCTCAGGGCATAGCTTCTTGAAAGTCGATATAATCAATTAATTTCCAGTATAATATCCTAAGACAGTTTTATTAACTTAGTGGTTATTCAATTAATAATAATTAAGCGTATTTTTTCAGACTCAATCACTGATCACTTGGTAGTAATTAACTAAACAGAACCACAAAATGGAGTCAGGAATGAAACTGATTTCATCTGGATTAAGTTAATAGGGTTTACAGTGCAATTCATGGAGGAAGACAAGGATAAATGCCTGCAGGACAAAATTGCATGAAATGATTAAAGGGAGCAGTGCTGACCTTTATTTTGAACTAGAATAGCTTTCCCATCTAGTCTCTTCACTAAGAATTGTTCATTCCCAATATTTTCCAATCCTTCTGGGCATATTAAAACAGGAAAGATTGAATATTAAGAGATTTTCCTTCTGGCCCAATATAGTAATATAAATAAGGAATCCGAGTCTAATTATCCACCATTACATTCATCCCCTAAGAAGAAAATAAATGTAAAGTTTAAAAACATGTTTAATACGTTAGTCTTTTTTAAAGACCTAGAGAAAGCCTCATTTCTGATTTGTATGGAAAACAAACATATAGTATATATTGTTATTTGTTTCTGATTTTAGAATTTGAAGGAGGAGGACAGGATGGAGGACCAGCGGTAAAATGCAGCACCATGAGACAGACCCACAGGGGAAGTTTCCAGGTTTCATATTTGGAGACCTCCCTGAATACACTGGACACCCACATGTCCCTGTTCTGAGGTTGACTGAGGTGAAGGGTGGGTCAAGCTGTCAGGACCCTGTCGGAATTTTCTCTTTCTCTCCGTCTCTCCTTTTCCTTTGTCTTTCCTTCCATTCCAAACAGTGCAGTCCTAAAGCCATGAACTGAGTCAGAGTAAGGTAGGCTTCTTTCCCTGAAGACAGAGGCACAGTGGCCGAGAGCAGGGTTGTCAGAGCTCAAACGGAGCAAGTGCATGACCACCCAGGATGTCTGCCACATGATGGGGAGCCGGTGCTGGGTGAGAAGAGTGTCCACAAGAGGAAGCAATCTACTGGGGGCTGTCAGAGCCCAACCAGGGCGAGGCAGCCAACCAGGCACGGGGGCTGCCCAGCACACAGTGCTGAAGCCTATCGCAGTAAAAGGCCATCCATGAAGTGGGGACAGCCTGGCACAAGGTGTCTCATGCCAAGTGAGGAGAGTACCTCTGTGTGTAAGAAGACATCACCAGAGGTGTGTTATACACAGGGGGTGGATAAAATAAATGAATTAAGGACATTAAGGGTCGAGTTTCTCATTGTCAGAGAAAGGACATGCAAATATGGAAAGGAAAAAAAAATCTAGAATGAACCCTGGGGTGTCAGATTGGAATTGGAAGCATCAGGTGAACTCATAATTTTCAGTTTACATGGTGTAGAGATACAAATAAATAAATAAATAAATAAATAAATAAATAAATAAATAAAGATGCAGCTGTGTCTTTACAAATGCATACAAATAAAACCACATATACGTTGCCTAGCTCTCTCTTCCAGGAATACCCATAGTAATGAACACAGCTAGCACACAGATCCTGGGTTATAAATACAATAGCCGGACAGAAAGCTAGGTTTCTTTAAAAAATGGAAGATTCTAGAGCTGGAGAAGGGAAGTACAGAATAAGTGTGTAACATCTTGTTGTATCAGAGAGTAAGGAAGTAATCAAAGAATAATGAAGAAACGTCAAAAGGAGATAGAAGCAAGCCTGACAGATCTGCCTTGGGCAATCCAAGGATAATTGGAGTGTCAACATTAAAATAGTAATTATAACCTACTACATGAAATAGGAAAACATGAGTCCAAACAGATTTAAATGCATTTTTGAATTAAATGTTTCATAACAAATATAATTTCAAAGCTTTAGAGGGAGTTAAAACTAACTTTCAATGGAAAATTCTGACATATCAACCTATCAGGTAATCAAAGTAAACTTCACTAGTAATGGGACAAATCTAAATTGTATAAGACCTGATAAGATGCAAAAGAGAACAGGTATTTCTACTGTACTAGTCAGTATTCTCCAGAGACACATGGCAGATAGATGATAGATGACAGATAATAGATGAGCTAGCTAGCTAGCTAGATAATTGATAGATAGATAGATAGATAGATAGATAGATAGATAGATAGATAGATAGATAGATAGATAGATAGATAGATAGATAGATAGATAGATAGATAGATAGATAGATAGATAGATAGATAGATAGATAGATAGATAGGAAAAGAGGATTTATTAGGGAAACTGGCTCACATAATACTGGAGGCTGAGAAGTAACACATTAGACTATCTGGAAGATGGAGAACCAGGGAAAAATGTTAGAATGGCTGTCCAAGTCTAAGGGCCTCAGAATCAGGGAAGTCAATTGTGTAACTCTTAGTCTGAGGCCAAAGGCTTGAGGAGGTAGTGGTGACAGTGGGGTGTCACTAGTGTAAGACCTAGTGTTTTGCATGCAGAAGAGAGACCAACATCACCTTTCCCCTTCCTTTTTGTTCTATCCATGCCCCCAGATGACTGGACAGTGCCTACATTGATAACAGACCTTCCCTAATCAGTCCACCACTCACAGACCAGTCTGCTCCCAGACACACCCAGAAATAATGTTTTACCAACTCTCTAGGTACCCTTAATGTAGTCAAGTTGACACCTAAAGTTAATCATCACCTACAACAGATGCATAGCCTGAAAGAAATCATGAAGAAACATCAGACATTTTACAAAAGAACTGACCCATGAAACTGCCAAGGTCAAAGAAAGACTGAGGACTTCTTTCAGACTGAAGGAAAACTAAAATGAAAACTAAATGTTGCACGTGACTCTAAACAGGAGCCTTTTGCTATAAAGCACATAATTGAAATGATTGGCAAACACAGTCTAAAGATTATAAATTAGCAATGTATCAGTGTTAACTTGCTCATTTGGTTGGTTGTATTGCAATTAGGTAGAAAATGTGCTTACAGAGAAACACACAGTACAGTATTTAGGTGTGAAGAGACATCAGGTCAACCACTAAGTCAAGTTTTCAGGAAAAGAAAAAGTTTACTGTCCTATTCTGGGCCAGTCGCTCAGCTTAAGTGGTTAAGGGAGCAGAGTTCCACAGGGGTGACCATGGTTTGCATGCCGGCTCTGACAGCTTGAAAACATGCTGGACACATATGATGCGTGCTCCAAATTCCAAAAGAATGGAGAAAAGTTGGGGTAGGGATTATAGCATGACCACGCCTTCTCTCTCTCTCTCTCTCTCTCTCTCTCTCTCTCTTCTCGGGGGTAGGGAGGCAGGATGCTTTTTTCCTCATCTCTGACTCTGGTAAGTGCATGGACTCTCTGTTGGAAGGAAGGAAGAAAGGAAGGAAGGAAGAGACAAAGAAGAAGACTGAGGACTAGGTTTGACTTCATGACCTCTTGAGTCTAGTTGCCAATTCAGAGTGTTCCTTCTCACTTCTCTTTTTTCTTACTCTGTTCCTTCATTATTAAAGGATCAGAGTATGTGATCTGGGCCCTGGTTATTGAGTTCTTGTCCAGCCCTCAGGTTTAGTTAACAAGGACAACAATATTTGCTTTTGTATAGTGAGTCCCATGTTCTGAAGCACAATCATTTGGGAATCATTTTTCTTTGTAGAAACTGAGACCTACTCGAGACAAATAAAAACAAACAAAAAGATTGGAGGTGGGTGTGAATGTCAGACTCTGTATCAAGTCTCTGCCTTATACTGGGATTTGGTTTTGTATTTTCCTTCCCATTCCACACTATCTTAGCATATTTATGTGTGTTCAAAGTAAATAGAAAATTAGCAGTTATACTTAAACATAACCGGCCCTAGGGCCTAGTAGTTGAGGGAGTCAGGTCCCACATGGCCAACTGCAGTTTGAATCCCAGCCCCTGCTGAGAAACATACCAAGCATGTGTGCATGCATGACCCAGATCCTGATGGGTAGAGAAATAGAGAAGCAGGTACTGCAGCATGACTGTACCCCACTAAGGGTGCTTTCTCCTTCTCTCTCTATTTCTTCTCTAGTGAACACATGTGCCCTCTGGCAATTAAAAAAAAAATAAGCCAGTAGATGGTATCACGGTTGGGATACTGGACTCCCACATGGCTGACAGCAGTTCAAGTCCTGCGCCTGGTGGTTTAAAAATCATACCAGGTATGTTTGCATGCATACCCAAAATCCCAGGAGGAGAATGGACAAGAATGGATTGTGGTGTGGACATTCCTCCCTCCTCCCTGAGGGTGATTTCTCTCTGGAGAGTGCATATGCCCTATGACCGAAACAAAAAAAGAAAAAAAAAAAAGAAGTTAGGCAAAGTCACTGCATACACCATACACATAAAGAAATATACTATGTAATATGCCAACGTTATTTCTGGATGATGAGATTTTTAAGTGACTTGTCTAATCATGCATTTTTGAAATCTACAATAAACATATATTACCTTCATAAATATATTTTTTTAAAGAGCAAACACAGAGACCAACAGATAGGATCATTATTATATTGCTGGACTTCCACATAGTCAAGTGCAGTTCGAGTCCCAGACCTGGCAGCCTGAAGCACAGTGGGCACTTGTATGTGTGTGTTCAAGATTCCAAGAGGAGACTGGAGGAGAAGGGATTGTGGCATGGCCATCCCCTCT
The DNA here is from genome assembly GCF_000334495.1 of Tupaia belangeri chinensis. NCBI lineage: Eukaryota > Metazoa > Chordata > Mammalia > Scandentia > Tupaiidae > Tupaia > Tupaia belangeri. Next base: position 7,781,591 of record NW_006159754.1, on the reverse strand, counting down.
GGGGGTTGATTTCTTGCTTTCTGTCTCTCTGTCTCTGACACTCTGGTGAGCGCACATGCCCTATAGCAAAAATCTCTCTTAAAAAAAAAAAAGAAAAAAAAAACAGGAAACATGTAAGACTTTTTTTTAATTCTTAACCTCTTTACTCCATATATATCCCAGAAGTTATAAGAGTGAGATTCAAATAAACCAATTAAATGATTGTTGGTAAAATTAACAACCATAACAATAACTCAAGAAAAGATTTAGTTACTTCTAGGATATAAATATACATGAGATTCTTCCGATTGTATCTTATATGCTGGTTACACACCAGCTGCCAAAGTATTATTGCCTATTTTAATCTAGAAATATAATATTTTACTATTCTCCACTGCCAAGATTTCCAAGCCATGCTTAATAGTAGGCAGCTTCACAAAGGGAAACCAGCTCTTTCTGGAGGAGTGACTATCACCCAGCCTCCGGATGCATAGAATCATGGAACAGCAGAAGAAAACTCACTGCTGTCCTTAGGAGACATTGCTGAGGACTTTGATTATTATTTTACTGCAATTTCTCCATGAGATATTCCTCACTGGCTTTCTTAGTATCAAGAAGGGTTTTGTTCTTTCTAAGTCACTTTTGGGCCTTTATTTCTCTACATATGAGCTACTGGGAAGTGAAGTGCCAACTTTGTAGCCAACCTGAGCAAAGAAACCCATCTTACAGCACACATTTCATGTAATAAACCAACTCCGAGTCTCATCAGCAACTTCCCACCCTCATTTCAGATTCTGCTATTCTCATCCACTTGCTTCCAATTTTAAGTATCTCTTTATACCACATATATTTTGGCAAGTAATCTTAAATCCTCTCTGGGATACGAAAGCCAAAAATAAATGCATGCATACAAGTGTACATATAGACATACAAATGTACATATGCATGCATAGATCATGTCATGATGACTATGTGAAGCATTGATTCTTGGCTGTGTGAGTTACTATGTTTCTCATACCATGTCTGCCTATCACAAGTAATATTCAATAAGTAATTCAAATATACTACCCTAAATTCTTGTCCTTTCTAATATTTCTAGTCCATTGCCCTTAATATGCCACAATTAGAGACAAAGTCATTTATAAGCAAAGTAACTGCTTCAGGATCTGAATTCAACCATGCGATCCATTTGGCCTTGCTGGGCTGATTCACACCTCTTAGTATGTTAGCAGAATTCTCTAGATTGCCCTCAAGAGGAAACAGAAATACCTCCCTTAAGGTACTCTCTGACTATAAAAGGACTGATAGTTTGTTTCCAAAGCTGCATGTGGAAGAAGGAGAGGATAAGAAGAGAGAGGGAAAGATTTTTGACATGTTCTAACTATCTGATCATATAAAGACACATGTAACTATTTCCAGTTTTTGAAAAAGAAAATCATGTGCAAGTTAGTAACAGTAAAAGTTATGTTTCCCATATTAGTGAGTCAATGAATGTTGACATGGGAACTGACGGCACGGAGAAACATTTCTCAGATATTTAAAACAAGAGGCAAAGAAAAGTGTGTGTGTGTGTATGTATAAAATAAAGTAAGATCAGAGGAAACAAAGATCACGAGAAAGAACCAAAATTTTGGGGCCAGCAGGTGGCATAGTGGTTGAAGGGTAGGACTCACATGGCCTACCTTGGTTCGAGTCCTGGATTCAGCAGATTGCAACTCATGCCAGGTACGTGTGCCTGTGTGCCCAAAATCCTAAGAAGAGAATGGAGAAGAAGGGATTGTGGCATGTCCATATCTCTTGGGGGGGGTGGATTTCTTACTTTCCCTCTCCCCATGTCTGTCTCTCCAGAGTGCACGTACCCTCAGGCAAAAACCTTAAAAATAAAAGAGAGAGAGCCAATGTTTGTTGTAATACAGAGCCCTCCTTTAGATTATAAACAAAATAAGAAAAATGTCCAACCTAATATTCATAAAAAGTTGGGTTTTATTTCAAAAATAGAAATATGGTTTTGATTTTTTAAGCTTTGGTGATTATTCCTACATTGAGCTAACACTCAGTAGATTTTCTTTTTTAACCAGTCACCACTGTGACAAGTATGTTTTCAAAATGATTCCACTCATGGGGAATATAAAATTTTGATCCAAATCAGTTCCTTGAGATGTGGCTTTAGGAGAGATTCCAAGGGAAACTGCTGATATTGCAGGTAAATAGCAAGTGTTTACATTTCCAAAGCCTCGAAAGCTGTGTTCTGGAGGAGCCTGCCCCTGAAATCAGAGCTCTAAGAGAGGACAGAATGAAACCTCAGAGCTCGGCGCAAATGTCCCAAACTTTCACAAACTTGAGCAGGCACAACTAAACCTTATTTCCTAGAACCATAAACAACAGGGTACAGAGGGAAACTGGAAACCTAGAATTCCCATTAAGCCATTAAAAGAAATTGTTCAAATATTCCAGGAAATGGTCGAAAGATATTTTATACAAAAATTGCACCACTTTCTTCACTAGGCAGAGAACGAAATGAGTTTAGAATGCCTACAACAAGGAGAAGCCACTGACCATGTACACGTATACACACGTGCACGATCCGTCCCTGAGTTATGAAGGCTCCACTTACAGTTTTTGTACTTTAAAAAGGTGCGGACTGGGCTGCCTCTCTCTCTCTCTCTCTCTCTCTCTCTCAGATTTGCATTTGCTGCCAAATTATGTTGGTCAATCATATTTATTATTGGTTTATCTTATTATTGTTGATAAACATCTTTTTATTATTATTTTAATTGACACATAATAATTGTACACATTGGGCTTAAAATAAAATTTAAAAATAAAATAGTCTGTGTTAGACAATTTTATCTAATTGCTGGTTAATGTAAATGTTCTAAGAATGTTTAAGGTAGGCTAGGCTAAACTATGATGTTCAGAAGGTCTGGTATATTAAACGTATTTTGACTTATAGTATTTTCCATTTACAATGGGTTTATTGGGAACACAACTTCATTGTAAGTCAAGGAACATCTGTATACATACACAAATAAAACACGCACATACACACACACAGATACACATCTGTGTGAATGAGTACCTCAAATGAGGTACATACAAATGAGTATCTCCTTCATATAGTTGTTCCAAGAACTAAAATGTTAATTACTTAGAAGGTTGCCTTGTTCTTAATATGTATTATGTGTATTTTTAAAATAACTAAGTAATAAATAAGATAAAAAACAAGGTCCATAAGGAAGTCATGCATGACTGTGAAAATTAAAAACAATCTCCACCAGCTCTCAGGAATGGTCTATCAGAGGATGCCATGCAGGAACGGGATCTGTATTAGACTTGGTAAGAATAAGTGCAAGCTAATCAAATGGGCAAGTAGGAGATGTGAGACTCCTTAAACTCATCCTCTGGTATATCCAAAATTGCAAAGGAAACCAAACTAGGACCAGGGCAAGAGTTCCACCCAATTTCTAGTTTAGATTCATAATTCAAGAGGATTTTACATTTTATTACTTAATACATTTATTTTTGTTTGAAACTAAAAATAATGTCTTTGGGAACCAGCAGTTAGCGTAATGGCTATGTCGCTGGATTCCCACGTAGTCGACCGCGGTTCGCGTACCGGACCCGGTGGCTTAAAACTCACGCCGGGCGCGTGTGCGTGCGTGCCCATGATCCCGAGAGGAGAATGGAGAAGAAGGGATTGCGGCGTGACCATCCCCCCTGGGGGGTGATTTCTCGCTTTCTGTCTCTGTGTCTCTGTCTGGCGAGCGCACGCGCCCTATAGCGAAAATCTCTCAAAAAAAAAATAATAATAATAATGTCTTTTATTTCTCACCACAGAGTAAAAGTATTGAGGTAGACATGCCGTCTCTCCCAGGGGCAGGTGCACCCTTATCTGGGAAATAAAGGAGCACAGAGACTAGAAGATGAAAGGATAGAATTCATTGGAAGGATTAGAAGTTCAGGTGGCTGGAGTCAGTGACTAGCAGGAAACTCCATAAATCCCACTACAAGCTTCATCAGGAGGAAACCCCATGGCAGGCGTCCTACAGAAAGTTTACTAATTGCTATGGAAATGGGACGAAAGAGCCTACTAGAGATAATTAAGCATGACATCCAAAATTTATATCAATAAATAGATACTCTACTCTCCAGTTCTTAGTCCTGAGAGCCCAGCTAAGGTCAGAAAGAAACAAAAAAATATTCTAGAATCTGGCATGATTCCAAGAAGACACTCATTGTGACTGAGCAGTTTCACCTCAGAGAAGAGATGTGATTCCACAGGGTGGTGCCTCTAGGTTTTGCTTTTTGTTTATACATATCCAGAAATGTAATTTTTTCCAATATTCTGAGTGTTGAATGTCCTTTCTGATTTTGGCTTCCACTAGCCAAACTCTCAAAGATATAAAAATATAAGGCCAGTCTCAAAGCCTAATGGTTAAGGGAGCTGGATCCTACATGACTAACCAGTGTGGTTCAAATCCCTGGTCCCAGCAGCTTGAAAAACATACCTGGCAAGCGTGCAGGTGCCCAGATCTCAACAGGATGGAGAAACAGAAGAAAGGATATTGCAGCATGGGGGATGCTTTCTCCTTTTCTCTCCTTCTCTTTCTTTTTCTCTCTCTGAAGAGCATACATGCCCTCTAGCAACTAAAGAGAGAGAGAGAAATATAAAGTATAATGTTAATTTATCGACTTACAAATGAGAAAAACAACTTTCATTGAAATGGAATGCCAAATAATAAGTACTGAGCAAACTATTTACCAAACACAGAGCTAAATGTCTTATAAATCTTACTATATTTGAAGACTGAATCCACCACAAGAGCTGAGATCTAGTGATTTCAGAGAGAAGGCAATGAAGATGTTCTGCTGAGAATTTACCCTGGTAAAGTCGCATACAAAAGGAAAAAAATGCAATGCCAAAGAGTTTGCAGACCCCATCCTCCTGCACTCTCTGATCCTCAGATTGATCTTCTAGGAAAAAACGAATACCAAAGGATGACTAGAAATCACCACAGGGGAACAAGAAATATGAGAAACCAAGAAAATACTTCACCCTCAAGGGAAAAGAATAACTCCTTTTCATCCACAGACAGAGTATTCATAATGAAAAAACTAACAGAGATGGAAGAGAAGAGAGACAATGAATACCAGGAGAAAAAATCCAATGAGTTCCAGGAGGTGAGGAAATTCTTATAAGAACTGAAAGAGGAAATACATACCATAAAAAAGAATCAAATGGAGCTGTTGGAGATGAAGACTATAATACAAGAAGTCAAAACATCCTTTGAAAGTATTCAGAGCAGACTAGATCATACAGAAAATCAAATCTTAGATGTAGAAGACAAGATTGCTGGACTAGTAAAATCCACCACAAAGCCTGAGAAAATAGCCCCAAAAAAGGAGAACAGTATACGAAAAATACTAGATACCATTAAACATCCAAACACATGGATAATTAGTATTCCAGAAGGTGAAAAGACTAATAAGGGGCACTGACAATCTGTTCCACGAAATCCTGGAAGAAAATTGCCAAACCTAGAGAGACATTCAAAGATCCAGACCCAAGAAATACAAAAGACCTCGAATAGGATCAACCCAAGGGAACCAGCAGTTAGCGTAATGGCTTATGTCACTGGACTCCCACGTAGTCAACTGCGGTTCACGTCCTGGACCCGGTGGCTTAAAACTCACACCGGGCGCGTGTGTGTGCGTGCCCATGATCCCGAGAGGAGAATGGAGGAGAAGGGATTGCGGCGTGACCATCCCCCCTGGGGAGTGATTTCTCGCTTTCTGTCTCTGTCTCTTTCTGTCTGGCTGGATGACCAGATAATCAGTATCCCAGAAAGTGAAGAGATTAATGAGGACATTGACAATCTATCCATGAAATCCTGGAAGAAATTTCCCAATCTACAGAGGCATTCAAAGATCCTGACCCAGGAAATACAAAGGAATCCAAATAGGATCAACCCAAGAAGATCTTCTCCAAGTCGCACTATTGCCAGAATGACCAAAACCACAGACAAAGACAAGATGCTCAGACTGGCAAGAGAAAAACATCAAGTTACCTACAAAGGATATCCCATCAGGCTAACAGTGGACTCTCATTGGAAACAATGCAAGCAAGGAAAGAATGGGAAAATATATTCAAAGTGTTGAGTGAAAAACGATTTCAACCAAGAATACTATATCTGGCAAGACTATCTTTCACATGGGAAGAGAAGTCAAGAACATTCTCAGATAAACAAAACCTGAAAGAATTTACCAACACCAGACCAGCTCTCCAAGAAGTTTGAAAGAGAATGCTATCCCAGGAAAACTAAGGTCACACACATAGCAATAGGAGTTCTAAAACAGCTAAGAAAATGGCCAGCTTAATGCTAGGGACAAGTCCAGAGTTGAAAATTATCTTCCAGAATTTAAAATGGAAAGATTGAACCACAACAGAAGATAAAGTCCTTGAGTTTGAACTGGCAAAATAGAATTTTATGACTTTTGACTAAACCATTACTGACCTTCTATGCTTTGTTTTCCAGTGTTAAGGAATTTGGCTTCTCTTGAGTTATGGACCGATCCATGTACCTACTATTCAAACAGAATCCTAACCTGTTTCCTGGCTTAAAGTATTAAGCAAAGTTCTCATAACATTTTTTTATTTTGATTTGTTAAAGCTAAAACTGCCTTTCTTGAAATTTAAAAAAAAGTATTTAAAAAATACCTTACTACAGTAAGTTATATAGCCTCAGCTAGGTGCTATTTTATAATATATTCATTCTAACCACAGAATTCCATGCCTAAAGTCAACTTTTGTTCACAGATATGTGTATATAAGCTGAACTTAGTATTGAAAGTATTTAGATTAATTAAGATATACTGTGAATCAACACAATGTGGGAAAGAATAAAGGAATGGAAAGCAGCTGCAGATACCAGAGAAATGGAAAATTATTTGTTGATGATAACATGTATGATTAAGCCACTTTACAGTGTATTCTGGCTGGAAAATCACATTTGGTATGCTGTGATGATGTTCAATGGAAGTATGTAAAATAAATAAATTAATAAGAAATTTAAAAATTAAAGATAATAAGGTGAATGCAAAATAAATAGATAATTTAAAGAAAAAAATCTTACCATACTTAATTCTCAAAAAATCCTATAATGTTGGAACCAGCAGTTAGCGTAATGGCTATGTCGCTGGACTCCCACGTAGTCAACCACAGTTCACATCCCGGACCCGGTGACTTAGAACTCAACGCTGGGCACATGTGCGTGCATGCCCAAGATCCCAAGAGGAGAATGGAGAAGGGATTGCGGCGTGACCATCCCCCTGGGGGGTGATTTCTCGCTTTCTGTCTCTCTGTCTCTGTCTGGTGAGCGCATGCGCCCTATAGCGAAAACCTCTCAAAAAAAACCTAAAAAAATCCTAGTATGTTGATGTTGAATCAGCTGTTAGTGTTCATCAATATCTTTGCATATACCTACTTTTTTTTTGTCTCCCTTGCAGTTCTCTTAGCCAACTAAATGTAAACTGAAGAAATAGTTATTTCTAAGCAGGGATGGTTATGTGTGTGGCAGGCCTTTCCATTGCTCTCGCTTTCCCCCAACACACAGCAGGAAAGCAAACAACTCTGAAATGTTGAGCCAACGGACTGGGAGAAGAGAGGGGTGTTGGGGGAAAGATATCACAGAAGACTTCCCATTTTTATTTTTGAAGTTTCTTTGTTTTTTCTGAAAGAGAGAAAGGCACTCCCAAGAGGGTCCTCATTTGTGATCCAGCCTCAGCCTCCACCAGCCAGAATTATGGTACACACATCCCTGAGTATAGAGGACTCGAGACAGAAGCCTTCTCATGTGGGTCCAGCATCACAAAGTGTGGTACTGACTGCCTGTGCACCACTGGCCAGTCCTGTTCTCCTTTCCAAATATGCATCTCAAGGACCAGGTCAGACCAAGACAAAATTCCCAAGTGAGCTGGGGGAAGACACGAGAAGCTGTAGCAGTCATCACAGCACCTGGAGGATCGGCAGGGGCAGAATGGGAAGAACTGGTTCAGAGGCATTGATAAGTGGAGGAGGTTGAAAGAGAAAAGTTTGTAGCCAAAGGGGATATAACTATGGGTAATGTATTTCCAGGGACGACAAGCCTAGGGGACAAGCACACCAAGGGCTGGCAGAGGTGGAGAAGTCTTTGAGACAATCAGGGGGAAATGAAGAAAGGATCTGAATGAGCCATTAAAATATTAAAAATATTAAAACCAAGTCATTGCTTTAGATTTATGAAATGCAAATCCACATTTTAATATATAACATACTCAGACATGGACATCTGATACACTTGGAATCCTGCCTCACGCTCATTAGTGATTTTCTGCATTATATGCATGTGTCACCCAGACTGGTTTATTTTAAATCCTATAGGATATAGGTTTGATACAAAACTTTAATCCAATATATTTGCCTTTGTTAACAAGAATAAATCACATGAAACTGACAAGTCTTTGGAAGAGACTTAATGAATTTCTATTTTGATTTTGAGATATGAAAATATGAATTCTGCTATTGTCTTCAACTAACTATTTTGATTTTACCAAAGAGGCATAATAGACTCATTCTTTTAAAACAGCTTTCTTAAATATCCCAGCTGTTTAGTATATTCTGTTTTCCAAGTTGCTACTCTACTTTAATTAAAAGTCTCTCCTAGAACCACCAGTAGGTGGTGTGGTGGTTAAGGTGTTTGATCCCACATGGTCAACAGCGGTTCAAGTCTCAGACCTAGCAGCTCAAAAAAATACATGTGGTGAGTGTGTGTGCATTCCCAACATCCTGAGAAAAGAATGGAGGAGAAGGGATTATGCCATCAACATCTGCCCTGGGGCATGATTTCTCACTTTCCCTCTCTCTGTCTTCCTCTGGCAAGCACACGTGTCCTATGACAAAAATCTAAAAATTCTTAAAAAGATTACATTTTGTTAGTAACTCAGTAACACATATGCTATTGCAATATCACCAGAAAACACTTTTAAAACTTGAGTGAGCACTCTTCCAAATAATGGACAAATAAGATGGAGAGTGAGAAATCTACACATTTTTCAGAAGCACCAATCCTATCACAATCTTTGGATGTTTCTTTTTCTTTTTCTTTCTTTGTTTTTTTCTTAGAGAGTTTTTGCTATAGAGTGCATGCACTTGCTGGAGAGACAGAGAGAGAGACAGAGAGATGAAAAGTGAGAAATCAACCCCCTGGGAGATGGCCATGTCACAATGTCTTCTCAAGTCTCCTCTCAGGATCCTGGGCACACATGCACATGTGCCCGGCATGAGTTTTAAGTCGCTGTGTCTGGGACTTAAACCATGGTCAAGTACGTGGTAGTCCAGCAACATAACCATTATGTCATCTACTGGTCTCTTTTTCGTTTTATTGTTTAAATGACTTTTCTCTTACAATTTTGCACTCTCCAAAGAGAAAGAGACAGCAAGAGGTAACATGAGAAATCACTCCCCCTAGGGGGGCTGGCCATGCCACAGTCCCTTCTCCTCCATTCTCCTACCAGGATCTTGGACATATGCACACATACATGCCTGGTGTGTTTTTCAAGCCACTGGGTCTGGGACTTGAACCACGGTAAACCATGTGGGAGTCCCATAATGTAAACGCTATGTCATCTGCTGGCCCCTGGATATTTCTAAAATGATCCAGTGGAAAAGTTCTTGACTAACATCAGGGAACAGCCAGAAAGGTTTTTATTTTTTTTTTAATAGTATGACCATTTGAAAGTAAATCGATGAATTTCTACTCATTTTAACTAAGACTTTCCTATTATTTTTTTTAAACTTTACTCACTTAGAAAAATATTTACAAACAAAACCCATTTACATTTATAGATAAAGGGGGAAAAAAAATACCGTCCTAGAAAGGACTCTCAGGTCAGCCTGTGGCATGATGGTCAGGGTGGCTGAATCCCACATGGCTGACTGAGGCCTTCAAGTGTGCGTGCACATATGCTTGAATGCCTGAAAAGAAGGAGGAATGGAGGAGAAAGGATTGCACATGACTATTCCCCAGGGGAGGTGCTTTCTCTCTTCCCTACCCCCACCGCATCTCTCTCCAGCAAGTGCACTTGACCCTCTGGCAATTTTTTTTTATTTTTTCTTCTTCATAGTTTTAAAAATTCATACATTCAATTATTATATATCATTACAGCTTGTAAAATGAATTTTTCCTGCATGGATACACTCTATATTAGTCCAGTTAAAAATATTATCATACGGGACCAACAGTTGGTGTAATGTCTATGTCACTGGACTCCCATGTAGTTGACTGCAGTTGAAGTCCCAGACCCAGTGGCTTAAACTCATGCCGGACGTGTGTGCGTGCATGCCCAAGATCCCAAGAGGAGAATGGAGAAGGGATTATGGCATGGCCATCCCCCTTGGGGGGTGATTTCTCACTGTCTGTCTCTCTGTCTCTTTCTGGCAAGCACATGCACCCTATAGCAAAAACCTCTAAAAAAAAAAAAAGATATTATCATACACATTATCATCAGCAGATAATCTTTGGCAAAATTTTTAAAAAAGAAAAGAGAAAGAAAGGAACCAGTACTTACAAAAAGAAAAATTTTCTTACTTTTAAAGTCCTTTTACGAAACACAATGCTGGTTGAAATTCCTAAGGAAAGAAAGTGCTTAAAATGAACTATTTCCAAAAGAGGTACTATACTGGCTGAAATTCAGAAATCTGATTTTAAATCATGCCTAAAATTATGTTTGAAGAGAGACAAAAATTTGGGGTTGTTAGGAAGAGAAAAGAGACAAAAACTTAAATAACGAAGACTTGCTGGCATCACATTTCCAGACATATATTGGTTAATGTCATTATATTTATGTATGTTTTTCTTTGATTGTTTGCTTCTCATCAATTACTAGCTTTGTTTAACACTAAGCAATGCTAGATCCTTTCTCTTGTTGCTTTAGTCATATGGAAACCCACTATTTCCACTTACATAAAAATAGAACTATAATAGCAATACTATATCTTTAAAAATGTCCAGGAGGGGGTTCGCAGGTGGCGTGATGGTTAAAGGCACTGGATTCCCACATGGTCAACCACAGTTCAAGCCCCAGACAGGTCAACTTGCTTTCTTGCCTTCCCTTTCTCTCTCTCTGTCTCTCTCTGGTTAAATAACAACAAACAGAATTGAATAAATAATTTTTTTAAATGCCCAAGATATAGACCAGCTAATGACGTGGCAGTTAAGGCACTAGGCCCCAAACATCAACTTCATGGTTTGAGTCCTGGACCAGAGGCTCAAAAATCATGCCCAGGGTGTATACATCCATGCCCAAAATCCTGAGAGGAGACTGGAGGAGAAGGGATTGCAGCATGGCCACCCCCTGGGGGATGGGGGGGGGGTGATTTCTCACTTTGTCTCTCTCTCGCTCTCTCTACAGGTCCTATAGAAAAAAAAAATTGAAATACTTAGACCAAAATTATTTTGAAAATGTAAAATATTATAGTGGTGAGTATACTATTATGCAATTTATTAGAAGGTCAAAGTTCTCAAAATAGTTGCCTATTTGATACTCCTTTCTTCTGCGCTTAAAAGATTGCTCTCCTAGGGCTGTTGGTGGTTGAAGTGGCTGGACTCCCACATGGCTGACCTCAGTTCAAGTCCTAGCAGCTTGCTTTCTCACTTTCCTTCTCTCTCTATGTCTCTCTCTCTGGTCGATTTCAAAAATAATAATAATAATAAAATAATGACAATAAATAAAATTAAATAATTAAAAAAAAAAGATTGCTCTCCCTTGACCTCAGACCCTTTTCTCCAGAACTGATATGTCCATGCTTAATGTCAATTAGTCATCTTGATTACTCCTCAAATGTGATGTCACCTGTCACCTGTGATTTGCCTGCCGTAAAGGGAAAAAACACAGCTACATGTCAGAAGAAACAGGAGGACTGAGAGTAAGTGGACTGCACTTGCATCGAATTTTTCAGGATGATAATTTGACCTTCGTGTAATTGAATAATTTTCAGGGTGAGGTGTTGGCAAGTGTATGCCACCGGACGCGTGTGGCCTGAGAACGACTGTGTTCATTTACTCTCCAAGACCGGGATAACCACAGCAGCTCTGGGAGCTGAGTTGGCCCCATCTTCCACTGCACCCTTGTCATTTTCTTTCACAACGCATACCTCTAGTCCCCTCTCCCCAAGGACTGCATCATGATTAATGAGCTCACTGACAGCTGGAAAAATAAATGGGCAAACTTGAGAACTGAAGCACATCCCAAGCCATTTTCTTTTCATTTTGGACAAGAGAATTAATGGAAAGAAATAAGGCAAGAGCCAAAGAAATTTAAATAAACAAAGCAAGTATTTATATTTATTTCTTTATTCAGGAGGATAAGTGATTGTGCATGTACATGAGGAAGAGAGAGATGAGCACCCTCCACAGGTCTGGTCACACTGACGTCTCCTTCTGCTGTTCTCCAGCCCAGTGAACATCAGCCCTCACATGCACACCTGGAGTGTTTCAGGCTGCCCAGGCTGGGGTGCAAACCACACGCGCCATGTGGATTCGGCTACTGCTGAGCAGTGTATTATCACCGAGTCACGGAGCCAGCCCAAGCGAGCATTTAGTTGAAATGGTTTCTAACAGCAGGCACCCTTCAGTGCCTCAAATAAATAATCTGCTACCAACATGAGGCACATAGACAAACTAAAAATATATATTACATCTAATCTTTCACTTCCCAGTTTTAGACTGATTCTCCATAAAGAAAACAAAGTTAATTCAATGAAAGATTCAGTGAGAATTCATTTTTATCTTTAATGAATATTCTGGACTTTTATATTAGAATTACCTAGATAATTAACTCAAGTTAATTAGTTACTTTGCACCTCTAACAGATTCTTCCTTTTTTCTATCACCTCAGACATCTAATATTACTTCTGGTTGGAACATTCAAAGTCTTCTCTTTCAGTTATTCTTATATACTCAAAAGATTAGAATTATAGTGAACTACTGTGTTATAGAAATCATAACTTATTCCTCTTATCTAACTATAATTTTGTATCCATTAACCAACATCTTTTTTTATTCTATCTCTTCTCTCCAGCCTTCCTAGCCTCTAGGAATCACCATTCTCTATTTCTCACTCCTGTCAGGATTTTGGGCATGTACACACACACACACACACACACACACACACACACCTGGAATGTTTTTTAAGACACTGGGTCTGGACTCAATCCATGAAGTCAGTCATGTGGGATTTAGCCACCTTAACCACCAGACCACAAGTTGGCTCCTACTCTCTAGTTCCATATCAGTATTCTTTTTTTTTTTTTTAAGAGAATGATTTATTTAATTTTATTTATTCATTCACTTACTTTTTCATTTGACCAGAGAGAGACACAGAGAGAGAGAGAGAGGTAAAGTGAGAAAGTAAGCTACCAGGTTTGGACTCAAACCGTGGTGGTTGGCCAAGTGGGAGTGTCCAGTACCTTAGCCACCACGCTACCTGCTGGTCCCCCATGCAAGTATTCTTAGGTTAAACATATTAATAACAATTGCAATTTTTCTCTTTTTGGGTCTAGTTTATTTCACTTAACATAATGGCATTGTGTTCATCCATGTTACGTGACTGATAGAACTTCATTATTTTTAATGGTTGAATAGTATTCCATTCTTTATCCATTTGTACCATGATGAACACTTAGGTTGAGTCTGTATCTTGGCTATTGTGAAGAGTGATGCAATAAACATTAGAGTACAGAGATCTCTGCATATATTGCTTTCTATTCCTTTAGATGTATGGATTGCTGGGTCCTTTAACACATCCTTAAGCATAGACTCGTTTTTCTGTTCTTTTGGTCAAAAACAAAACAATATACCTAATATTTCAAGATACCTTTGACCTGGTCTAAAAAATTTCAGCATAGCCTCAAAACTTCAACATAGCTTTTAAACCTACAAAACCTAATTTTGTGCCTGGAATCATGAGTACTGAAGTACTCAATAATATTCTCAAACATCATTGGGCTTACATCTAGGTAGCCTTTGGCGATGAAAGATAGTACAACTAATCCAATCTGCTTCTGCGAATGCTATTTTCAAGCCTTAAAGAGGACCACAAAATCAAGCATAAGGGCAACATATTTTGGAACTTCTGAAACCTTCTCTTCTACTTTTGTACTTAGGGGAAAAAAATAGTTCTGCAATTTTTCCCCCAGAAAATTGTAAACATCATTTCCTTCTTAATTATATGGAATTTCCCTCTTAATTGTATGGAATTTTCCCAATGCCTTATACTGAAATTTAATCCTTCAGAGTTTCCAGTTGGTCCCACATGGTCAAATGGAATGTTCAGCATTTTTATATAGTGTACCTTGTAAAGCAAGTAATCACCCAAAATAGACTTTCATAATAGACTTAAAAGATCTGTCACTGTAAGTAAACACACTTGGTAAACCAAACTTCTAAATACAAAAGCTATAAAAAAAATAATAATATAACAGCAATGTCCTCCAACCAATGCCCCTGGGAATGGCAGTGAGATCTAAGTGCTAAGGAATCTGAAAAATCCAGCAGATAGTTGAAATCACTGGGACAGGTACAACTCAAGTTGGATCTTTTATTTAGTTAAGCAAATTGTCTGAAGAAATCAATAAAAAGTAGTGGAAAGAGATAGGACACAATTGGGACCGGCAGTTGGCATAATGGCTATGTTGCTGGACTCCCATGTAGTTGACCGCAGTTCAAGTGCCAGACCCAGTGGCTTAAACTTACACCAGGCACATGTATGTGCGTGCCCAAGATCCCAAGAGGAGACTGGAGAAGGGATTGTGGCGTGGCCATCTCCCCTTGGGGGGTGGATTTCTTGCTTTCTGTCTCTCTGTCTCTCTCTGTCTTTCTGGCAAGCACATGTGCCCTATAGCAAAAACCTCTTCCAAAAAAAAAAGAGAGAAAGAGATAAGATACAACCTGCAAATATCAACACACAGCCAAGCACTGCGCGTGCTGTTGGCTAATTCAACTGACTCTGTGGTGATTAACTGAAGAAGTGCCTGGCAGATCCAAAGAAGGCTCAAGATGACTAAGGGACTTAGAAGGAAAGCCTACAGTTACCTGTAAGGAAAGAGGGCATTTTTCCCCAGGGTTATTCCACTTAGGAAAGAGGAAGGAAAAAAAAAAAAAAAAACCCACAGGCTGATTGCGTAGCAAACTTCAGTTTTAAAGGGCTAGGCAGGTCAGACTGGTCTCCCAAGGGACAAAACGGGAAGGGATGCATAAATTTCAACACAAGGTATCTGACCTGAGACAGACGTCATGATAATGGGAGCCTGTGGTGCTCCAGCCTGAGTGACCACTCTGGGAAGAGCATGTGACCCCAGGGCCTTGGGCCCCGACAGGTCAAAGTATCAGAGTGAAAACAGCAAAGTAAATCCAAAAGAGTGGGGTAGGAATGGATTTATTGACAGAGGTGTCTTGAGATCAGAAGAGGTCATATCACACATCACAGGGCAAGATTTCCCAAGATCCTCTCTGATTCCTCTTACCCGACAAAGTCCAGTCCTCTGGGCAAACGCCTTTGCTCCATTCAGCTCCGAGTCATCCCCCATCTACGCTCTCCTCTCTCTCTTCTCCTGCCCACTCTGCCTCACTTCCCCTCTCTCTCTTCGTCTCCCTCAAATCCTCTCTTTTTCTCTGTCCTGGACTTTTCCTTCCTCCTCCTCTCTGCTCCTCTCGGTCTCTTTCTCTACCTACATGGACACTGTGGGGAGGAGAGCCACTGACAATACTAGTAGCAGGCTTTGCTTAGTGACAGACTCCAGTTTATGCACACTGGATGGCCGTACGTGGCAATGGCGCCTTTCTGTAAAGGATATAAATGTCCTCCCAAGCCCCCATTCCCACTCTCGGGGCTGGTGGGACGAGCTAACATAAGGGGCAATACAAACGTGCCTGTCAGGAGTCGGTTGGTTCCTTTGATTAAACGGTCTGTTCCAGCTAGATACGCAATCAGTTCAAAATTCAAGCTCCCTCTAGAGTGGTCCTCCTTTCCTCCCTTGCAAAATGGGGACTAGAGGGTAGAGACAGCTGAGGGGGCAGTTGATCTCAGGACTGGCCTCCCCAGAGATGTCTCCTGCACTACCTGGTGACACCCTGCTGACAATGGCAGTCAGTTCTTTCAGCAAAGCTGAGGGTTGAAGGGGGCTTTGTCCCTGTCAACTGCTCCACTGCTCCACCTTAGCCCAGGATGGCCTTGCGAGTCCTCTGAGTCCATGTCCAGCTCATTTTCTGACACCCCGACAGGCCTACACTGGCCGAGATGAAGGCAGGGTGGTTCTTGGGGCTTTCTATTTGTCCTTCTCTCTGCTTAGATGCTACCTTGACTGTTCCTAATTCACTTCCTGGAGGTCCATATTGGTCATCAGGATTCTCTTGGGGGCTAGCCAGTGGCATGGTGGTTAAAAATGCACCAGATGTATGTGCACGTGTGCCCAAAATCCCTAAAGGAGAGAGAAACGGTGGGAAAGATTATAGGATGACCATATCCTCTGAGTGGGCTTTCTCGCTCTCCCTACCCCAGCAAGCACACATACGCTCTGGGGGAAAAAAATTATCTTGGAAGGTTTAACATTTTCCCAAGCCGTATTGAGGGAAACTAGAAACAAACCTCTTCTGTCTCAGGATATACCTCCCAAAAGAAACATGCTTATTTTTTAACTTCCTCTCTCCCGTGGCGATGAAGGAATGGGAAGAAAATCAGGGTCTACCTGTTCGACCACTTATCGCCTTCCTCCCACTATGCTCACGATGTTCTCCGGGCCTTGGGTATAGAGCGTAAGTTAGCGAATGTCTCTCCTCTCTCTCTCTCTCTCTCTCTCACATACACACACACACACACACACACACACACACACACACACACACACAC
>NW_006159754.1:7748693-7764558 GCF_000334495.1 Tupaia belangeri chinensis | reverse complement strand
TATCTCCCCCCCCCCTCTCTCTCTCTCTCCCACACACACACACACACACACACACACACACACACACACACACACACACACACAGCTGCCCAGAACTAGACATGCTATTTATTTTCTCTTTCCATCGGGTGAGAAACACTGATTGTCCAGAGCCTCTTTGATACTCCCCTTTCCTCCCCTGGGATACAAGCCTTAATGGGTTGAGGAGGAACAGGAATGAGAAAAAATAAAAATTGCATTAGTGTTGAAAATAGCATTCCCATTGCATATTTAGGTAGCTGACTTATCTCCATTTGCTGCAGCATGAACATAAAGTACTTTAACATCTTCCCAATCCCTGCCCTCATCCAAACCCCGTATTTCCTTTCCCTGGGACATCATGGGCAGATAGGATCACTTTCTACCCACTTTGGGTTATTAAAAGAACCTCTAAAACTTCAATTTCAACTTCTATTTAAATTCCATCTCCTCCCAATCCTCCCACTCCAGGGAAGCCTTAAGTCAGGACCCCAAGTGCTTGGAGTGAGATGGAGTTAGGGAGGTGCTGGCTGTAGACACCCCTCATCCTCTTAGCCCTGGCTCTTGCAAGTATTGGACTTGAGAAGGAGAAGGAAGAAGATGGGGTCTTTGTGCCCTCAGCGCTCCCCTCATGGCTGCTCTGCTTATCCAGCAAACTTGGAGTGTGAGTGTGAGTGTGAACACCCAAAGACCACTCGGGAGCACATGTGGAAGAGTTAGAGGACCCTGCATGGTCTCCCCATTGCAGGAAAGATTCTGCTCCAGCTGGACTTCTCTCACCCACTCCCCAAACCACAGTAATACACCCGACGTCATGATGCACAGTCCTGGAGCGGGTATCACAGCGAGGTGGCCCAGAGACAGCTGCCCTTCCTATATCCTCTCTGCTGACAAATTTCTCACACCCTGGCCATACCACCTAAGGAGCAGGCAAGCTGATTACTTCACTACAACCTCTGCTCCCTGACCAGCCATCACTCCTCTGCTTTTGTCGTCTCTGCCCTGGGAGGAAGGTATAGCCTAGCAAGTCTGCTGCTCCAGCTGAGGACAAACCAGGGCAGCCTCTAATAGCCATTGCCATGCAGCTCCTTTCTTCTCTTGGCCATGTTGCCAGAAGCACGCCCTCCACAGTGATAAAGGGGACGGATCACCTCACTCCTCCCTAGGCTTCTTTTTCCTCTTCTTTTTCTTTTTTTAATTTTTTTCTAGAGTTTGTTACATTAGCTTTATTTTATTTGCTATAGTACTTTAAAGCAAAATCTTTGACATTAGATCATTTTACCACTACATACCCTAATATGCATCTCTAATATTTGCCTTACATAAACACAAGCACATTATTAGACCTATAAAAAGTAATTGCTTAATACTGTCTAATGCTCAAGCCATAATCAAGTTTCTCTGGCAGTCTCAAATATTCTATTTAGGTTAGTTTGCTTGAATTAGGATCCCAACAAAGTCCACATATTACATACAGTTATTAGGTATTCTAGTCCATTGCTAATAAAAGAAAATTCTTGGGTCTGGCTAATTTAAGAGAATAGAGGGGTATTTTTTGTTGTTTTTTGTTTCTTTTTTAAAAAAAAAGGATTATTTATTTAATTCTATTCATTATTATTATTATTATTATTTTAAATATGACCAGAAAGAACAGAGAGAGAGAAAAAGGAAAAGCGGGAAAGCAAGCCACCAGGTCTGGGACTTGAACCACAACTAGCCATATGGAAATCCAGCACCTTTAACCACCATGCTACCTGTTGGCCCTGAGAGTAGAGGTTTATCTTACACACAGCTTTATTGTTTTAATTAATTTATTTATCTATTTATTTGTTGTGATTTTTCAAGCTGCCAGGTCTAGGACCTGAACTGTGGTCAGCCATGTAAGAATCCACTGCCTTAACCACCATACCACTGCTGGCCCTCACACAGAATTTAGAAGTCCAAGGTCTAAAGATTACATCTGCTAAGAATCTTCCTGTAGGTAGGGTCCCGATGCCGTGTGGGACATCACATCATGTATGAACAGGATGAACATTTGTGTGTTCATCCATCTGTATATCTCTGTTCTAGATTCTTAGCCAGGAGTCAATCACTGGGGTTCCATCCTAATTAATTAAATACTCCCTAGGCCCCCTTTTAATACCATGAAGGTATTAAGTTTCCTCTTAATATCTTCACAATATAAACAAGTTCCAACACATGAATTTTGGGGGTAAACCCAAATCATAACATTAAGTCTCTGTTTATCTTTTAAACAGTTCCTCTCATTTCTTTCCCCTTTTTGTTTCCTTTTCTTTCTTTCTTTCTTTCTTTCTTTCTTTCTTTCTTTCTTTCTTTCTTTCTTTCTTTCTTTCTTTCTTTCTTTCTTTCTTTTTTCTTTTTAAGGATGCATGTGCTTGCTGGAGAGAAAAGGGAAAGTGAGAAATCATCCGGGGTGTCCACACTGTCATCCCATCCCCTCCACCCTCCTCTCGGGATTTTGGGCATGCATGCACACACGTCTAGTGTGAATGTCAAGATACCAGGTCTTGGACTTGAACCGTGGTTGGCCATGTGGGAATCCAGCCACCTTAACTACCATGCTACCTGCTAGCCACCTCCCCAGGCTTCTTTTACAGATAAGGGATGGGGTGTGAGAGACAGGGGATGTAGGTGGAACTGATGTTCAGTTCTTCAGCCCATTAGAAACCCTTGGGAGAAAATGTCAGACCCCTACTGTTTGTATTTTTGGGCCCTTTTGTCAAATACAGGGCATCTTGCCATTTTTACAATTCATTATAGTTTCTCCAGACACATTGCTATTACCTTCTTTCTAATTCTCCCAGTTCTTTGAACACACATAGACTCTCACTTCTCTTGAAGAGTAAAATGAATACTGACTAGCAACAACTATAATATGCCATGTGAAATTTCAAGGTCCCTTCTGAAGATCCTATGACTCTATTAAAACAAGGAAATAAACAGCAAGTTACATTTATAAATTTAGGTAAATTAAGTTAAAACTAATTATTCTTCTGAGTGAATTATTTTTTTCCCAAAACTTGATCTCTTATTGACTAAGTATTTATTTTCTAAAAGTTAGCAATAATTAATATTCATTTTCCCTTTCTGCTATGCCATTTTCTGTTCAATTCTGTATTATTTTGATTGTTATCCTTATTATAAAATAATTTATTTCAATTATTTTACCTTGTTTATAATTTGAGATGCACTTAATTTGAGCAGGATTTGGACTTTATAACTTGTTTCAGTATGCAAAGCTCTAGTAATATCAAGGAAATTTTGGCCTGAAAAGTTTTTGGGTGTGTGTATTCAGGTAACCTACATCTTAACCAAAAAACGAAAAGAAAAGAAAAAGAACTTGTTCGAACGTTTGCAGAAGCATCAATTTAATAGTAAAATGCTGCCTCCTTCTGGATAAATTGTATTAGGCAAGATACGCTTGCAAAACTTCTATACTTCATTTTATGAAAAAAAAAAAAACAATTGTAAGCAATTTCTTATTTTTTTTTAATTGTCAGAAGGTATGAGTGCTTGCTGGGGAGAGAGACAAGGGTTAAGAGAGAAAGCACCATCCCAGTGGGCGTGGTCACGCTATAATACTTTTCCCTCCATTTCTCCATCCTGTCAAACTTGGTGTTTTCACACACATGTGTGTACGGTGCTGTTCAAGCCACTAGGACCAGGATTAGAACCATGGTCAGCCACGTGGGATCCAGCTCCCTACACATGGCACTCAACCACTTTATTTGCTATAGTACTTTAAAGCAAAATCTTTGACATTAGATCATTTTACCACTACATACCCTAATATGCATCTCTAATATTTGCCTTACATAAACACAAGCACATTATTAGACCTATAAAAAGTAATTGCTTAATACTGTCTAATGCTCAAGCCATAATCAAGTTTCTCTGGCAGTCTCAAATATTCTATTTAGGTTAGTTTGCTTGAATTAGGATCCCAACAAAGTCCACATATTACATACAGTTATTAGGTATTCTAGTCCATTGCTAATAAAAGAAAATTCTTGGGTCTGGCTAATTTAAGAGAATAGAGGGGTATTTTTTGTTGTTTTTTGTTTCTTTTTTAAAAAAAAAGGATTATTTATTTAATTCTATTCATTATTATTATTATTATTATTTTAAATATGACCAGAAAGAACAGAGAGAGAGAAAAAGGAAAAGCGGGAAAGCAAGCCACCAGGTCTGGGACTTGAACCACAACTAGCCATATGGAAATCCAGCACCTTTAACCACCATGCTACCTGTTGGCCCTGAGAGTAGAGGTTTATCTTACACACAGCTTTATTGTTTTAATTAATTTATTTATCTATTTATTTGTTGTGATTTTTCAAGCTGCCAGGTCTAGGACCTGAACTGTGGTCAGCCATGTAAGAATCCACTGCCTTAACCACCATACCACTGCTGGCCCTCACACAGAATTTAGAAGTCCAAGGTCTAAAGATTACATCTGCTAAGAATCTTCCTGTAGGTAGGGTCCCGATGCCGTGTGGGACATCACATCATGTATGAACAGGATGAACATTTGTGTGTTCATCCATCTGTATATCTCTGTTCTAGATTCTTAGCCAGGAGTCAATCACTGGGGTTCCATCCTAATTAATTAAATACTCCCTAGGCCCCCTTTTAATACCATGAAGGTATTAAGTTTCCTCTTAATATCTTCACAATATAAACAAGTTCCAACACATGAATTTTGGGGGTAAACCCAAATCATAACATTAAGTCTCTGTTTATCTTTTAAACAGTTCCTCTCATTTCTTTCCCCTTTTTGTTTCCTTTTCTTTCTTTCTTTCTTTCTTTCTTTCTTTCTTTCTTTCTTTCTTTCTTTCTTTCTTTCTTTTTTCTTTTTAAGGATGCATGTGCTTGCTGGAGAGAAAAGGGAAAGTGAGAAATCATCCGGGGTGTCCACACTGTCATCCCATCCCCTCCACCCTCCTCTCGGGATTTTGGGCATGCATGCACACACGTCTAGTGTGAATGTCAAGATACCAGGTCTTGGACTTGAACCGTGGTTGGCCATGTGGGAATCCAGCCACCTTAACTACCATGCTACCTGCTAGCCACCTACCCAGGCTTCTTTTACAGATAAGGGATGGGGTGTGAGAGACAGGGGATGTAGGTGGAACTGATGTTCAGTTCTTCAGCCCATTAGAAACCCTTGGGAGAAAATGTCAGACCCCTACTGTTTGTATTTTTGGGCCCTTTTGTCAAATACAGGGCATCTTGCCATTTTTACAATTCATTATAGTTTCTCCAGACACATTGCTATTACCTTCTTTCTAATTCTCCCAGTTCTTTGAACACACATAGACTCTCACTTCTCTTGAAGAGTAAAATGAATACTGACTAGCAACAACTATAATATGCCATGTGAAATTTCAAGGTCCCTTCTGAAGATCCTATGACTCTATTAAAACAAGGAAATAAACAGCAAGTTACATTTATAAATTTAGGTAAATTAAGTTAAAACTAATTATTCTTCTGAGTGAATTATTTTTTTCCCAAAACTTGATCTCTTATTGACTAAGTATTTATTTTCTAAAAGTTAGCAATAATTAATATTCATTTTCCCTTTCTGCTATGCCATTTTCTGTTCAATTCTGTATTATTTTGATTGTTATCCTTATTATAAAATAATTTATTTCAATTATTTTACCTTGTTTATAATTTGAGATGCACTTAATTTGAGCAGGATTTGGACTTTATAACTTGTTTCAGTATGCAAAGCTCTAGTAATATCAAGGAAATTTTGGCCTGAAAAGTTTTTGGGTGTGTGTATTCAGGTAACCTACATCTTAACCAAAAAACGAAAAGAAAAGAAAAAGAACTTGTTCGAACGTTTGCAGAAGCATCAATTTAATAGTAAAATGCTGCCTCCTTCTGGATAAATTGTATTAGGCAAGATACGCTTGCAAAACTTCTATACTTCATTTTATGAAAAAAAAAAAAACAATTGTAAGCAATTTCTTATTTTTTTTTAATTGTCAGAAGGTATGAGTGCTTGCTGGGGAGAGAGACAAGGGTTAAGAGAGAAAGCACCATCCCAGTGGGCGTGGTCACGCTATAATACTTTTCCCTCCATTTCTCCATCCTGTCAAACTTGGTGTTTTCACACACATGTGTGTACGGTGCTGTTCAAGCCACTAGGACCAGGATTAGAACCATGGTCAGCCACGTGGGATCCAGCTCCCTACACATGGCACTCAACCACTGTGCTACAGGCCTGGCCCTAAGAAAAATTTTAAAAGTAAATTTTCAACTAAAAAAAAAAAATTGGAATCAGAGGACTAGAATTAATCTTGAAAGATCACCTAATATAGCCGTCTTTCTTTTCTGTAAGTCTGGGTGGCTGCTGTCGAAATGGGCAAGTTCATGAACTCCGACAAAGTGGTGGTGTTGGCCAGATGCTACACCAGATGCAAAGCCGTCCCCGTGACCCCGTGAAGAACATTGATGATGGCACCTTAGACCATCCCTCCAGCCACACTCTCGTGGTCAGAATAGGCTACTATCTCCACAAAGTGACAGATGTCATGGGCAAGAAGAAAACTGCAAAGAGGTCAGAAATCAAGTGTATTGTGAAGGCTTATAACTACGATCACCTCATGCCCACAAGGTACTCTGTGAGTACTCCCTTGGACAAAACTGTGGTTAACAAGGATGTCTACAGAGACCCTGCCTTTTTTTTTTTTTTTTTTTTTTTTTTTTTTTTTTTTAGAGCAAGAGAGAATTTTGCTATTGGGCACGTGTGCTCGCCAGAAAGACAAAGAGACAGAACACGAAAAATCACCCCCCACCAGGGGAGGTGGTCATACTGCAATCCCTTCTCCTCCAGTCTCCTCTTGGAACTTTGAGCATGCATGCACACGTGCCCCATGTTAGTTTTAAGCTGCCAGACCTGGGACTTGAACCGCAGTCAATGAAATGGGAGTCCAGTGATGTAACCATTAGGGCATCTGCTGGCTCCAGAGACCCTGCTCTTAAATGCAAGGCCTGTGGGGAAACAAAGGTCAAGTTCAAAGACAGGTACAAGACAGGCAAGTGGTTCTTCCAGGAGCTGCAGTTTTAGATGTTTTATGTTTCAGTCACTTAAAAAGCAGAAGAAAGAATGAGAGAGAGAGAGAGGAAGAGAGAGAGGAAGGAAGGAAGAAAGGAAAAGATTACCTAGATTCTGTTTTGAGTCAGTAAAATACTGAAATTATCTATCTTATATAGATTATCTGTCCTTCTTTTAAAGATTTCTTAATACTTCCTGAGGAAGTAGAAAATAGATGATAAAATTGGAGTAGACATAATGTTCATTTTTACATTGGGCTACCTTACTTAAAATTTTTAAACATTCAGCTACCATTATCATTTATGCACACATACATATTAATACATGCCCAGAACAAGGAATGTGTGTGTGCGTGCATGCATGTGTGTGTGTGTACATATGGTACATGTGCTCACCAAAGAGAGAGAGAGAAAGCACCCCCCAATTGGGTGTGAACACACCATGAGCCCATCTCTATTTCTCTATCCTGTCGGGATTATGAACATGCACACACTCATGTCCAGGGCATTTTTCAAGCCACCAAGGCCAAGATGGAAACCACAGTTGCCCATGCGAAATCGGGCTCCCTAAACCACTAGACTACAGGGTCAACCCATGTGTGTGTGTGTGTGTGTATGTGGGGGGGGGTTCCAACAAGGACAATGAGATGCTCATGTTCTAGTCATATTTCTATAACCAGTAGTCATGTGGATTTGGACAAACCACTTAATCTCTGAGTCCCAGTTTCCTTATCTATAAATTCAGAATAATTGATTTACTATTACTAACCTCAAAAACTTTTTCTTTTTTAGTTTGTTATAGGGTGTGTGTGCTTACCAGAAAGAGATAGAGCAAGAGAGAGAGAAAGAGAGAGAAAGGTGGGAAATCACCACCCTGGGGGGGATGGCCATGCAGCAATCCCTTCTCTTCTACTCTCCTCTCGGGATTTCGGGAACACGCGCCCATATGCCCAGCATGTTTATCAAGCCACCCAGTTGGGCTTCAACCATGCAGTTGACCATATGGAATCTAGCACCTTAACCTCCACAGCACAGGTTGATCCAGCCTCAAAAACTGTTTGCAAGGCTCACTAAAATCAACAAAGCACTATGTGAGTTCATAAACTCACGTCTTACCTTAAGGCTTTAAAAGGTCACATGCCTGAAGTGAAAGAATAGAATCATATATGAGACCAACAAGAAAAATGTCTAATGATGTAGAATCTATTGCATGAACGTGGTGAGTTTGGTATGATCCATCAACTTTTCACAACCTGGGGTAAAGAGATGGGGAAAGAGGTTAGAAAGAACCCCTGACCACAGTTAGACAACAATACAATCCATTCCCAATGCTGCTGCAGGGGTGGGTTCTTTCCACAGACCAGGTGGGTCGATCAAAGCTGACCTGGCTGGGACATGGAGAGAGCTGTTTGCGTAGCCTCATCTCTGTCATCGTTACGGACTGTGCCTAGAGCTTCGGCCCAGGAAGATCAAGTGCGGACTATGCTGTTATATTAAAAAGAGTGTCATGACTCACCGAGGAGCCTTCCACAAAACTAATATTTAACAAAATCCAAACCAGTTCTGAGGCCAAAAGGTGTCCCAAATGCTCCCATCCCTACCTGGCTCTCTCTAATGGGTACGCAATTTAACCCTTCTGTATTTTGATTTTGTCTATAATTTGGGTATACCAACAATAGTACCGTTTTCAATAGGTCTCTGTGAAGATACAATGCCTTAGTGCAAGGAGTGTGCCCAGAACAGTGTCTGGCGTGCAAGCATACAGCACATGTCCGCTGCTTCGGCACCACTCTTGTTACTAGCACACTAACTTGCTGTCCCTGGCATTCACTTATGGGCAAATGATATGCCTCAGAGCTCTTCAAGCCTCTGAGACTGAAGGCTGATCCTTCAAAACCTCTGGCCACTGGGCTAGTTTGTGGCATAATGATTAAGATGGCTGGATTCTGGGACCAGCAGTTGGCCTAATGGCTATGTCGCTGGACTCCCATGGAGTTGACTGCAGTTCACGTCCTGGATCTGGTGGCTTAAACTCATGCAGGGCCTGTGTGTATTGTGGCATGGCCATCCCCCCTGGGGGGTGATTTCTTGCTTTCTGTCTCTCTGTCTCTCCCTGTCTTCTGGTGAATACACGAGCCCTATAAGCAAAAAGCTCTTCCCTGTCGCCCCCTCCAAAAAAAAGTAAAAGATGGCTGGAATCTACATGGCCAACTGTGTGGTCTGACTCTTAGACCTGGCGGCTTGAGAAATATCCCTGCCCAAAACCCCAAAAGGAGGGAGAAATGGAGAAGGGAGTGCAGCATGACTGTTCCCTATCAGGGAGTGGAGACGGATGCTTTCTCACTTTCCCTGTCTATCTCTGGCAAGTGCATGCAACCTCTGGCAAAAATTTTAAAAATGAAATAAAAAATAAAAACCTCTGGCTACCAATATAATTTTGTCTCTATACCAGTTACCTGACATTACAGGTAGACTTTATATTTTTCAATTACAAAATAATAAATTCCAACTACTGGTGCTATCTGATGGCACATTAGCCAAACTGAATAACTCTTTGTTTTGCCTTCATATAAGTAGATGTCTGTGGAATAAAGCTGGGACTTAGGCATATTTCAAGCTGTTAAACATTTTTTATGATGAGGAACGTATATACCATTTCTGCTTCACTCTGAGACCAGAAGCAGCTACATCATCCCTCCGTAAAAAACTATCTGGTAAATCACACTAAGAAAAATACTAGAAAGCATTGAAATGGTTTTGAATGAAAACTAAAGCCCACATTTGGCCACTAGATGGCATTTAAACCATGAGCAGGTTTTAGCTCACACTCAGTTTATTTACAACTTTAATTGGTTTGCATTTGGCCCCAAGCACTGGCAATTCTCAAAGTTTGACACTGTGGGAACTCTCAGGAGTGGGTGGGATGAAAGTGTAGGAATAGCCACAGCAGGTTCTGCAGACATAAACATCCTTTGGGAGCCATGAAAAGAAAAGTAATTTTAAATTCCTGCCTGAAATCTTGCAGATCAGATTCTTTTTTAAAAGTCAATTATTAAGGGTAAGATTGAAAGACTGGATAGCTTATGTCTTTTTAATTCATTTCGGTGTACCATGAGGTCTTAATAACCACAGAGCAGCATAATTCACCGGCAGCCTGTCTCGGTTGGCCATGGGAACTTCTGAGCCTCTACCTTTTTATCAGGTCCAGCAGCCTACTCATATCTGCCGCTTCCTCTTCAATTAATTCCTAGGAACGACCAGCTGTGGACTAGTGAAACACCCCAGGGGAGAAAGGAATAGATTCTAATCTCCGTTGAATAAAAATCCTGTTTTAAGGAAAGGAGACAGTAAGGTCAGTTGTTCTTTCATCTTTTACAAAGGTATTAGGAGGAAAAAAATGTGAATTTCAACAATAAGTCTTTAAGCCAATCATGAAGATGAAATGAAGTAAATACTAAAATAAACTACAAAGTAAATGTGTGTGTGTGTTCTTTCCATATAGCAGAAATATATTCTTCTTTTTAGAAAGATTTTTTTCACAAAGACACCAAAGATGTAGTAAGCAATGCTTTATCTGCTTTACTGTATGTAGGTTTTAGGCTTCTTGAAGTCGTTTCAGTCTATGGTGCTAGATTCAAGTTGTCCACTAGATGGCCCTATGACACCTTAAGTATCCTCAATGTGAAGCAGTGTAAAGTCTTAGTGTCAAGTTCACTCACGATAAAATAAAGTACAGCATATCTAATTATATAGTGTATGTGATGGAAAAGATCTCTTCCAAGGGAAAACCATGCAGTGATTTTCTAAAAAAGTATAACAAACTACCCAATAAGATGAAGAATTGAATACAAGCTCTTACAGTCACTCCATTGTCCATTCCACCCTCTTTCAAAAGACAGAAGAAAGTCATATACACCCCCCGGCAATTCACACACACACACACACACACACACACACGTGTATACATGTATATTTATTTATCTTGTCATTCCTTGTCTATTTTGAGACAAAACATACTTAATATCTACACCTGTAATGTGTGACCAGGAAACTAGTAGAAATTGGGGCAAAATGGGGAGGCCATGCTGAGCCATACTGGATCTTGAGGCCAAAGGAAAAATCAGTACTATCGACCCTGTCTCTAGCACTGAATGTGTCTCCCAAAAGTTCACGATCACTCAGAGCTTCAGGGTGTGACCTCATTTGGAAATAGGATCTTTGCGGATATAATTATGTAAGTTGAGATCATACAGCACTGGGCCCTAAATCGATGACCGATGATGTCCTTACACCGAGAGAGGACACAGGGACACCCACGGGGGAGAAAGCCCTGTGATGATGGAGACAGAGATTGGCGTGATGCCTCTGAAAAACCAAGGGACACCGGGATTGCAGGCAATCGGCAGACACCGGGAGAGAAACAGGAGGCTTCTCCCAGAGGGCCTTTTGCCTCCGGAACTGACAGAAAATAAAGTTCTGTTGTTTCAGTCACCCCATTTTGGGTCCTTTGTTACAACAGCACATGAAAAATAATACATTGTCTTTAATTAGAATTTTCATATTTTATCATGGATTGTTTAGCAGTGAGTTTGATTTTTTAAAATTATTGCATGGGGACCAGCAGATGGCAGAGTGGTTACGTTGCTGAACCACAGCATGGCCAAGCCAGTTTGAGTCCTGGACCTGGTAGCTTGAAACTCATGCTGGGTGTGTCTGCGTGCATGCCCAAAATCCCGAGAGGAGACTGGAGAAGGATTGAGGTGTAGCCTTGATTTCTCATTTCTTGTCTCTCTGTCTCTCTCTCTCTCTGGCAAGTGTGCACACCCTATAGCAAAAATCTCTCTCTCAAAAAAAAAAATACATGAAAATATTTATCTTGATCACTTAATTTTGGCACCTTCTCCCATCACATTTTCTAGCCGAAGCAAGCGCCTCACACACTGCACCCTTAGTTTTGGCATTAGGGATGTTTTAATTGTGTTATCAACAGGTAAGTTTCTCCTCAGTCTATGTTAGACACAGAGACCTCCAAACAGCAAACACTAAAAACACGCAAACAAGCATGATTCCTAAATAAAAGGGCTTTCAACAGGGAATGACTACATGCTCTCTCTCAGTGCAAAAATACAGCCCATCTCTCAGCATAGACAATAGATGTGGGCAACCCTTGTTTAAAAACAGCAGGCAGTCTGTTAAGTCCATCTGCTTCCCTTTGGAAGGAAAGAAAATTACCTAGTGGTTTCATTAGCCTTAGACTCCATGTAAGGGAGTTCATGACTATGCTATATTCCCTTTGAGAAAAATATCTAGAAGAAAATCCTTCCTAATTGAATGTGAGTATGAGAGGACTGGATAGAAATAAGCACAGGTTTAAAAACATGGTCCTGGGTCAGCAGGTGGCATGGAGGTTAAGGATGCTAAATCCCACATGGATGACTGGGCAGTTTGACTCCCAGACTGGTGGTTTACAAATCATGCTGGGCGTGTGTGTGTGTGTATGTGTGTGTGTGAGAGTGTGCCCAAAATCCTGTGAGGAGACTGGAGGGGAGGGAATTGTAGTATGGCCATCCCCCCAGGAGGGAGATTTCTCACTTTTCCTTTCTCTCTGTCTCTGGTGAGCACATACGCCCTATAGCAAAAAGCGAACAAAACAAAAAATGAACCGTGGTCCCAAGCTTTCCAACACTCCTCCTGTGGAGAGGTGGGGGAGTGGGTGGGACTGGGGAGAGGGGCTATGGTCACATCTCTTGAATATGGGCATGCTTGTGACTGCTTGGATCAAAGGGGTACCATGGACATGATACTGGATCTGGATAATAAGGCCATGCGGGATTATGTTCTAGAATACTAGCACATGGAGCCCTGAGCTGCTGTGTAAAAAGCCTGGCTACCCTAAGAACTCCAGCTGCAAGGAACCAAGCTACAGCAAACAGCTGAATGTAAGCTTTTATGTCAACAGTCCTGGTCTCTGAGGCATCCTAGCTTGTGGGATGAGACCTGAAACCTCAAGAGAAATCAACCACCCCTGCAATGTCTGTCCTGACCCACAAAATCCGTGAACATAATAAAATGGTTGTTTCAAGATGCTAAATTTGGACCAATCTGTGATGTGGTAATACTAATAATATGAGGGTCAAAGCCTTATCAAAATGAATGAATTCACTATCCAAAAATATTCCAATCATCTGTAGAATGAAAGTTTACAATACTTTGGAAGAAAAATGTTACCAAATAATCTGAAGTAAGTTTACGTACATATTGCCCCACTTGATGCTTTTTTATTATAGTTTCAAAGCTGTAATAAAACACCTGAAGCCCAATCCCCTGATAATGCATTCTGTTCTAATTGTTTATTAACTGTGAATTTCTATTTTAATTGTAAGATGGAAGGATAAAGGCTAGTAGGTCAGTGTGGTGGTTAAGGTGCTGGATTCCCACATGGCCAACTGTGGTCCAAGTCCTGAGCCTGGCAGCCTGAAAATTAAGCCGGGCAGGTACGTGCACATTTGCAAAATCCCAAGAGGAGAATGGAGGAGAAGGGATTGCGGCGTGGCCATCCCCCCTGGGGGGTGATTTCTCGCTTTCTGTCTCTCTCTCTTTTTCTGGTGAGCACAAGCACCCTATGACAAAAACCTAAAAATTTTTTAAATCATGGAAGGATAAAGTTAGTAAACCACGCCCTTTGACCTTTCATTTCTAATTTTATCCCATGATATAGAGGTCAATAGCTTGTAAGCTGAAATTTCCCAATCATAGAGTTAATCAGCACTTGTCTGGTGAGGATGTTATTTCATGTTTTATATGTCTTATAGTTGTAGCATAAAAACATCAGCAATAAAAGGCATTAAAAAATGTGAAGACAAACTTTAAACTTGTAATTGCTGTAAAAATCTACATTACTTCTGGAGAAGGAATGATTTGCTGATGATACTGTATATGGTAATGTCTTTGTCTTGACTGATATGCGCTGTATTCATGCTGGGAAAAAGCCATGCTATACACTGTAAAGATGTACAGTGATTAAATATAAATTTTAAAATAATAATAAATCTTAGGCACATAGCTGTGGATGACAATGTTTAGTCAAGTCAGTGTGAGGTTTCCGATCATCACATGTGTGTTTACCTAAATGCAACAGTCACATAGTATTTTCATTTTCTCTTTATTTCATTTGCAAATAAATTCTTCCCCCTGATGTATATTCACAACTTCTTTAAGAGTTAACAGAACTATTTGGATCAAGCTAAAAGGCAACATTTCTCTCTAGGAAAGACTAGGCAAGATATCACAGCAATTTATTCACCCTTAATCATGTAGGACAACCCAAGTATTATTATTGAATAGCTCAGTCCCTAGATGTTACTATAACTGGTAAGGTGCCTGGAAGTTATCCTGTGAATTATATTTTAATAACGATCTGAGTACAACATGACCAATCCATGATTATACTTTGTCTTTACTACTTCATTTCCTACTAAAATTTTATTTTAAAGTTAGTCATTTTTTTTTTCCTATCAGCAAACTATAAGAAATTACTCTTGGCAATTTTTTCAGGCATGTTGATCTCTAAAAAGTCTAAAACATAGATAATGAAATGTCAATTTTAAGAAAGGATTTTAAATGCTATTAAAAAGTTAATATGGAAAAACATGGCAATAAACCTCTATGGTGATGTTTACAGGTTTTTTAAAATAATTGTTTATTTTAATGTTACTTATTCATTCATGCAATTTGGCCAGAGAGAAACAAAGAGAGACAGAGAGAGAGTAAGAAAGCAAGCCACCAGGTCTGGGACTTGAACCATGGTCAGCCTTGTGGGAGTGTCTAGTGCCTCAACCACCATGCCACCTACTGGTCCCCAATGTTTACGGTTTTAAAGGAAGACCCTAAGTAAAATGTTTAATATAAAGAGGGATTAGAAAACTAAACATCAACACAGAGTCAAAGTAATATTGCATACCAAAGATATTTCGAAGTTAGAAAAACAGATAAGCTAGCTGTATCATCTCTAAAGAAATTCAACAAACTAGAGCACTCCAGCTATAAACAATAAAAGGCATTAACAACTGTGGAGACAAACTTTAAACTTGTAATAGCTGTAAAAATCTACATTATTTCTGGAGAAGGAATGATTTGCTGAATAAAAGATTTACTGGCAAGAAGTAGACCCCTGCACACTTAAACATCGTGACAAAGTTTTTATTCTCACCGAGAGTAGGGAATTTCTCATCTGGACACGGCAGGTTTAGAGTGGGATGTGAACAACGTGAACTTTGTTGTCTCCAGGTCTATTTTTCCTTTTGTATTTTATTTTGTAAGCGACACTGTAGGTCTTTAGGAAACCTTTGTTTTCACTTATATGAACACTGGAAATTGCTGTGTCTAAATGGCATAAAAGTAATAGTTTCAGTCCTGAACAATAAAATTATATTAGTGTCAAGTCAGACGGAGTATTGCTTACCCCAGTCTCCGTATACAAAGCTGTCATTTTACGCTATCACCCGATTTTCTTGCATTTCACTCACACTCAGAACGCGTCAACAGGCAACCCAAAGCTTCCAAATAAGCCCGAACGACTCACTTCGCAGTCGCAGAACTCTCAGCTTGGAAGGGGAGGAACTAGGCTGAGGAGTGCCTGCCTTTTCACCCTTATTAGGAAACGAACGTTTAAAGACTTAATTTCAAATCTTAGGAAATTACAAAAGAGGTGAGGCTTCCGCCGGCTCAGACCAGGGGAGGGCAGGCGCCTGCCCGCGGCCATAGG
>NW_006159754.1:7747817-7748650 GCF_000334495.1 Tupaia belangeri chinensis | reverse complement strand
GGGCAGGGGGGGGGGGGGGGGGAATGGACGGGAACGCCTACCTCTCGGCCGCGCATGCGCAGAAGGCTTGCGGCCCAAGATGACGGACGAGTTAGATCCGGCGGCCGGATGGCTGGCGGAGGGAGCCGCGAGCTGTAGTCACAAAGCAGTCACTGCGCATGTGCAGGGTGGACCCAGACCTGCTCCTTTTCCGGCTTATGAGCCGCTTTTCCGGTCCGCCCCCGTGGCGGCTTAGCGTCGGAGCTTCCTAGAAATGACTAATTGGGTGCGTCCTTCTCGACCGTTGTGAAATCATTTGCGTATCGGAACCTCTCGCCAGGCCTTTCACCGGTTCAGAGGCAGAGCTGACCGCGGCGGGCACAAGCTGTGCGACTTAAGGCTCGGCTGGGCAGCCGGACGTGGGAGGAGACAGGTCGTTTGACCGCATGTGGCCCCCAGCCTACCTAACCCAGCTCAGTGGAGAGGAAAAGGACTGCCCGCCAACCAGCCTCCTGCAGACACTTCCCCCACAGTGAAACCTTCCGGCAAACTCCTCTGTCTTTGATGATCCTTTTAGGGGCTTTGGCTATTAAGATGATTCCTGCCATAAACATTGGAAATGCCGTAATACTACTTCTAAGAGGTTTCTTATTGAGGAAGTAAAGGGCAGAGCAGAAAGCAAATGATATCGTGGCTTCTAAGTTTAAAAAGTTCTTAAAAGGGATATGAGGGGTATAATGGAAACTTTTCCTGCATTTGTCTTCCCTGCAGCTACTTATTTCTCCCAGAACTCCCTCAGCCCAGGTAAGAGTCCAGGTTGGAATTTCAGTGTCTACAGATCAAAAACTCAGCAG
>NW_006159754.1:7731590-7747798 GCF_000334495.1 Tupaia belangeri chinensis | reverse complement strand
AGCAGGAAATCGGTCAATTCCATCATTCACCAAAATGCCTAAAAGCTGACCACAAGATTCAGCTTTTAAAGTTTGAAGCGGTGATAGTCCTGACCATAGCAGGATGAACTAAATAAATGTAAACAAATCGTATAAATAAAAAGATTTGTGTAAAAGTACGTCCTTAATTTATCTAGTTATACAGTAGAAATTATATTATCAAAACGCAAATCATTAGTGCAGCCAATATTTCACACTGATCCCTGCTTCCCACTTTAAAGAGTAACTGCATTGTTTTCCAAAACCTAGTATCGATTACTACTGGTAATTACAAGATTTGGATGTATATAGATACTTCTAAATTGTTTCCTGATCTGCATAAAGAAAAATCTTGTTCTGATTTAAGGTGTGGCATATGAATAATATCCGGTTATGCGTATGTGTGTGACATTGGCACTATTAAAAAAAAAAAAAACTTCCCTGAGGCAAAACTGAACTAGTCTACATCCAGTTTAATGTTACAGTGTACACAAAATTCCTCCCAAAGCACTTAATGGTGGGTTTGTAGAAGGCTTGTTCTTTTAATAACATAGTAAAGTATGTACATTGTTTTCAGCATGGAGAACCAGCCTTAAATAGAGCTATTGGGTGCTCTGATTTTCATTGGTTGGTTGGTTTTGTAGATTTTTGCCATAAGGCATGTGCACTCCTTGGAGAAAGAGAGAGTGAGAATCACCCCCTCTCCCAGGCAGGGATTGGGGACAGAGGATGGCCCCACTGAAATCCCTTCTCCATTCTCCTCTCAATTTGGGTGCACACCACGTGTCCATGCACATGTGTCCAGCGTCTTTCTCAAGCTGCCAGGTCCAGGACTCAACTGTGTATTCCACCATGTGGGATCTACTGCCTTAACCACCATGCCACCCTTTGGTCCCTGGTGCTCTAATGGAAATAACACTGGATAGGGCAGTTAAAAAAAAACAGCTCTCATCTTACTAGTGCTATTAGATCTAAAATCTTGGTCCAGTCATTTCATCTCTCTTAACTTCCATTTCTTCGCATTGAATGGTCTTGGTCACGCTCCTGTATGTTCCTGTGGTATTTTGCCCTTTCTTTAGCATGTGAAGCATTCTTACAGTCAGTGTTCACCCCTTTAGTCTTACCACTTGGCATAACATAGCCTAGTGGCTACGCAGTAAATATTTAATGAACTATGTTATTTTAATTTTTTTTGAGAGGTTTTCGCTATAGGGCACGTGCGCTCGCCAGACAGAGACATAGAGACAGAAAGCGAGAAATCACCCTCCCCACCCCCAGGGGATGGTCTCGCCTCAATCCTTTGTCCTCCATTCTCCTCTAGGGATCTTGGGCACACACACGCCGGCTGGAGTTTTAAGCCACCGGCTCCGGGGAGCAAACCGCAGTCGACTACGTGGGAGTCCAGCTACATAGCCATTACGCTAACTGCTGGTTCCCTTGAACTATGTTATTACAGATGTCCATGATGGGTGTATTTCTTCTCTGACACAATATTATCTAAGACCTATTAGAATGCTATTGAAGTCAGGAAGTAGTGGAAAACAAGACACTATGCTGCAAACCCAGTCATTTAAGTCTGGAGGCCTCCTAAATCCACTAGGCAGGACAGGTGCATGCCCATGATCCCAGGCTGGGAAGGGATCAAGACATCTAGACCCAGTTGGGGATGCTGTTTCTCACTTTCGCTCTGTCTCTTTCACATGTTAAAGAACTAAACCTTCAAAAAAAAAAAAAAAAGGCTCTACTGAAAGTTTTAAAAAATTAAAAAAAGAAAAAAGACTGCTTCTTACTGTTAAAAGAATCATCTCACAGATTACTTACTAATCATGAAGGTATAAAGGTACTGTCTACAATGCAGAATGCTGGCCTGGCCCTGTAGCTTACTGGTTCAAGGAAGTTGGAGCCCAGATGGCTAACTGTGGTTTGAGTCCTGACCCTGTGGCTTAAACATGCCAGGTACATGTGCATGCCCACGATCCCAGCAGCAACAGAGAAATGGAGAAGGGATTGTGGTATGACCATGTCCCATTAGAGAATGCTTTCTCTCTCCATCTCTGTGCCCGTCTCTGGTGAAAGCATACACACTAACAGTTTAAAATAATGGAGAAATCTGGAATGTTCACAATTAATAACAGGACAAAACTGGACAAATGGGTGTCATGTACTCCCCAATGTGAAGCAGATACATAACCCTGAATATTCCTTGAAACGTGTTTGACTTGTACCTAAACCGGAAACAACAGACCTTGAATCATGAAATATATTCTGAAACACAAAAACAAAACCTACGGAATTGTTCTGGATTAAAGAGATACGACAGGTCACTCTGTGGCCTGGTGGTTAAGGAAGCCAGATTCCATATGGTCAACCACATGTTTCGAGTCCTGGCCCCAGCAGCTTGAGAAGCATGCCAGGCCTATGTATTTGCATACCAAGTACCTATCAGATGGATAATTAGAGGAGGAGGGATTATGGCATGACCATACCCCATTGAGGTTGCTTTCTCCCTGTCTCTCTGGCCTTCTGTGGTAAGCACATGCACCCTGGGGAAAAATTAATTTAAAAAAAGGTTATGGGACTGGCAGGTGGCATGGTAGTTAAGGCTCTGGGCTCCCACATGGATGATGGCAGTTCAAGTCCCAAACCTGGCAGCCTGAAAATCACACCAGGGAATGCGTGCATGTGTACCCAAAATCCTGAGAGAAGAAAAGAGAAGGGATTGGTGTTGCCGTCCCCTTGTGGTGATTTTCTCTCTCTCTCTCTCTCTCTCTCTCTCTCTCTCTCTCTCTCTCTCTCTCTCTCTCTCTCTCTCTCTCTCTTTCTCTCTCTTTTCCTCTCTCTCCCCTTCTCCCTCTCTTTCTCTTTGGGGAACACATATGCCTTATGGCAAAAACCTTAAAAAAAAAAAAAAAGATATGATGGGGTCAGCAGATGGAGTGATGGTTAAATCGTTGGATTCCCACATGGCCAACCGGTTCAAGTCCTGGATCCAGCAGCTTGAAAATCACTCTGGGCCGGTGTGCATGTATGCACAAGATCCCAAGAAGAAAATGGAGAAGGGATTGAGGTGTGGCCATCCCCCAGGAGGGTGCTTTCTCATTTACTTTGTTTTTCTCTCTTCCCCCAACTCCAGTGAGCACATACAACCTACAGCAAAAATTACAAAAATAAATAAATACATAAATAAATTACGACTCTCAATCCTTAAAAGGAAAATGGAGCCAAAGAGTGGTACAGGACAAAACACAATGCTCTGCAAGTTGGGTCACATGGGAAGAGTCCAGGTTTGCGACTAGAGACCTCCCTGAGTATGCCGGGCACACAGTGGGGCAGACTGAAGCTGGGGCGGACCACGGCATGAAGACCTGGTTAGAGTGCTGTCTGTCTCTTATACTCTCTCTCTCATTCATGGAAGAAATGAACTTTTTTTTTAGAGAATCTTTCTTTTCTCTCTCTCTCCTCTCTCTCTCTCCTCTCTCTCTCTCCTCTTTCTCTCTCTCCCTTCTTTTAATCTGACCAGACAGGGACAGAGCGAGAACAAGGAGAGAGAGTGGGAAAGCAAGCTGCCAGGTCCAGGACTTGACCTGGCTATGTGGGAGTCATGTTCTTATCCACCAGGCCACCTGCCAGCCCCAAACTTAAAAAAAAAAAAAAAAAAAAGTAAGAAAAAACGGAATCATTTTAAAAATGTCATTTTCAGGAACTTGTTAGGTCTTTTCAATTACCCAGGGCCACTCTCAAGCGCCAAAGTGACTGCTCTGATCCTAACCAGTGCCTTTAGTCCTCCTTTCCGCCTTTTCAAGTTCTGAATCAGGGAAGCAGCATAACAGAAATGAAACTATTTGAAAACTTGAAGAACTAAATGTCCTTGACATTACGGTTTCTGATTTGTAGCTCTCCATTTTCTTGCTGAGGTAATTACTGCTTTAAACTTGAGAGCTC
Organism: Tupaia belangeri chinensis; assembly: GCF_000334495.1. Classification (NCBI taxonomy): domain Eukaryota; kingdom Metazoa; phylum Chordata; class Mammalia; order Scandentia; family Tupaiidae; genus Tupaia; species Tupaia belangeri. Next base: position 7,743,838 of record NW_006159754.1, on the reverse strand, counting down.
CTGGGAGCCCCAAGATGAAGGCCCGTTCAGCCCTTTTCCTCCCAGCCCTTGGCCACCTCTGTAGCCATGTTAGTCTCTGATGTGCACATGGGTGTGCACGCACGCACATACACGACCGTTGAACATGCCACAACATTCCTTGTATCAGTCTTTTGGTTAAAATGAGTTTAAATGAATAAAAAGCAAGTAACGTGTTCACAAAAATCCCGGAGGTAGAACCCAGGGCATGTGTGCATGCATCAATATAAACTAGGTCGCGGGCTCTGTTCCTGGCGCTGGTCTCTGCTTTCTCTGCTGCTGCCATTCTCTACGGTTCTCTCCTCCGGCAAGATGGCGGTCAGAAGCTCTCGGCTCTCCCAACAGAAACAAGCATTTCTCTCTCCTCTCCTGGCCATGGTTCCAGCCAAAGTCCAGGGCCTGATTGCCATCCTGAACCAATCCCTGGGAGGGAGGGAGGGCTATGGATAAGAGCTGTGTATTTGATCATAAACTGGGGAAGAAGTCAGCCACACCCAGATGCGTTCTCTGAGAATGTTGAAGCTGTAGGTCCTAAAAACTGAAGGAGGGAGACTGGATGCCGGGCAGGCTAAAGCAACAGATGCCCCCGTGTTCTCGAGGCACCCTGTGACCCCAGACATCCTTGTCTTTGCTCTTGTCTTCTGTCTGCCTAAAATGCTCTTCCACACCTACCCTCCTGACGAATGTCTATGAATGGGTCTTTAAAACCTAGATCACATACTGAATTACCTCCTTATTGTCACCTTCTTTGTTCATAAAACTACATTTCTGTGCCTTGTACTTATTATCACACTGAATCACAAAGTTTTTTGAGAGGCTTTTGCAATAAGATGCATGCATACACCAGACAGAGAGAGACAGAGAGACAGAAAGCGAGAAATCACCCCCCAGGGGGGATGGCCACGCCGCAATCCCTTATTCTCCATTCTCCTCTCAGGATCTTGGGCACACATGCACACGGGCCCAGTGTGAGTTTTAAGCCACTAGGTCCGGGACACAAACCACGGTCGACTATGTGGGAGTCCAGTGACATAGTCATTATGCTAACTGCTGGTCCCTCAATCACAAAGTTTTTAAAAAACAATTGCTTCGACAAGCCATACATGTTCACTGTAAAAAAACGAAAAACACATCAAAGAGTGGCCTGTGGTCTATACTTAACTCGGAACTGCAAATATGTGCACAGTAACATGGGAAAGTTACCTTCCCACCTGCATTTACTCCCTGGTCTTTTACAGAAACGTTCCATGATAGCACAGCATGATGTCCATGCAGATACTTACATGCTTCTGTAAAACATAAGGATACTGAAAGGTAGCATCCTATAAATATTATGCTGGAACTTCTTTTTGGCCACTTAGTAATATATTCCAGAGATCCAACTTTTTTTAATAAAGCAATTTTTTAAATAAAAATTTCGTTTAAGAAATCTGTGAAGGGAACCAGCAGTTAGCGTAATGGCTATGTTGCTGAACTCCCACGTAGTCGACCGCGGTTCGTGTCCTGGACCCGGTGGCTTAAAACTCACGCCGGGCGTGTGTGCGTGCGTGCCCAAGATCCCGAGAGGAGAATGGAGGAGAAGGGATTGCGGGATTGCGGCGTGACCATCCCCCCTGGGGGGTGATTTCTCGCTTTCTGTCTCTATGTCTCTCTTTGTCTGTCTGGCGAGTGCATGCGCCCTAGTGAAAATCTCTCCAAAAAAAAAAAAAAAAAAAAAAAAAAATCTGTGAATCATCTGCAAACTCCTTAAAAGTAGAATCTGTACTGTTGATCACCATATCCCCAGTGCCTAGAACTGAGCCTGGCACTTAGTTTTCAATTAATAATTAGAGTTTAGGGAGCCAGCAGGAGGCATGGTGGTTAAGGTGCTGGACTCTCACGTGGCCAAATGTAGTTAGAGTCCCGGACCTGGTGGCTTGTTTTCTCACTTTGTCTTTTTCTCTCTGGTGGGTGCATGTGCTCTATAGCAAACAAAATAATAATAAAATTAATCTTTTTTTTTCCAATTTATTTGCATTCATTCACGGTACATCATTACAGCATACACAATGAGATTTTCCATCCAGAGTACACTATATATTGTCTCAATCAAGCACATCAACAAACATGTTATTATTAGCAAATGATCTTCCATTTCTTGTTTTCTGTATGTTTTGCTTTTTCTCCCCCATCCTTGGTTCCCTCTCTTACCCTCTGCCACCTCCTGTTCTCCTCCCACACTGTCTCTGTTATCTATTTCTATACCATTTTCCCCCCACATTTTATTGAATCACCAAAGACCCTCATCAATCCAAGCAAACTCCTAGCAAACTCATGTGACACACACATTTCCATGAGCACAAGTCTAACTTTACACATCCTATAAATTAGCACCTAACTGGGGCTACATATCCTACTGCAGTCATTGAATAGATACATTTTGTTTTCCTGAAACTTTTTTTTGTAACTCAATTTACATTCCTTCCCTAGGCATCATCACAGCACACAAAATGCGATCTCCCATCCAGCACACACTGCATAGTGACTCAATCATGCACATTACAAAAAAAATAAATTTCCAATTCTAGTTGCTAGAATTATTTCCATCCCTCTTTCTGTCCCTCTGTCCCTTCCCACCGTCTCACACCACCTCCAGTGTCCAAAATTGTCCTCCATTCCCTTCCCACCCACATTGCATTGATCACACAATTTCCTACATAACCTGACTACTTTCAAAGGTGAGTTCCCTCGTTACTACTAAGAAAACCAGTTTTAACTTAAATCAAAGAACCGCCAAGGAACTTTGCTTAAAGCCCGGAAACAGGTTAGGATTCTGTTCAAATGGTAGGTGCATGAACCTATCAGTCTCATATACTTTTATCTTCTGTTCTGGTTCAATTTTCCTGATTAAATTCTGGGATATAGTATTCAACTCCAGACTTGTCCCTATGATTAAGTTAGCTACTTTCTCAGTTTTTGGACTCTTATTTCCATGTATCTGCGTTTAGTTTTCCTGATACAGCACATCCTTGAGAACTTCTTGGAGGTCTGGTCTGGTGCTGGTAAATTCTTTCAGGTTTTGTTTATCTGAGAATGTTCTTGTCTTTTCTTCCCACCTGAAAGATAATCTTGCCGGATACAGTATTCTTGGCTGAAACTGCTTCTCTCTTAACACTTGGAATATATTTTCCCATTCTCTCCTCGCTTTTATTGTTTCTGATGAGAGATCTGCTGTTAGCCTGATGGGATGTCCTTTGTAGGTAACTTGATGTTTTTCTCTTGCTAATCTTAGTATCTTGTCTTTGTCTGCAGTTTTGGTCAACCTGGCTATAATGTGTCTTGGAGAAGATCTTCTAGGGTTGATTCTATTTGGGGTCCGTTGTATTTCCTGGGACTGGATCTTTGAATGCCTCTCTAGGTTTGGAAAGTTTTCTTGCAGGATTTCCTGGAATAGATTATCAATGCCCTTATGGGTTTCCTCACCTTCTGGAATGCCAATTATCCGGATATTTGGACGTTTGATGGTATCCAGTACTTCTCGCATATTATTCTCAAATTTTTGTGCCATTTTCTCAGCCTTCATGGTGGATTTTTCTAGGCCAGCCATTTTCTCCTCTACATCTGAGATTCTATTTTCTGAATGATCTAGTCTGCTTTTAATGCTTTCCAGGGAGATTTTGACTTCTTGTATTATAGACTTCATCTCTAGCAGTTCGGTTTGAGTCTTTTGTAAAGTGTGTAATTCCACTTTTAGATCTTGCAGGAATTTCCTCATCTCTTGGAACTCGTCAATCTCTTTCTCCTTTCTCTTTAGTAGTTCATTATCTCTCTTCTCTTCCATCTCTGTTAGCTTAGACATTATGAATGATCTGAATTCCTTATCAGACATTTCCATGATTTTCACCGAACTGCTTGTGGATGAAGAGTTACTCTTTTCCCTAGGAGGAGAGGTATTTTCTTGTTTTCCCATGTTTCTCGTGATCCGGCGGTGATTTCTTGTCATCTGATGAATGTTGTGTTTTCTTTCAAATTCTGGAGGTTCAGCCTTAATGTTAAGGAGCAAGCAGACAGAGGTGATCCAGAATCTCTTTGCTGTTCTATTGTGCTTGCTGGTGCAGCAGATTCAGAAGATAGTGGGGAATATTTCAACCCTATTAGTATTTGAATGTTTAGCTACAGTGATCTTAGATCTGTCTAAAAACACACTGAAAGGATATTGGAGAGTGAAGAGACAAGAAAAAAGAAAACGAGACAGAGAAAAACAACAAAAAAAGAAAAAAAAATCAAAAAATTAGTAGAAAATCTTCATTCCCTTAAAAATCTAGTTCACAGTAGCCATGTGAAACCTTGTTCTGAAGGCCCGTGGCTTCTTCTCAATAAAATTAATCTTTAAAAAGAAGATTTTAAAGATGAATGAATGGGGGTCAGCAGGTTGCATAATGGTTAAGGCACTAGACTCCTACATGACCTACCAAGGTTTGAGTTCCAGACCTGGTAGCTTGAAATATCTCATCAGGCACATGTGTGTGCGTGTCCAAAACCCCAGGAAGAGAATGGAAGAGAAGGGATTGCAGTGTGGCCACCCCGTACGGGATAACTTCTCACTTTTCCTCTCACTGTCTCTCTCTTTTCTCTCTCTGGTGAGTGCATGCACCCTATGGCAAAAAAACTAAAACAAAAAAGAAAAAAAAGATGAATGAATGAATGAATATGGACTGTTCGCAGTTGGCAGAACAAACGTTCCTGGCCTCAGAATAGACATCAGCCACTGGGCGACATTAGGTATGTGACCTGAATTCCCAAAAACTGGACAACAAATTAATCTATAATCATTTTATCTGACAACAATCTTTTGTTGTAGGTGTTATCATTTTACTAGTGAGAAAACTAATACTTTTCTTTAATAATTACTCAGGACCAACAGGTGGCATGGTGGTTAAGGTGGGTGGATCCCACATGGTCAACTATCTGGTTCCAGTTGGACCCAGCTGCTTGAAAAATATGTGGGGAGTGTGTGCACGTGTGCCCCAAATCCTGACAGAATGGAGGAGATGGCATTGCAGTGTGGCCATCCCTTTTGGGGGACAATTTCTCATTTTCTTTCACTCCCTCTGCCTCTCTCCAGAGAGTGCACACATACCATAATAAACTAATAATAATAATTGTCCAAATACCTTAAGAAACCCCATAATAAAATAATAATAATTGTCCAAATACCTTAAGAAAATTTAGTAATTTGCCTAAGGTTATATAGCTACTAAGTGACAGATTTCTACCTTGCCGTGCCCCATGGACATACACAGACCCTATGTATTTTTTTAAAATGAATTATTTTGTTAACTTTATTTATTTATTTATTTTAATTTGAGCAGAGAGGGACAGAATGAGAGAGAGAGACAGAGTGAATGTGAGAAAGCAAGCCGCCAGTTCTGGAACTCGAACCATGGTCAGCCATGTGGAAGTCTAGCACCTTTAACCACCACACTACCTGCTGGCCCAATCCTATGTATTTTTCTCTTCTCATATAATTTTTACTGGCTGTCCTATTCAGAATCAGAGTCAAGGAAAACTAGAATGTAGACAAGCTTTTATTTTCATTTTAGTTATTCCTGTCTTACAGAGCTTTTCCTGACGTAAAGCTGATGGCCCACATCTGATGGCATTAAAAAAAAAAAAAAAACAGAAATATGGTTTAATTTTATGGTGCTGTTGAGATAAAGATACTACTGAGATTTATCTCTTTTTTGCAGAAACCCTAATGTCACTAGGCATATTTCCTAGGGCTGCTGTAACAAATTACAGGAAAGTTAGTGGTTTAAAACAAGACACATTTTTTTCTCCTACAGGTCTGGAGATCAGAAGTCCTTAGTCAAGTTTTGTGGGGCTGAAATCTAGACATTACCAAGTTCTGTGGGGCTGAAAACAGACCTGATGTCTGTTAGTGGCCATGGTCACAAGCAAGACTTAGCCTTGAATCATTGACCAAAAACCAAGACTAGTTGTCCAGTTTCTGACATTAAGTATATCATAAAGAATGGATCTATCCTGCGATTGGCCTGATTGGGTTACCTCCAATCAGCCAACATTTATTTACTTATCTATTTATGGGGGCAGAATGGAGAAATGGTGGGAGACAGATTGTGGCATGACCATGTCCCATTGTGGGGTGCCTATTCCTCCCTCTCTCATTGTTTTTCTCTGGAAAACACATGTGCCCCAAATAATAATTAATAAAAAATATTTTTTTAAGTAAATGACAGGGGTCAGCAGGTGGCATGATGGTTAAGATGCTAAATTCCCACATGACTGACCACAGATCACACCAGGCAAGTGTATGTACATGCCCAAAATCCCAAGAGGAGGAGGATGTTGGCACATGGCTGTGAGGAGGCCATCCCCCTGGGCTATTTCTCACTTTCCCTCTCTTTGTCTCTCCAAGGAGCAAACATGCCCCATGGTAAAAACCTGAAAGGAGAAAAAAGAAAAAAGAAAATGTCAGGTTTGTAATGAAGAGGCAGGTCCAGCTGGCCTTGGTTCAGGCAGAGACAGTCGGGAATAGGTTAGGCAGCAACATGGTAAGGAAATGAGTGCCAAGGTAAATCTAGACTGGGAGAGCCTCAAGTGCCAAAGGGTGCTTGGTCTCTAGTCTTTGTCTTCAAAGTTTTCATTCAAGGAAGTGAGGTAAGGAAACTGCTATTTTAAAAAAGGTTAGAGATTTGTCAGGAAGGATATGGGATGGGAGAAGATAGAGGTCAGGAGACCATTTGAGAGGCCACTGTGATAGTCCAGTCAGGAGGTAACAGCAGATAGAGCACTGAGAGAGCAGACAGAACAGGCTGGTGCAGAACAACTTCTCTCCTTGAAGAAACAACCAACAGGACTTGACAATTAAAATGGAATAAGAACCGGGGCCAGCAGGTGGTGTGGTAGTTAAGGTGCTGGATTCCCACACGCCTGACGGTGGTTTAAGTCCTGGACCTGGCAGTTTGCTTTCTCACTTACCCTTTTTCTCTTTGTCTCTGTTTCAAATTTTAAAAATAATAACAAATGGAAGTAAGTAAATATTTTTAAAAATACAGAATAAGAACCAAAGATGAGTTTAAAGTTCAAGATATGTGGATGACCAGAGTTAGAGAATTTTAGACCTACAAGAGACCCAGTTAGACTCTTCCAGAATCCTTCACTTTGAAGATTAGAAAACTATGGCTGTCCAGAGTCTCAGGACTAATTCTCAGCAGAACCTGCAGGGGAATGCCCAAGGAAGTGCTACAGGATTCACCAAGGAGTACATGCCTATGTGTTAATTACAATAAATCACATTCAAAGTGACTATTTCTTTTCCTTCTTTTGGAGAGTTTTTCGCTGTAGGGTGTGTATGCTCGCCAGAAAGACAGAGAGAGACAGACAGAAAGCAAGAAATCACTCCCCAGGGGGGGATGGTCATGCAGTAATCCCTTCTCCTCCATTCTCCTCTCGGGATCTTGGGCACACACGCACGTGTGCCTGGCATGAGTCTAATCCACTGGGTCTGGGCCTCAAACCACAGTCGACTACATAGGAGTCCAGCAACACAGCCATTATGCCAACTGCTGGTCCCAAAGTGACTCTATTTCTATAAATGACAAGAGCAACTAGACCAGAATGTATCTGATCAGATAGCTGCCATGGAACTAAATAAAAAACAGTCATTTGACTCCATGCATAAAGTCAGATGCTCCCTGTTCTCCCTGATGACATCAACCATGATTTTTCCCTTTTCTGCCTGTGTTTTCACCTCTTGGCTACCGTAAGAGCTGTCTTTCTGAATACCATTCTCTCTAGTGAGAGTGTAGCTTCTAGGTGGGAACTTACACTCATTTGCTCTTAGTCTAAATTTTGGTGGTGCATTACTGAATTCTTATGATCTACTGGTGAACAGTTATTACAGATGAAATTAAGAAAGAGATGTCATTTCTGATTTTAGGATTAAAGAAACTTAAGTTCAAAAATCAATGAAAAACACACTCCCTGAAAGGCTGCAGTCTAATGGAATGAGAATTAATTCAAGCATTAGGAATATACTTCAGTAGCTCCAGGGAGGCCTCGGTAAGGCCTCTAGTCTCTTCAAGGCCTCTAGTCTCTTCTGTTGTCATGTGAAGTCTACCTGTCTTGCAACAGTAAAAATATAATTTTATTTATCATTGGATTTTTTTTTTTTGAGAAGTTTTTGGTATAGAGCAAGTACGCTTGCCAGAAAGACAGAGAGAGACAGAGACAGAAAGCAAGAAATCACTCCCCAAGGGGGATAGCAACGCCACAATCCCTTCACCTCTACTCTCTTCTTGGGATCTTGGGCATGCAGGCACATGTGCCCAGCATGTGTTTAAACTACCCGTCCAGGACTCGAACTGTAGTCGACTACATGGGAGTCCAGCCAACTGCTGGCTCCTATAATTGGATTTCTTTTAGAGATAGGTAAACTCAGTCTACTAGCAGGACCTCTCCTTTTTGAAATCGTAGACTTACCATTCCATTTCTTTTAGTGACAAAGCACTCATCTACCTTTGAACAGTCTCACTTGCCCGGACTCATTTCTACTAGTGCTTTTACACAATTAATTGATTTTAGAAATTCTTTCATGAAAGCATATACATACTTAAGTACCCTCAACAGGGTCTCCTTACATAGCTGTGATCTCCTTCCCACAGCCCTCCAGCTCATCAGGATCTTGAGCACACACACACAAAGTTTCAGGCCAACTTGGTACAAACTCTAGTGGGCTATGTGGCTTACGGCACCTCAGCCCAGAAAGCTATTGCCGGCGCACACAGAGGCTGGGCCCTTTGAATGTGTGTTCTATTTTTCCTAACTCTGAATCCTTCATAATTCTAAATAAATCTTCAGTCTCTCCACATTTTAATACCTGACGTTTCAGAAACAGGTACATGGAAGAACCTTTCTCAGAGTAACTTAGACTGGGTGCATTCAGGGTGGTATGACCATAGACTGAGTAACTTAGAGTTACTTACGTACTTAGTGTAATTTTTTTGCAAACCTTTCTTTTTTAGGAATTTGACCTTGAAAAGGATAGTCAAAGTCATAACTTATCTTTGCTAAAAAACTGAGAAATGACCTCCTACAGAGCCATGCCTTGCACGATCTTACCCCCAGCCTCCCATAAGCCAGATCAGCCCATCTGGTATGCCTGTAGGCACCGTGGACATGTGCAGGTGGATGAGGGTCTGAACCTGGGTCTTCCCATCTGGCTCCAGCATCACACACTGGCGCCCCACCACTTGTGCCACTGTGGCTGGGCCTCATAATTGTTTTTCTTAATGCCATAGGGTAAGACTATGTGTATGTGAGGTGGGGAGGGAGAGAGGGAGGGAGAGAGAGAGAGACAAAGTACGCCCTAAGGGGGTGTGTTCACACTTCAGTACTTCTTCCTCCAGTTCTCTGTCAGGATCCCCTATGCTTTCTGCTTGTTGGATTTGAACCCAGGTCAGCGACATGGGATCTGGCTTCCTCTGCATAGTTCTTAGTTGCTATACCACCAGGCCAGCTCAGAGATTGGTTTTATAGACAGAGAAGGGATAAGGAAAGCTAATTGAGCAAAAATCAGATTGGTCTTTTTTTTTTTTTTTTTTTTGAGAGATTTTTGCTATAAGGTGCGTGTGCTCACCAGAGATAGAGAGACAGAAAGCAAGAAATCACCTCCTGGGAGGATGACCATGCTGCAATCCCTTCTCCTCCACTTTCCTCTCAGGGTCCTGCGCACACAGGTGCCTGGCGTGAGTTTAAGCCACCAGATCCAGGACTCGAACTGTGGTAAGCTACATGGGAGTCCAGCGATGTAGCCATTAGGCCATCTGCTGGTCCCCAGATTGGTCATTTCTAAGTTACTTTTCTTATAAAGGTTAAAGCAGAGCTGTCCTTAGAATGAGGCTGAAGTTGGTCTGTTTATGGCCTTTGGCTATTATTGTTCTCATTTCTCAGATCAGATAAGCAACTTAGTTTCAACCTGGTGATGTGAAACTTTAGCTAATGAGTGACTCCATTTAGGCATGGTGTTTGGCCTAATGGAGTCCAGTTCAAATTAACAGCCTCCTATAAATTACATTTAATACTAATTATTAAATATACACATATATACAGCGTAGTTCAGAACCACTGATGTAGAGGACTTGACTAAGTATGGTTGATATGTTTTTTATTTTTAATTTTTTTAGAGAGATTTTTGGTATAGGGCATGTGTGCTCACTGGAGAGACAGACTGACAGAAAGGGAGAAACCACCCTCTAGAGGAAATGGCTATGTCAAAGTCCCCTCTCCTCCATTCTCCTCTGGCATCTTGGGCAGGCACGCACATGAGCCCTATGTTGAGCTTTATTTTTTATTTTTATTTTTTGGAGAGTTTTATTGTTATAGGGCACATACGCTCACCATAAAGACAGAGACAGAGAGCCAGAAAGTGAGAAATCCCCCCCCAGGGGGGATGGCCATGCAGCAATCCTTTCTCCTCCATTCTCCTCTTGGGATCTTGGGCACACAAGCAAAAACTCCAGGCATGAGTTTAAGCCACCGGGTCCAGGACTTGAACTGCAGTTGGCTACATGGGAGTCCAGCCATTATGCTATCCGCTGGTCCTCCCCCCCCTATGTTGAGTTTTAAGGCACTGGTCTGGGACTCAAACTGCTGTCAATGACATCTACTAGTTCCAAGGTCGATGTGGTTTCCCCCCCCCCCCTTTGGAGAGGTTTTTTCACTATAGGGTGTGTGCACTTGCCAGACAGAGAGAGACATAGAGACAGAAAGTGAGAAATCATCCCCCAGGGGGGATGGTCACGCGCAATCCCTTCTCCTCCTTCCTACTCTCAGGATCTTGGGCATGCACGCACACGCGCCGGCGTGAGTTTTCAGCCACCGAGTCTGGGACGCGAACTGCAGTCGACTATGTGGGAGTCCAGCGACATAGCCATTACACTAACTGTTTCCCAGGTTGATATGTTTTTTAAACGAGGTGTTAAAAGTAGGTTTTGCTTCCATGAGGTCATTAAAAAATATACTGAAGTTTCTTTAGCCCTATAGACCCAAGTTTCAATGCACTTTTCATAATTAAGTCAATTACCTTTAAAAATACCCCAAGGTAATAGTACAAATGTGAAACCTCCCTGGTTTCATCTAGAGGATTTCCCAGAGTTGTTCAACTGAGGGATAAAAAAATGGTAGTGGTAAACCAAGACGTACTCTTTCCTCCCAACTTTAAATTTTAGTAGTTTGAATGTTTTTTAGAGATTGAAGGTGTTTTGGGAATCGCTAGCTCCTATCAAAGAAAGTAAGTTTGTTTAAATCATGAGTTTGATTTCCTCTCACGCTGAATACCCACGCTGTTAAGCATTATCAATTCACCTTGTCCTAAAATTATTCTTGGACTAGGGATTTTCCCGATTACGGAAAGCGGCGGCGCTGCGGGGGCGGGGGTGAGTTTCGCAAGCAGAGCTGACGGCGGCCGCGCTCCTAGTCCTGCGCCTTCACCCTACCTCCATCCCCAGGGAACCACGCGCCCCTCGAGCTGTTTTTCAGCACCGATACTGTTCACCTTGGTTTTCTAAAAATACTGTAAAGCAGTCCTCTCCATATTCCTCGCGGAGCGTTTTAAACAAGTAGGTCCACACATGACAGCAGTTACCACTTCCACCCGCCAGCGAGGGAGTGAAAATCGGCCCGACGCTTCCTCTTTCACACACCGAACCCGCGCCGCTCAACAGGGAAAAGTTAGCAGAGGAGGGCGCGGGGCGGAGCGGCGGCCGCAGGGGCGACAGGGAACGTGCCAGCTCTAGCCTGGTGACACGGGAACTTCTAAAGTCCCCTTGTGTATGTTCTTCGTCTAATGCGGCGAACGACGCGGCTGAGACTTGTGTAAGTAGGGACGGCACCTGGAGGACTCGGAACCCCAAGCAGACGGGTCGGTGGCCCCGGCTCTCACAGCACAGCCGGGCGCGCTCGGGCGCAGGCGCGTGCGCAGGCGCAGTCGCGGCCTGGAGGGACTAGTTGGCGCGCGGCGGCCGGGCGTGGTGACGTCATGGCGGAAGCGCACGCTGCGTGCAGCGGCCCAGAACCCGGCGGTCACGGGAATATCAGTCGCGCCGAGGACACTGGTTAGTCTCGCTCCGGGTTCCGGCTGCGTTGAGCGTGCGTGCAGCTCGCTGAAACTATGGCGTCCGGGCCTCACCCGACCGCGACCGCTGCCGCCGCTGCCTCGTCGGCCGCCC
>NW_006159754.1:7713118-7731379 GCF_000334495.1 Tupaia belangeri chinensis | reverse complement strand
CGCCCCCTCCCCCGCCTGCCGCAGGTCAGTGCTCCGGCCGGGCGCGCCGCCCCGCCGTCCCCCGGCTGCAGGCCAGTGCTGGCGCGGCCCGGCAGAATGGGGATGGGTCCGGGCCCCCCTGCTCGGCCCCCCGGGAGCCCGGGCGTGCCTGACCCCTGCGCTTCCGTTCTCTCTTGTCTGCAGGTGGCGATGGCAACGGGGCAGGTGTTGTTTCATCGCTTTTTCTACTCCAAGTCTTTCGTCAAACACAGTTTCGAGGTAAGCACGACGGAGGCATGTGAAGGGGTTTTCTCATCTGGAAATGGGAAGGAGGGGGTAGTGTCAGAAAGGGAGTGGTTCGTTTAGGCCTTTGTACCCAGTTCCCACTCGCCGGGAAGTGAGGACTTTTAAAATGTATTTTACAAACTACAAGATGGATCGTGAGCTTAAGTGTCCTCTTCTCCTAACCAAATGCAAAACTCCTGTGACACTGAGCTTGTCTCTTGATCCAAAATTAAGCGGATTTGAGCAATAAAAGCGTGTAGTACTAGCATATCCAGTAAGCCTGTGGCTCAGAACTGTCTTTTGCCATTTTATTTCACCAGTGTTGTCCCAGTCGGGCTCTGCAAAGTTTCTTGATCAAAATAAGTTTGATACTTTGAGGAGGGATAGTTTTTCCTAACTTTTAAGTTAAGTAATTTAACAATTGACTTTTGGCTTTTGGATTTTTTTTTTTTTTCAGATTGTTGCCATGGCTTGTATTAATCTTGCATCAAAAATCGAAGAAGCACCCAGAAGAATAAGAGATGTGATCAATGTATTCCACCACCTGCGCCAGTTAAGAGGAAAAAGGTAAGATTGGCATTATTGAACATAGCATTTCTTGCTACTTCTGTACTGTGCACCAATCAAATCAAACATCTTTCCTCTTAATAGGGATGCAAAAGAAAACTGACTTTAATGTAGGTGTGAAAATTCATATAGGAACATACTGATATTTAAATTTGGGGGAAAAAAAAAACAACCAACTAGCTACAAGGGCAGTTGCATTCATGGACAGTCCTACCAGTGCTGTGAAGCCGGTCCTGTGGCTTGAGATTAAACAAGAAAGGGAACACGTTTGGCTCAAGTGTGAGTGTATTCTCTAAGTTATTTTCCCCCCTCTGTGGAAGACAGAGGCTGGAAGTTAACACTGTAGTTGAAGTTACTATTTTGGCAAAGTTCTGTGTAGATTGTTTTTCTGCTTGAAGTCCCAGTTAATTCTTTATCAATTGAGGTTGGCTTTTGTTAGAGTACTTCTCAACATTGAACTACGATATATCGCATAATTCCGGAACTGAAAGGACTGCAGGATGATAAAGTTTGAAGTTTGAAGTCAAAGGGATTAAACAGGTATTTTGTTTTGGTTAGATACAGTCTCAGTGAGTGGGTTAGAAAAATAACTCTAAGATGGATCGGGTTGTATTTGGATAAGGACCAATTTATTCAATCTTGTACGAAAATCTGAGAGGTGGAAGTAGTAACTCCTAGCAGTTGCCATCACGTGGTAATTTAATGTGGACCGAGGTGTTTGTGTGAGGCAGTACCTAAGTGTGTTAGGGCTTCCTGCATTGACAGGTGACTTGTAGTACGAGCTGCAGAAGGATGTGCTTGGTGCAGGTTCATTCTTTTGTTCACTTTTCAAGGAACTGTGGTGATGTTAGACTTCTGAATCCGAAAGGAAGTTATAAAAGGATAGAGTTGTTTTGGGGGTTGGGTGTTGGTTAGTGCCACATAGTGTCCTATATAAGTATATGTCCTTGTTGACTGGTTCTGTAAGTTGACAGGAATGGAACTGTTCAGACACAAATGCTGAAGTAACTTTAGTTTTCTTACACATTTTTTTTCCTCATCTTTTTCCATTCATCCAGTCAGTGACCAGGGATAAAGTAATTTTTCATTAAATTATATTTTAGTTTCTTGGTGAGAAATACCTGGGAAATGGGAAGATTTTAAATTGAAATTTAGTGTGGTCTGAGCTTAAATTAGTATTTAGATAATCTGGCTGATTATTCAGGGACATTAAAATGATACCAGGCTTTTTGTCTTTAGTGGAAGGATATTCTGTTTGCTTACAGGAAAGTTTTCTGATAGTATTCTTTGAACCATTGAGCCAACTATTATGTGTAATCACATGTAATTATCTTTTTTGAAATTTTTCTGTAAGACCAAGCGTTTTCTTTGATGTCAGAACAGGTCTTAACTAAAATAACTTTAGAATTAAAAAAAAAAGTCACACCCAACTGTTGTGTCTGTTGTATACAGTGTATTTTTGGGTCATTATTACCGAGAAATTGATTTTGTTTCAATCTTAGAACTCTGATTATAGCATGACATTTAAAAGGAGTTAATTGCATGGAAGGCTTTTTTTTTTTTAAAGGAAAAAAAAAAGGATGTAAAAGTGTTTCTGTGCATATTACAAGTTTACTCAGACGCGTGACTCGTATGTGTTATTAACTTCGACTCTTTTTTCCCTTGCAACCGACTATACAGCGACCAGCTACATTTACCAAAGCCTGGGTGATGTGGAGTGGTACATAGCGATGAAGCTGTCGTCATGGCAACAGTGAGTGAAGTATCGAAAATCCCCAAGGAGAAGCCAGTGCTCTGAGAATAGGTCACTGGAATCGGGGACTAACAGGTTGGCCACTGGTGAACCATTTAGAAAAACTCCTGTTTCTTGTTATAAGCTTTTGTCTTTGCTGTCCAAGTTATTAGAACTATAATTTAGTTTTATTTTTTGGCATAGGATAGTGTCAGAAAGTATTACCAATATTATACTTTAGGTAAAGCATAACAGTTTGTCATAATGACACTTGTTTTAATCTAGTTTATGCCTAACTGTAAATTGTAGTATGATCTAGATTGGTTCAGGGGAGATATCCTTTACTGTCCACATATTAGAATCAAAAGGATCTTTTAAAAGAAGGAATTGGTATTGGTCCCAATCTGGATTATTTGACCTATTTCCCTCTAATTATTTGTAGTTTGATAATTGTCTTTTTTAAGTTCAGAATGAATGGCTAAGTTTAAAGGGAAGATTGCCTTTCTATTTCTGTATTGTCCAAATACAATTTGCTTTTCGATAGCATATTTCAAGTATGTTAAGATTTTGTTTCAATTTTTAGTTTTAAGAAGTCCATATTCAATCTCTAAGACTTCTGAAAGAAGATCAATTTTCAGAGACTTGTTTAGCCACTCATTGGTGCATTTTGTGTGGTATTTTCAGCCTATCTGTAGATCTTAAGAGTTGGATTAGGAGATTTTGGTCTTAGGTGGGTTGTCCTTTGGTGCAACAACTTTGCGCAGGTTATTTCTGTGGCTCTACAGTTACCCTGCAGTTTGTTTAACCACCTCTAAATGTTTCTACTCAAGGCATTATAAGTTCCTATATATTGAGTACCAGTCTGCCTCTTTGTAAACAACCCATCTGGTTTTAGTGTTGTTGTCTCTCGAAGAACTTGTTCTTGAACTAAAGTTCTTGAACTATCTCAGTTCTTGTAACACATGAGTGATAATAATTGTGTCTAATGTTTTGTTGCTGTTGAGCTACATTTCATTTAAGTCATGCTAAAGGAATATAGCTACTCTTAGAGACCAGTTAATTAAACTTTTAAAGACCAGTGACTAAAATTTCCTGAAATTTTAAGGTTGTCATTATATCATTAATTGGGGATTCTGAAAATAGAAACTTAAAGCAGGAGAGAGGTGGAGTTAGGTAGTTTGTGTTGATATAAAAATGTTTATGTAGGTAAAGGCTCCCTTGGTATTTTAAAATGTCACTTCTTCAATCAAACTTACTGAAAAGGAAAATTTACTCCTTTGGGGATAAACCTTCTAGCAAGTCTTAATTCAATTTAATGTGCATGTTGCCACAAAAAGAACTTAATTGATACTTTGTTATGGAGAGAAAGCACTTGTTAAATCCTTTTCCTGCACCTTTGCTTATTGCCAGTTTATGAGATACAGTCTTCTATTTCTGATACAAAATATCTGTAAGATAGTTGTGAATTTCTGCTGAGCCTTCTTTGGTGAGGTAAAACTACTTCTGAACAACATAAATGTATCAGATTATACATGCACAAAGTAACTGTGCAGGTAATAGCACTCAGTTCTGGACAAACTAAAGTTACCAGATTATACATCTATTAAGTTAACTTCAAAAACTGAACTAACCAAGGATCTGAGTATGTTGTTAAATTATAGTAGATAATGAGTTTGGTTTTCTTAATCTATTTTGATGCCAGTGGAATTTTGATTCAAAAAAAAAAAAAGTAAAGATTATCACTATTGGAAACTGATTTTCTTCGTAAGGGGGGGTATAGGTAATTTGATCAGTATAAATGGAGAAAAATAAGAATTTTGCTTTCATAAAATTATATTATTGTAGGGAGTCTAAAAGGCACAGCTTACTGTGCAGATAATAGGGTGTTAAGTGTTAAAATGATGTGGTAGCCTTAACACAGGAGCTATTTTATCTCCTAAAGTCACTTGACAGACAGCTACCAGATAGCCAGTCAGAATCTGAGATGGATTTGATTTTTTTTTTTTTTTTCAAATTCTCTGTAATACTTATAAACCCACAAAGGTGTAAACTTTAACATCTTTGGCATATGTTTTCGTATGTGTATTGGTTGGTCTCATTTGAATTAATCTTTTTTCAAAGAGTAGTTAGCCTACTGTCCAGATAAAATGGTTTGATCGTTATATTTTAATATTGGAAAATAACCCATTCCCTCAATTGTTGATCTTATTCCTTAACATCTTTTATTGTGATAATAGGAATTAAATTAAGGGGAGGCCATTTTTTGGCATTGTTAATTTACATAATATTTGTTTTTTATCTTGTTAGATTTTATTCAGTGTAATTTGATAAAACTCATATAGAATATTTAGAAATAATCTAGTAAGCATTCTGGGGTTTGTTGTACTTTTTAATGGAAGAAAGTAAAAATAATTATTTTACTCTGTTAATTTGTCACCCTAGGGGTAGTTAATGTAGGCCATCTTGGATTGTTTTTTTAACCTTTTAAGTTGATGTATTTAAATAGGTTTTTGTTAGAAGATACAAAATTACCATTTTCTGGATTTGGTATATATTTAGGGTAAATAACCAGAATTACTGGCTTTAAAATAGATGTGTTCTGTCCTAAGCAAAAACTCCTGAATCTTTGGCTGAGAATAGAGTATGGGAAGAGATATTTAAATGTGCTACCCATATACTTGCCATATAATCAGTGTCTTAATAAAAATGAACTTTTTGTGGGTTGTATCTAAGAATGTATCAAAGGACATGGGTAAATTTCATAGACTTTTTTCAAAATGAAATTCTTGACTGGGCTGGTGCCATGGTGGTTAAGGCACCTGTGTCCGATATGGTTGACTACAGTTTAAGGCCTGGACCTAGTGGCTTGAAAAACACACTTGGGTGCATTTGAGGGCATGCCTGCCCAAAATCTCAAGAGGCTCTGGCCATTCCCCCTGGGGCTGCCATTTTTTACTTTCCTTCTCTCTCGTCTCTGGAGTGCCTGTGCCCTATAGTAAATTAAAAAACGAAACAAAACAAAACAAAAAAACAAGTGAAATTCCAATTCCTTAGCATTTCTTGACTAAAACCTGAGGGGAAAAGTGAGTTTTGAATTGCAAGATATGAGTAAGCTAGTCTCCAAAAGAAAATGTAGAATTTTTTTCTGTATTAAAAAACCCAAATGCTTGAAGGTAGCATTTCAGTGTGCTGTTTTTAAAGTGTTGAACCACTTACGTGTGTGTGGCCTTCTGTATCATAGACACTTTCAAAGTTGAGTCTGGTACAGAGACCTTGAATGTATCCTGGTCCCCTTGCTAAACTGTTGTCTTTCACGTTGCATACTAAAGCATATTTTCCAGTGACTACCACTGTGACCAAATCTAGGCCTGATCTCAGCAATCAGACTGAGTTTTGAATTTGATTTTAAAAATTTATTTCTTCGATTGATAATCAGACTGAATTGTTTTCAAGGTTTTTGTTTTTTTTTTTTTAAGAGAGAGATATTCAGAATGGTTTGTTTAAATGAACTCTCTCTGGGGAATCTAGGTTAGTTACCCACTGTTTTTTCCTTTGTTTTAATTTTGACCATAAGCCAGACAAGAGTTGATACTTTATTATTATAATGAGTAAGAGATTGCTGTGATCTTATAAGGACTCTTAGAGTACTATAGAACTTTTCAGGAGCACATTAGCTTTGTCTGTGAAAAGTCTCTGAAGACTTACGAGTGAGTGTGATAATACATGATACTATAGTAAAATACTATACCCAAAATATAATCAGAAAAAATTGATAAGAATAAATCCAAGAGCATTATAATAAGCATTTTCATTAGAGTTGAATAGTTCCTTCTAGGAACTCAGTCTGCCTGTATATATTTAATTAGCATAACTTGGACAGCACAAGATTAATGCTTTAACTTGTTTGCAGGAGTTTAAAAAGCTGGTTTCTGTTGCCAATAGTTGGTTGGAAGGGAAAATGGAGATGCCACAAATAAAATTCTTTGGATGTGCAAAACAGTTTTGATTTTATTTCTTACAAACTGTAGGACTCCAAGCCCCCTGATCCTTGATCAGAACTACATTAACACCAAAAATCAAGTTATCAAGGCAGAGAGAAGGGTGCTAAAGGAGTTGGGATTTTGTGTTCATGTCAAGCATCCTCATAAGGTGAGTTGTAGAGTTCAGAAATTATGTTCGTAAGTATTAGGGCTTTTCTTGAAATTACATTTTAACATGAATTTGTATTGTGTTTACATTTCCAGGATTAAACCTGATTTTAAAAAAGCATTCTTTTGGATGTTGACATTAACAGTAACATAGGAGGCAAAAAGACATAGGGTCTAGGGCCAGCAGGTGGCATGGTGGTTAAAGTGCTGGATTCCCACATGGCCAAAGGCAGTTCACATCCTGGACCAGTGCCTTGAGGGTCACACAGGATGTGTGTGTGCACTCAGAATTCCAAGATGAGAACAGAGGAGAAGGGATTGCAGCATGGCCATCCCCTCAGGGGGTGGTATTTCACTTTCCCTCCCTCTTTCTTTCTGGCAGGCACACATGCCCTATGACCAAAAAGAAAATAAATAAAGACTTAGGTTGTAATTTTTACCCTTATAGTGTCGTCAGTGGTCATAGTTAAGCTTTTTGCTTCTATGATTAAGTCCCAGTTTTCTCACCTAGAACACGGAGATAGTCGATGACCTTACTCCAAGGAGTGAACGATATGATACTATGAAACTACATAGTATACCTCTTGTTACCTGGTGAAATGATCCAGATGTGATGGGTGCTCAGTGACTGGTATTCAAGTTCTTAGACTTTCCTCCACGTCTCGTAGCTGTCATCTTGGTCAGGACTGCGTGGGGTGAAAACAGCTTGGCCTTGCCGTTAGTTGTGTGACCTTGGCAGGTGTCTATTTCTCAGTTTTCCATCTCTAAAATTTAAGATGGAAACGATAGTGCAAATCTAGAAAGACCAGACATGAAGTGAGTTAAAGCTTTTTATATGTAGTTTCTAGTTAAAGCATTTTGGTGTGCTGTGATGTACTTCATAAATATTAGTGTTGAATTATCTGACTGCAATACCCATGCTTAACAGTACAGAATAGACCTCATAAGCAAGCATTGTGTCGCTTTCTAAAATGTTTTAGGAAATTTGGTAACATAACTACTCACATTGAATCTCAGGTACAATTTAGGTTTGTATATGTGCAGTTTACAGAGGAATTACAGAACTTGCTCTAACGTCTTCAGTTACTTTGTTAGACTATGCTCTAAAAGAATCACCAATATGCTAAAATCGACTTTTTTTCCCTCCCTTGTCCTCAGATCATTGTTATGTATTTACAAGTCCAAGCATCCTCATAAGGTGAGTTGTAGAGTTCAGAAATTATGTTCGTAAGTATTAGGGCTTTTCTTGAAATTACATTTTAACATGAATTTGTATTGTGTTTACATTTCCAGGATTAAACCTGATTTTAAAAAAGCATTCTTTTGGATGTTGACATTAACAGTAACATAGGAGGCAAAAAGACATAGGGTCTAGGGCCAGCAGGTGGCATGGTGGTTAAAGTGCTGGATTCCCACATGGCCAAAGGCAGTTCACATCCTGGACCAGTGCCTTGAGGGTCACACAGGATGTGTGTGTGCACTCAGAATTCCAAGATGAGAACAGAGGAGAAGGGATTGCAGCATGGCCATCCCCTCAGGGGGTGGTATTTCACTTTCCCTCCCTCTTTCTTTCTGGCAGGCACACATGCCCTATGACCAAAAAGAAAATAAATAAAGACTTAGGTTGTAATTTTTACCCTTATAGTGTCGTCAGTGGTCATAGTTAAGCTTTTTGCTTCTATGATTAAGTCCCAGTTTTCTCACCTAGAACACGGAGATAGTCGATGACCTTACTCCAAGGAGTGAACGATATGATACTATGAAACTACATAGTATACCTCTTGTTACCTGGTGAAATGATCCAGATGTGATGGGTGCTCAGTGACTGGTATTCAAGTTCTTAGACTTTCCTCCACGTCTCGTAGCTGTCATCTTGGTCAGGACTGCGTGGGGTGAAAACAGCTTGGCCTTGCCGTTAGTTGTGTGACCTTGGCAGGTGTCTATTTCTCAGTTTTCCATCTCTAAAATTTAAGATGGAAACGATAGTGCAAATCTAGAAAGACCAGACATGAAGTGAGTTAAAGCTTTTTATATGTAGTTTCTAGTTAAAGCATTTTGGTGTGCTGTGATGTACTTCATAAATATTAGTGTTGAATTATCTGACTGCAATACCCATGCTTAACAGTACAGAATAGACCTCATAAGCAAGCATTGTGTCGCTTTCTAAAATGTTTTAGGAAATTTGGTAACATAACTACTCACATTGAATCTCAGGTACAATTTAGGTTTGTATATGTGCAGTTTACAGAGGAATTACAGAACTTGCTCTAACGTCTTCAGTTACTTTGTTAGACTATGCTCTAAAAGAATCACCAATATGCTAAAATCGACTTTTTTTCCCTCCCTTGTCCTCAGATCATTGTTATGTATTTACAAGTCTTAGAATGTGAACGTAATCAAACCCTGGTTCAAACTGCCTGGTAAGTTGCTTTTTTACATTTCCTTCATAGCTAGGAAAACAGAAGCAGAAATAAAGTAAGTTATATCGTTTTCCCTTTCCAAAATAATGAGATAAGTTTGTTTTGAGGCTTTTTGTTTTTTGTTTTTTTAACCAAAATGTAAATAATGCTTATTTCTGCTTCCTGTTTTCTTGGCTTGACTAATTACTTTTAATGGAGAACTCAATTTAACTTTGTTCTTTTTTCTACTCTTTAATTAAAGGGTAGTCCATGATGGTAAGTCATAGAACTCTGCCCTCTGCACTTCAGCCCATGACCTCAGGATGGCCTGATTGGCTGCCCTGCTCTCCAGCCAATCCAGTGCAAGCTCTCATCCGAGATTCACTGAAGTGGTCCATATCCATCTGGCAGCATCTTCTAGTTCTCTCTGGGTGTCAAAAGGATTTGTATATTTGCTTCTAGAAATAACTATTCAACATGCCTATGTATTTAATGTATTCCTGTAACTATCAAAATGATTAGTTCATTTTTGATAGATTTGTTGTCCAGCCATTATGAATTAAATGGTTTTTCATATATTAGGAGTTTGACTAAATTTCTATTTTTCAGTGTGTGTAGCATAAATTCTACCAACAACTTGCAGCTTAAAATGGGCAACAATTCCCACACTGGGTTAATGTATAGCTGCTGGCTATTGCAGGCAATATTATTGGAAGTAAGAAGTACTTAATTTTAAAAAAGAGATGTTAATATTGAACACTTGATAGAATTTGGACTTTTGAGATGCAGGTGTGTGATTTGGTGTGCTGGCTTATTTAAAAGTCAAGCAAGGAGTTTGTGGGTCAACCAAACCTGCTTCATAAGACCTTTGATGATGTGTAGGACTTAAGTAATTTTTATGTTCTGGACTTTCCACAAGATGTCTTTTTAATGACTGCCATGATTTTTTCAGGTTCAGAAAATTCTAGTAATACTCATTATAGTAAGTCATTGCTTTTATAAAATGCATGACATTTTAAATATGTGTTCTATGAAACAAATTTTAGCAATTTTCATGACTCGGGGTTTTTAAGAACATTCATTTTAAGCTTAACCTTATAAATGATCTGTAAGTAGTTTAGGAATATTGTGGGGAGGGTTTACTTAAAAAGCTTTGCAATTTGTTTGTTTTACTTATGCTCAGTTGCAAAAAAAGGTATGTAAACAAGACCTTTGTGTATTTTATTGCTCTTACCTAGATTTTCTGAAGTAGCTTAGTTTATTTTCTTAATATAACTATAATTTGGTGAGTACTTTATTGCAGATGGCTTTTTACCCCATCATAGTATTTTGAATTTTTGACACTGCATTTCATTGTACAAAAACGGAGAGATGGTCAGTAATTAATGGCTTGAAGTATTGTTGGAGTGGTTTATCATTTCTGAAACTGTGTCAGAATTGACTTTTAAAACATTGTTTTAGAAATATGACTAAGTTCTATTTGATTAGTAACAATGGAATAGTTGGGACTTTGGTATATAGGAAAACTGAAGAATGGTCCTATGTTAAATTCTTAATCTCACTAATTTTTTTGAGTTAGGAATTGTTAAATATGCTAATATATGATAATGTAAATATAATTAAGAGAAGAAAAAAGAATAAAGTATATTGAGTCTCCAATTTTAAATAAGCTTCAGAAGACCTGGTTTGTTTACATACAAATCTTATAGTTCACATATTTTTCAGGAATTATATGAATGACAGTCTTCGAACCAATGTTTTTGTTCGATTTCAACCAGAGACTATAGCATGTGCTTGCATCTACCTTGCAGCTAGAGCACTTCAGGTAGGTGTCTGTTCTATAGAATTAAGCACTGGAATTATCAGTGTTTCCAGTAAAACAAACAAAACAAAACAGAACAAAACATGAAAATTTAAACTATCCTGTTTTTGTGGTTTAGATTCCATTACCAACTCGTCCCCATTGGTTTCTTCTTTTTGGTACTACAGAAGAGGAGATCCAGGAAATCTGCATAGAAACACTTAGGCTTTATACCAGAAAAAAGGTAATTTTTAGTTATTCAAGTTTGTGCTAAATAGGAGGGTATGAGTGGTCTTTTTTTCCTCTACACACACACACACACACACAAAGCTGTGGAGAACATCATGAAAAAACTGCACTGGAGGGAACCAGCAGTTAGCGTAATGGCTATGTCGCTGGATTCCCACGTAGTCGACCGCGGTTCGTGTCCCGGACCCAGTGGCTTAAAACTCACGCCAGGCACGTGTGCGTGCGTGCCCAAGATCCCGAGAGGAGAATGGAGGAGAAGGGATTGCGGTGTGACCATCCCCCCTGGGGGGTGATTTCTCGCTTTCTATCTCTATGTCTCTGTCTGTCTGGCGAGCGCACGCGCCCTACAGTGAAAATCTCTCCAAAAAAAAAAAAACTGCATTGGATTTCAAAATCTTTTGTACTAGAAGGTCATACTTTAATTTCGTTTTACACAAAATTTATGAAGTGTCCTCATATTCTCAGTGTTAGACTCCAAACTACTATAAAGGAAAGTGTTACTAACTTCATTTTTCTCCAACAGCCAAACTATGAATTATTGGAAAAAGAAGTAGAAAAAAGAAAAGTAGCCTTACAGGAAGCCAAATTAAAAGCAAAGGGATTGAATCCCGATGGCACTCCAGCCCTTTCAACCCTTGGTGGATTTTCTCCCGCCTCTAAGCCATGTAAGATATGGTCAGAATTGAAAGGATGGGGGCGGGACCAGCAGATGGCATAAGAGTTATGTTGTTGGACTCCCACATAGTTAACATGGTTCAAGTCCTGGGCCCAGCATCCCAAAACTCATGCCAGGCGTGTGTGCCCAAAATCTCAAGAGGAGAAGGGATTAAGGTGTGGCCATCCCCCCAGGGGGTGATTTCTCACTTTCTGTCTCTATCTCTCTGGCAAGTGCATGCACCTTATACCAAAAATTTCTCAAAAACAAAGAAAATAAAATGATGGGTCACAGAAAGTGTGTCGTTGTTTGAAAGTGGTAGCATTTAACAGATGGATAGAAATGGTGTAAGAAGCTCATGACTTAATATTTTCTTTCATAACCGTTAACTAAGGAATGATAAACTAAGAACTGATAACTTAAAAGCATGGTACTTTCAGTTCTATTTAAAAACGACTTCTGACTGTTAAATCCAGTAGTTAACATATTCTTTCTTTTCTTTTAAAAGCATCACCAAGGGAAGTAAAAGCTGAAGAGAAGTCACCAATCTCCATTAATGTGAAAACAGTCAAGAAAGAGCCTGAGGATAGACAGCAGGCTTCCAAAAGCCCTTATAATGGGTGAGTAGTTTCAAATTAGAAAACTGGCCTCTGGGATCTTTCATGTATTTTCTAACATGCAAAGTGTGTAACTAAAATATGTTTTTTGAAGTGTAAGAAAAGAGAGCAAGAGAAGTAGGAACAGCAGAAGTGCAAGTCGATCAAGATCAAGAACACGATCACGTTCTAGATCACATACTCCGAGAAGACAGTAAGTAAATGTTTTGTGTAAAGCATTCTTGTTTGGAATCTAAAGGTTATGGCTTTAAAAAAAAATTGCACCTAGTCTATTTTCAGAGTTAGGCGAGGATTAGGCTTTCACCATAAGGTAAATTGTGAGACATGAGCTTGGGGCTATGTTTCAGATGTGTGTGTGGGGTTTTGTTTTTTGTTTTTGTTTTTTGTCTTTTTGTTTTTTTGTTTTTTTTTTTTTCCGTTTTGTGGTGACCTCCCCCTCCTCCCCTGCATATTGTGTGGTGGAAGGCCATCCCCAGTAGGCATACCGCCATCGACCCTGAACTGCCTTCCTAGTATGTACAGAGAAACCTGAGGGTGCTGAGATACTGACCTGGGCTTTGGCATATGGCTTCAGTATCTTGGGGTATAGGGTTACTGCTGTGTCACCCTGGCTGGCCTGTGATGGTTTATCTTTTTGAATTTTTACGCACCCGGCAGACAAAGTGACAGTGAGAAATCGTCCCCTGGGGGGATGGCCGCACTGTATTCCCTTCTCCAGTCTCCTCTTGGGAGTTTGGGAATACATGCACATGCGCCTGGCATAATTTTCAAGCCGCCAGGTCTGGTGCTCAGACTGCACAGTCAGCCATGTGGGTTCCAGTGCCCCAGTCTCCACACCACCTGCTGGCCCTGTGATAGTATATCTTAATAGAATACTGTCGTTTTCTCCTGTGCTTTTTAGAGAAGTGTAGGGGTTGCCAATGAAAGTGCATTGGAGATACATCCCGTTTATAACGGGAAAACATTTTCATTCCAATTTCAGTTAAAAAGTAAATATTGGGTCGTCGGAAAAGTCAGGACAAATTTTTCTGTGCAGAAATGCACCATGACTTTTCTGACAACCCAGTAGTTCACCACTACCCACCCTTTTTTTAAAAGAGGTTTTTGCCTTAGGGCATGTGTATTCACCAGAGAGAGAGAGAGACACAGACAGAGACAGTACGAAGAAAAGTGAGAAATCAACCCGCAAGGGGGCATGGCCACGCTGCAATCCCTTTGCTCTCCTCCCGGGATCTTGGAGACACATGCACATGCACCCAGCGTGATTTTCAAGCCACTGGGTCCAGGACTTGAACCTCAGTCAGCCCTGTGGGAGTCTAGCGGCATGGACTACACCATCTGCTCACCCCTATTTTGAAAAATTGAAAAAACTTTTTAAAATTTTATTGCCAGAGGCAAGTATCTTCACCAGAGTGGGGTGAGGAGCACCCCCCAGTGGGGCATGGTCACAGCTCGGTCCCTTATCCTCCATCTTGTCATCCTATCAGGATTTGGGGCAAGCATGCATACAAGCCTAGAGTTTTTCAAGCCACTTTGGCTGGAGTTTAGATCCCATATGAGATCCTGCTCCCTCCACACCGTGCTTTACTGCTGCATTAGAGGGCTGACCCCAACTGCTTGTTAATCCGTAATCAAGGTAACCATGCCCAGAGAGTCTTCCAGTTAGCATTTCAATCCGATTGCTGAACTTGTGGCTTTTCTTCAGTGACTTTTTTGAATATGTGGGAAATTAAAAAGTTGCTTACTCTATAGACAAGAGTACATTTATTTAGGCTTGGGGGAGGGGTGGGGCGATTTCAAGAAAGTCTTCAGTTATGACTTGTCATTGATATAAATGATAGTTTTCATTTGAGCCTGTTACAAATTATGAGAAGAACCACAAGTACCTGTTCCCCATAGAAACTGAATCTAAACCTCAAATTTTTATTATCTAAGCTATAATAATAGGAGGAGTCGATCTGGAACTTACAGCTCGAGATCAAGAAGCAGGTCCCGCAGTCACAGTGAAAGCCCTCGAAGACATCATAATCATGGTTCTCCTCACCTTAAGGCCAAGCATGCCAGAGATGATTTAAAAAGCTCAAATAGACATGGTCATAAAAGGAAAAAATCTCGTTCTCGATCTCAGAGCAAGTCTCGAGATCACTCAGATGCTGCCAAGAAACACAGGCATGAAAGGGGACATCATAGGGACAGGCGCGAAAGGTCTCGCTCGTTTGAGAGATCCCATAAAGGCAAGCACCACGGTGGCAGTCGCTCAGGACACGGCAGGCACAGGCGCTGACGTTCGCTTCCTCTGAGCCTGCATCAGTTCCTGGTTTTGGCTCTCGGCGGTGTGATGTATGGACTCAATCAACACAGTAAAAGCAACTGATTAGGATTGGATTTTTCAAAACCCTTTAGGTCTCTAGAAACACTGAGGACATTTTATTCTGAAAAGAACTATGTTAATTTTTTTTTTTTTTTTTTGCACATTAAAATGCCCTAGCAGTATCTAATTGAAAACCATGGTCAGGTTCAATTGTACTTTATTATAGTTGTGTATTGTTTATTGCTATAAGAACTGGAGCGTGAATTCTGTAAAAATGTATCTTATTTTTATACAGATAAAATTGCAGACACTGTTCTATTTAAGTCGTTATTTGTTTAAATGATGGTGAATACTTTCTTAACACTGGTTTGTCTGCATGTGTAAAGATTTTTACAAGGAAATAAAATACAAATGTTTTTCTAAACTGCTTCAAATATCTTATTTAAATAAATTATTACAAAGTAAAGTTTAATAGTTGAATGGCTGTACTGATTTTCTGACAAACCTATAGTGCTTTCCTCCATGCTGTAGTTTGAGATTAAAATGCAATTCCTATCTGCCCTGCAAACTGTTGTATTGGTCGTCATGAAAGGCAATGGGGGTGGACCAACAGTGAAATGTTAAAAGCTGTATTTGTAGCACTGCAATGAAGCCTGGTTTGCACTTGAATGGTACCATTAGGTAGTTTTAGGTCAGTTTCAAGTACTATCTTATAAAGCATGGTACCTTATTACAACTTTTAAATCAGATCAGATTGTTGATCTCTAACATATGTGTGGTTTAGAAATTAATGGTGACTTTTGTCTAGGCTAGGAGATTTTCAGAAATAAGGTGAGGCTTTTGGGCCTATGTGGGGATAAAGTAAAATGTTAGACGAGAGAAATTTTAAAACTAGAACTATCCCATTGAGTTTTTTTCCAAGTTACTCACATAAAGTAGTACCTTTTTCTAGGGTTTTGAAAATGGATTTAGAGATGTTAAAAGTCAAAAGTTTCATTACTTTGTAGGTAGTTATATGGAGTCACTATGTAGTCATGAAGTTTTTTTACCCACTGTGATTACTTGTCCACCAGACTTGGCTCCAAATGATTCGCTGTTTCAAAAAATCCAATACTCCACAGAGGAAGATTACTGCCACTAAGGATGTTTTTTAAAAAAGGTAAAAACAGCTTCTGAAGAGGATTCTGAAGACGACTTCCAAATACGGTCACCAGTGGTGGGCAGTGAGGCTGGAAAGGTAGATAGCAGTCACAAGACTGCTTACTGCTTTGAAGGAGAGGAGAGCAAGACTCACTTGGATGTAAAAATGTCGGGTATGCTGTTTAAACCCATTACATTTCAAACTAAAAACTAACATGACCTAGAATACTAACCTGAAAGTGGGTATATAGTTCATTAAGTCAACATGATTGTTTTATATATTGCTGAGCTATAAATTTATATTTCTGAAGAATTTAAACTGCCTCTAAATACTGAAACTATGAGGAAGAAATGCAAAGGAAAATGTCAGTATAGATTTTGTTAATAATTGAAATTTTTTTTAGAATTTTATGTATTCATTTATTTTTTGGAGAGTTTTTTTTTTTTTGCTATACGGTGCGTGTGCTCGCCAGACAGACAGATAAAGACAGAAAGCAAGAAATCACCCCCCAAGGGGGGATGGACACGCCGCAATCCCTTCTCCATTCTCTTGGGATCTTGGGCACGCACACACATACGCCCGGTGTGAGTTTTAAGCCACCGGGTCCGGGACGTGTGCCGCATTCGACTACGTGGGAGTCCAGTGACACAGCCATTATGCTAACTGCTGGTCCCGCATTCATTTATTTTTTAACAAACTATTTAGTTCCATTTGTCATTTTTTAATTTTCAGAGACAGGGAAAGTGAGAAGTAAGCCGCCAGGTCCGGTACATGGACCAGGGTCAGCTATAATGGGAGTCCAGCATCCCTACCCACCTTGCCACTTGCCAGCCCATTTGTTTTAATTTGACCAGAGAGAGGGAAAGAAAATACAAGCCACCAGGTCTGGAAATTGAACTGTGGTTGGCCTTGTGGGAGTGTCCAGTGCCTTAATCACCACTCTACCTGCTGGTCCATGAATGTTGAATTATTTTCTTTTTTTGGAGAGGTTTTTGCTACAGGGCACATGCGCTCAACCGGGAGACAGAGACAGGAAGCGAGAAACCACCCCCTGGGGGGATGGCTACGTGGCAATCCCTTCTCCATTCTCCTCTCAGGATCTTGGGCATGCACGCACACGCGCCTGACATAAGTTTAAGCCACTCGGTCCAGGACTTGAGCCATAGTCAACTACGTGGGAGTTCAGCGACATAGCCATTATGCTAACTGCTGGTGCCCATGAATGTTGAATTTTCAGTAGTCTAAATTACTTGCTCTGTGCCTTATCTTTGCTTGGGTATTATGGGCCTGAGTGATTGTGAAGACTGGGACTTGTGGATGACACCTGCATGTGGGATGAAGTTTGTATATTAACAGTGTTCTTATAAGTGGTTTTGCAGATGAGGCAAGGATGTCTTTCAGTTTACTAAATTTTACCTTATTGTGCTATTGCTGAATTTATTGTCCAGAATTCTTGTAAAACTAAGAGGTTAACAGCCTTAAGTTGTTTTACCTTTATTTGAAAACGTTTTTCTGTTTTAAAAATTCTCAGTTTCATGGGAAATTACAGACACCAAGAGTTACCCCTGTCTTTCAGCTCCAAAAATGATCCATCAGTTCTTGGTCTGCCAACCATATAATCTGTACCATACCAGTTTATTACTCCATTTCACACCTTTACAGATGGAAGAGGTTCCATACAAATGATTTTTGTCCCCACATGTTCAAAAGGTAAGGACTTAAAACATAACCACATGAACTTTTGTTTTTAGGTTTTTGCCATAGGGCATGTGCCCTTGTTCGAGACAGGAAAAATGAGAACTCACCTTCCAGGGAGGATAGCCACGCTGAAATCCCTTCTCCATTCTCAGGGTTTTATGCACACAGGTGCACATTTATACGGCATGATTTTCAAACTGCCGGGCCAGGACGGAACACGGTGGCCATGTGGGAATCCAGTGCCTTAACTACTGTGCCACCTACTGACTCCTAAAGGCCAGATTTTTTTGTTTTGTTTTTGTTTTTTCTTTTTTTGGAGAGGTTTTTGCTATAGGGTGCGTGTGCTCGCCAGACAGAGAGACAGAAAGCAAGAAATCATCCCTGAGGGGGGATGGCCACACCGCAATCCCTTCTCCATTCTCCTCTCGGGATCTTGGGCACGCGCACACACACGCGCCCGGCGTGAGTTTAAGACACCGGGTCCGGGACTCGAATCGCGGTTAACCACGTGGGAGTCCAGCGACATAGCCTTTACGCTAACTGC
The DNA here is from genome assembly GCF_000334495.1 of Tupaia belangeri chinensis. Classification (NCBI taxonomy): domain Eukaryota; kingdom Metazoa; phylum Chordata; class Mammalia; order Scandentia; family Tupaiidae; genus Tupaia; species Tupaia belangeri. Next base: position 7,713,253 of record NW_006159754.1, on the reverse strand, counting down.
TGGTCCCAAGACCAGGTATTTAAAAGTCAGGTTTAAAACAAGCATAGTGAGGGACTGAGTTTAGCTGAGAGAATGTACGTGGGGTTTGGGAAGGAAAACAGTTTCATGCATGGGAATTTTTTTTTTTTTTTTTTT